>NC_087209.1:34259471-34349471 GCF_015104395.2 Macrobrachium nipponense | reverse complement strand
TACGTTTGTCTATTTGACAAGATTTTTAGACATATTAACTAATTTATCTGTCAAGTCTTCTATACCGATACGAATATAGAATGACTTTTAATAATTGAAACCGACTTTTACATTCTTCATCAGCTCTCTTCGAGAAATAATTGCCTACATCCAAGCTAAAGATTAAACTTTCTTAAAGGAGTAAATGCCTTTCACCACACTAAAGAATAAAAAGGAAGTATAGCACAATGAAAAGCTACATTGGAAACCTGCGTGTTTGCCTATGCATTCTTTGTCAAATCATTTATTCGCCGCAAATCAATCCCTCCAAAAAATAAAATGGTCCGTCCAAGTGAGGGCGGTTCGTACGTCAAGGAAAAAGGCGTTTGGGCGGGGTTTGATGACCTTTATCGCCTGTCGACCATGCTGGAAGCCCGCCGAAATCCCTTCCCCTAGAATTCCTTCATCTCTCTCTCTCTCTCTCTCTCTCTCTCTCTCTCTCTCTCTCTCTCTCTCTAGCAGCAGCAGCAGCACCAGCCTCCCTTTCCCTCCGTCTTCCCCTTTTCAAAGGTTATCGATTCGAAACAAATTAGGACTTCAAAACATCCTTCCGAACGCTGACATCCACATCACCTACCCCGCATTATCAACAGGAAGGGTCAAGCCTCTTCAAACCGCTTCAAACACTGGAAACCTGACGGGCATTAACGTTCAAACTTTCTTTACGGCTCCAAAACACAGCCACACACAAAACTTGTCGCTCTACCAACCCGTCGGTCGAGCCGCTCTTTTTGCCCACAAGCGTGCATTTGCACATTTCTAACCAAAATAACATTAACATTCGATATATTTAGGGTTTCTACTCGTATATAGCACTCCAAACTACTGGAATATTCACCTCTATGCCAGTACATTTAAGGTATTGGATGCCCATTACTTAGTGGCATTCACTGCACCTGCAGTTGTATCCTATCACAAAATGGCAGCTACACAAGGCTATTCTCAACCACCAAGCAAAGACGATACATTTACTTAGTCTTTCAATACAAGACCAGCAAATGTATTTCCCATAACATTACCATTCACCTATATGGCATACGAGAATTTTTGTCACATTGGGAAAATATATTCTTTTATGAGAGAGAGAGAGAGAGAGAGAGAGAGAGAGAGAGAGAGAGAGAGAGAGAGAGAGAGAGAGCACGATTGGAAGATGTTCACCTTGTGTTACTGTATGTTATACATGGAAATATTTTACCGCATAGCAGGTGCATAATAAAATATTAACGAATTCTATTCTTGCCAAATCTTACCTGCCATGTAGAGTCATTTTCAGATACATTACTTACCAGTGCTTTCATGCTTTTGATCAATGTTAGGGTAGAACAAAACATTGCCAAATCCAAACCGAAAAAATAAGCTTGGCTCTCTATAAACAAACCGGACAATAAAATTGCAAATGTTTAAGGCAAACTTGCACGCAAACACAAAAAGTTATTACACTTTGCTTGTTGTGAGCATATCGAATAAATTTACCTTCATCATAACCGTACTGATCTTGTAATGCTCCCTCTCTCACATTGAATTTACAAAACTCAAAAATTCGCGAGCCCGCGTACCCCGAACGAATAAAAATGTCTATAAAGAAAGCCTTCCCTGCCCATGTGTTTCCATCTGGCTAGAAAACGCTCCAGCCTAACAACCCGGAATAATCCACGACACAGAAGGATTGTCTTCTATCAAACACTTTTCATTGATGACCTTGGATTACGTGTGACAGGTTGGACGAGTCACCCCTTGTGATCGTCACGGTTAGCTGAAGAGATTTAAACTTTATGTAAATCACTCAAAGGAATGAATCTCTCTCTCTCTCTCTCTCTCTCTCTCTCTCTCTCTCTCTCTCTCTCTATATATATATATATATATATATATATATATAATGTGTGTGTGTGTGTATGTATGTGTATGTATGATATATATATATATATATATATATATATATATATATATATATATATATACATATATAGGTGTTTCAAACAAAGTTTCGGGTTTAATCAAAATCAGAAACGGATAGTTACTCTTATTAAATCAAGACCGTTTATCGGTTACAATTATTAACCCTTTGCTATCTTTCCTCTTTTCAGAAAGAAGCCGGAGAGCGTACTGTCGCTGCGCACATTTGAAAAGGTAAGAGAAGTCTTTATTTAGAACTGTGTTGTCTTGAATCCACCGATACATGATGTAAATTAATGACTAGTCCAGCTTCCAGAGGCAACATAATTTTGCTTTTGATTTCACCATTGCCAATATGGCATTGTAAAACATTAATCAAAGAAATAATTAATCTCCCATTTTACGATCCACAATTTCGACTCCATTACCTTCAGTTCATTACCAATCGAACCACTGTTCTCTCTCTCTCTCTCCTCTCTCTCTCTCTCTCTCTCTCTCTCATAATCTATTCGCCATTCCTCACCTCAATCCTTTATTAATATTAATCCTGCTTCTCTATTCATTAACGTGTTCCGTCCCTCTTCCCTGTTTGCCTTTCCGTCTTCTTTTTTTTCCCTCTCTCCCATTTTTTTGTTTCGTGTATTGATTCCAGTCTCCCTCTTTCCCCTCCTCTCCTCCCCTTCCCCCTCTTCCTCCTCATCTCCTCTCCTCCCTCTGCCCCCCTTCCCCTCGTACTCTTCTTCTTTCCACTCAACAGGCAATATTCGCCGCTCCTCTGCCACTTCATAGTTTCTCTTTTATAACCCTCCCAATTTTTCCCTTCTCTTCATTCTTTCCTTCGTTATGATTTCTTTTCCTCCGTCTTCTCTACCTCTTTCCGTCGTATCCTTCCACTTCTTACTCGGGTCTTTAAGCTCACCTTTTCCCGTCGGATCGCCGCCATACAATGGCTTCCGTGTTTACAAAATTTTTAAATCTATTATTCCTTCGCGGTCCGGAATTTTTTCGTGTGCACGCATAAGATTTACTTCTATGAAAGCACGTCTTGTTTGAATTCGTTTATAAATAGAGAGCCTTTTTTCTTGTCCTAATACCGTTAATAACACTTTTGATTTTCACTCGTTTCATCGTTGCTTAAAAGACACAATCTATTTGCTCATAAACCTTCCCTAGAATGCCAGATATCAAAATCATCTCATATTTTCTCCGACAGATTACCATTATTCATTCACGGACTGCCCTCTCTCGTTTCACTCTTGTATTGAACGTTTATTCTGTTTCAGTAGGCAGTTCTCTTCGTCGATCTTATAGATCTTAGGACAATTTTTCACGCCATATCTTAATGTCACTGTTCTTTCCCGTTATACTCCATCTGCATCCCCCACGAAACCTTCGGTTATGACTTCCATTTCTCCTCTTCTCTCTGCACCCTTTCCTTTCCCTTCCTTTCCTTTCCTTCCGTTTCTTTCCCTTGTATCAACTTCTTTCCATCGGTCATCTTTTTCTCTTCATCTCTTTACTACTCCCTGTGTCCTCATCCTTCTCCTCCCCCACCTTTTCCTCATCCTCCTCCTCCTCCTCCTCCTCCTCCTCCTCCACCACCACCACCTCTTCTCCATACCTCCTTCCATCCGTGTGAGCTGTTGGGAGCATTGAAGTAGAAAACTAAAGTTGTAGCCACACGAAGTAAGAATTATTTTCCAATACGCATCTTCTCCCTTTTGTCGCTGTTATAGTTATTGTTTTCTTGCTGTTGACGTTCCTGTTGTTGTTCATGTCGCTGATGTTGTTGTGTTTCGCCTTTGGCCATTTGTTTGTGCATCTCCTCCGCCGGCTGAACACACCGTCCTTTCTATTCTAATAAGGTCACTCATTAGCGCTTCGTCCTTCTTTTTTTCTGCAGATGGTAATCGGTGACGATATTGATTTCAGTGCCTGAGTTCTATTTGCCAACACTGTTCTCTCTCTCTCTCTCTCTCTCTCTCTCTCTCTCTCTCTCTCTCTCTCTCTCTCTCTCTCTCTCTCTCTCTCTCTCTCTCTCCTTCCATGATCCCCAAAACTTTTACTGCCTGCTCTGTGTCTATTCGGTCATCTAGTTGTCCCTGTCAATACTCCATTCATCAAACAAAATTTTAATAGTTAACAGCCTCAAGTTTTGATCCTTCCTGGACTCCTAGACTTTTGTCCAGTGTGCTCCAGATCAAAATAATATTTGACTCTAAAAATACATAAATAAATTAGAAGCTGAAAAATATTTGTTCACTGGTGAAAACCAGCAAGATTCACACGGTGTTTGTTTCTGTATTGCCATGACTCACCACCATTACCTGATTTGTACAGAATGCATGAATGTATGTAATTGTGTATGTTTAAAAAAAACTTGAGTGTTCATAATCTAAACACCCACTTCAGGAAAAAACAACAAATTAATTCAATACGATTCACAGCTTCATAAATGTGACAAAGGTCTTATTTCTTATTACTGAAATATGAGCGAAATCTGCAAACGGAAGCGTAACAAAGGGATATGCACGGAACGTGATCTGATTTGTGTCTGCAAAGGGTAAATACCCAATTAATTAAACGTGGCTATATAAAATTTTTATTCCTAACACAAATACGCGCCTGTCTAGCAATCGAATAATGAATTTTCCCTTCGGTGACTGACGCCCAAAATTCTGATTTGCCATGGAAAGGAAAGAAATGAGAAATCTTCTGTTATTAAGCGCAAAAGTAATGACTGAAGCTTCTCGTTCTAAAAGTTATACATAAAATTCCCTCTACATAATGAAGGAATTGGGCTCATTTTGAATCATTTTTTAATCCATCTGTCATTTTGTTTTGACATTTTTGATCAACATTTATTTCTAGTTTTGCACTGGACAATAATCTGTTTCTATATTTAGCTAATTTGCCCAATACATGACTTTAAAACAAACTAGTCCCATCTTCAGGAAATCTTTTCGATGGAAGTCACTGAGGATCGCTAGTCTTTCAAAGTAATTTTACCGTCAAGAAACTACAAATTAAACAGACTTCGGATCATTACACTTACTAATACATGTTAACTCAAATATCCCGAGTAGATGTGACTTAATTTTTCTATTTATAAAGAGTTAGGTTACAGCCACTGTCAACATCATTTCAATCACTTAGAGTGTTGACGGATCTCCCGACTCGACATTCCCACCGTCTGCATTTTAAATACCCTTTTGCGAGCTGTCAGTTCTTCACTTAAATGAATGAGAGGCGGCTTGCCGCAACTTGCGTTCCTTATTCATTCATCAGAGTGCCACCAGAATGAGGGAGAAAATGCAGTCACTACCGTTTACGCATGGGAGTGATGACCCTTCACAAATCAGTGCCAGGAAGAATGCAAGATCACTTGTGAATTCCTAGTCAACCATATAGAAAAATGAATAGCATATCCTGATTATGTCTCCATCATTCAATATATATCCTGAATTTTTCTGTGCATCATTCGATAAAATCATTTTTATAGACAAATATATAAAAAATCGTTGATATCTACTATTGTATTACGTAACACACATCTACAATGCCAGTCAAAAATAAAAAGTAAAAAGTTTACGAAACCAGATCATGACCTTCTGGAACTAGGTAACAAAAAAAAAATAATTCTCACCGATAAACATAATCATTATATTCTAAATGATCTTAGTTTGATATGATAAACACTTCCTAGTACTGAAAATATACTAAATTAATAACTATACCGGTATATACAACAACGCTTCATTTCATCCAAGTGATTGGAAAGCCTACCTTAAATGTTAAAGAAATAACAACCATATGAATATAGGCAAACTCTGCGGTTTTCCTACAAAGGCAAACAACCATGATCTGCTTTCCATTATCAAATATTGTAGTATTAGATGAATTTCCATTCAGTCTGATTCACCGTTAATATACTACAATGATTTTATGACTTGGCCTTTGACCTTTCAAGTGGCGCAAATTCAGTCTGTGATTCAAGCGAACCGATTTCTGGTTTGACCTCCAGTGAAGTGAAAGGCGATGGCGTCTCAATTCATCGATAACAAAAGACGCCTCAAGTTGAATATCTTTAGTCATACGTCGATCGGCACCACTCACCCCGTAGAGGAAGGAATGAAATCAACAATAAAATATCAAACTACGAGAAAGGATAAGTGGAAGACTGGCATAAGGGTTTTTGACCGAAGGAGGCAAAGATGGCCCCAACAGCAAAAACCCATTGGCGAGTGAATTACAAGAGGGTCTGACATCCACTCCAGACGAAACCTGGTTAGCAACGTGAAAGGGACAAAGTTTGCAAAAGGAACCGCTTGACATTTCCTAACTTTTCCTGATGCCGGGATGACACCGACCTCTCTGGCTTTGATTTCCTTATTGCCAATAAGAAGTTCTGGATAGAAACTAAGGCTTCTAATGGCTCGTCATGACAGTAGAGGCCACCCTTTCAACCAACCATCCCGGGCCCCTCGCGTTAATAGTAACATAGGAGTATTTTGAGGTAATTTCATTATCGTTCCAAGATTCTAAACAAATACGTGGATTGTCATTTTCACACACACACACACACACACACACATTATATATCTATATATATATATATATATATATATATATAATATATATTATATTATATATATATATATAATCTATCTATACACATAGGTATATACAAATATATAGACAAATAGCCCTATGCATATAAGATTAAAGTAATTTAATTGTGTTTAATTATTCACATTGGAAGAAGGAACCTAAAGAATCACGTTTCCAAGAATGAAAAAAATCCTAAAAATATAAGGTTAGGGAGAAAAACAAGCATCACTACACACGAAAGACAGCAAAATGTTACCATATATATTATATATATATATATATATATATTTATATATATATATATATATATATTTATGTATATGTATGTAGTATGTACATTTGTTTACGTTTTGCCTTCCTAAAAGCAGATGTTATTCGAAGTTACTCGTTTTCATTGTGAGCGCTCACAAAGTAGAATGACCATGTCTATTCTAGAATTGTTTTGATTTATTTTTTAAGCTGCGGTTGTTCTTGCTGTTTTCGAACATTTTGTATCGTTTTATAACGATAGGCTTAAATATAAAAAAAAGGAAAATAAAAAACAAAGATACTTTGATCTCAAGTCGACAATCCTGTTCATCTGAAATTATGATCTGAGGATAAGTTGCATAATTCATTAACATTCTGACCATCTTCCCACCAATATAGATCTGCAACATATCCCGACAACAGCCAAGTCGTCCATTGCAAACCTTTCCTTTATATATATATATATATATATATATATATATATATATATATAATATATATATATATATATATCCGTAATTAGGCCCAGCTAGTATTTCTTTAAATGGCTACTAAAAATGCAAGGAGCTTACCTTACGGTAATATGAACGAAAACCAATATCTCCTGCATAATCTAACTGGCAATAATGAATTTAAGCAAAATGCAACAGAAGGAACATCGAAAGTACAAAACATTAACTAAATAAAGTAAGCTGATAGACACCAAAACCTTCAAATTCTTACTCAAATTATTAAGAAGAACAATGGAAGCAAGTACTTACAGTCGAGATATAAGATAGATTGCATTTAAATAGGGAAGCTGATGTCAGTAACTAATTATGGAATCAAGACGATATGATGCCTGTAGACACACAACACCCATAACATTTTCCAAAGCATGAAAGTCAAATTACAGTTGGGAATAACACGATAACTTACATATAAATATGTAGCATTTAAAAAATCGGCTTTGAAATGAGTGCTCCTTCCAGTCTTTCTTTTTTGTGTCAAAAAACAGACTCCCTGTTCTATGTGACTGTATGTGTCGGGTGTGAAAAATGAGTCATAATTTGAAAACCATGCTCCAAAGAAACCATCTCAATTTAATGACACTACGGTAGTTATTCTTTTTTCATATCACCAAGGTAACCTTTCCTTTAAATATGTATTCAGACTCATCTTATTTTATATCATAGAAAGAAGTCTTTCATTTTTTCTCCCAAGTAGGCAACCCCTTTTACATCGCTCTATTTTACCCCTTTTTTATTCTCTCTCTCTCTCTCTCTCTCCTCTCTCTCTCTCTCTCTCTCTCTCTCTCTTCCCAGATTCCCAGAGCCACTCAAACACTATTTCAAATAGCAGATAAATATCTATTCATAATCATTTGAGCGAATACCCCATCTCTCAAATTTACTTTTGCTAGACGCAAATCCACAAACTCTACCCTTTTACCCAGGATATGCGCTTCCCGAATTCCTCTCAAACGGAGTGAGAAAGAGAAAGAGAGGAAAAAAAATAAACCAAGGAAAAAATAAGACTGGAATATGGTGAAATAAATAAGAATATAAAACTTTGAGAACAAGTGACTGTGTCAACTAATATTGTTGGTTAAATATAGACTTTCGAGGTTGGGGGACAGGACAGGAGTTCTAGAGGATAGGGGGCAGGGCCAGGGTGGGGGTTTAGAATGAGGGGTGACACAGAGAAAGAGGGGGGAGGGTGAGGGGGAGGGGGAGGGTAAGGAAGATGAGAAAGAGAAGATCGTATACGACGTGATCACAATTGGCGTGGTAGGCAAACATTTCTTTTCAGCCACGAAAGTTGACATTTCAATTGACAACTGTCTTGTTTCTTTTATTTGCTCTCTCTCTCTCTCTCTCTCTCTCTCTCTCTCTAAAGCGCACCTTAAGTTAATCATTTGGTTTAATTTTTCGTTTGGTTATTCGTAACACGCAGTGTTTTAAACGTCTTTGTTTAGGTATATAAGCATGCATTTATACAAATACACAGACAAGTGTTTTCTGATGCTTATATACAATTCATTGACAATAAAATGAACAGGTTACTGCCATGACCAATAACATAGGAACTCGCGCAACAGTCAGTAAAATAAAGAGCATTCAGTATTACTGGAAATATGATGAAGCCAAATTTAATATGAAATTGTTTCTATTTTTTTCAAAGCTGTTTATTCAGCAGACTAGAAAATACTTGCGTAATAAAAGATGTTTTAAAATACCTCTCTCTCTCTCTCTCACTCTCTCTCTCCTCTCTCTCTCTCTCTCTCTCTCTCTCTCTCTCTCTCGTTACCTTTTATTATTTCAACCTCAGCCAACCATATAAATGTCTCGATGGTTTTTGAACCGAGACAATACGTAAAGTCCCGACTTCTTTTCATACCGCTCAGAATGAATATAAGGGTTTCTTTTATACTTGCTCCATCCCAAATCTCCAAAAACTATATATCCATTGTTACACTTCGCTTTCCCTTCATTCTTTTGTAATTCTATCGATTTATATACTAATGGGGCGTTATGGAATTCTCTCTCTCTCTCTCGTCTCTCAATCCTCTCTCTTCTCTCTCTCTCTCTGTAATGTAGGTATGTATGTATACATATATATATATATATATATATATATATATATATATATATATATATATACAAAACACATTATTGTTTTAAAATTACATTTATTCTTTTGACCCGTATCCCATTGTAAGTAGTTTCCTTTTAGAATTATTATTTTCCATCCCCATGACTGATCATACTTCCATAGCTGACAAAAATGCCTGAAAGAATATTTAATCTTTTTACACGAAAGTCATCACCAAGAATTAGTTCTTTATTTTCTCTGCGTTGTTGCTCTGTTTGTGTCCTCGAATATATTTACGGTGCTGTTATTTGTTACCGTTTCACACAAAAAAACTGAAATAACACTGTCTACTATGATATGCTAACAGAATACTATTCTTTAAAATAAATACTGTTGAAAAATATTTCGCAGGCAGCTTCTAAAGCGAATGATTTCAATTCATACACAAATAAACTTCCATTTCAATCCATCGTTTATTCCAGTTATTTTTTCTAAATGGCTTCTATTCGTTTGTTTGGTTGAAGACAACCATTTTTTCTGTTTAATCTTTCTCGTCATTTTGGTCTTGAGTCTCTTCGCGCTCCTTTTTCCCTTTCCGTGCTCTTTCTCAACTGGTTCATTTCTTGGTCCCCGCTTATCTCCATATCCTCTCTTCGCAACACGATCCCACATTCCCTTCTGAGATAAAAACGCTCTCTCTCTCTCTCTCTCTCTCTCCTCTCTCTTCAAATCTTATATAATTCTCAGAATTCCTTCGACATTTCGCTCCTTTTTCGTCATGACCCAACTCTTTGCTTTCCACGTTGGTTCTAACCCTTACAAAATCGCTATCATCTACTTTTCTTCTAAATCTACACTCACTGAACTTCCAGCACTTTCGTTTTCTGCTTTAACATATTCTCTCTCTCTCTCTCTCTCTCTCTCTCTCTCTCTCTCTCTCCGAGTGGGAGCCTTGCACGGCCCCCGGGGGAAATAAAGCGATGGTCCCCCCAGCATGCCCAGAGCCACCCTTCCAAAACCACACTTTTGTTTTCAAATTACTTCATCCTCGCCAGGCGCAGAGGCCACCGCGTAAAGCGAACGAAGGTTACCGAAAAGGAACCGCACGTAAAGTTTGCGATACATTCAACAAACATGTAATATTCACTAGAAATGTTGGTAAAATGCGAGTCGGAGTGAATCAGACGGGCGCTGGTGGCATTACAGGGCTATCATTGTGGGTCTGTAATGGGTGGTCCGTTGGGGAAGGAGGTAGGGGAGAGAGAGAGAGAGAGAGAGAGAGAGAGAGAAGAGAGAGAGAGGATAATAAAACAGAAAATACAAGATTTTAGATATCATCTCCTTAACAATGACCTCAAAAGACATACACGTTTGTTCTACATATTCCTGATCACGCGGTCAGTCAAGCGAATTGCAGTAACCGACGGAATCAAAATCAAAGGGACGAAACTAAATGAAGGGAAAAGAAATTCATAACAATACCATTAGAGAATGATCCCTTTCAATACAAACATGTAGACAACCAAATACACTATACAACACCTACTACTACGGCAGGAGAAAGAGGCCAGATACACAGGAACCTAAGGAGAAACAATTTTGGGGATGCCTCTACCTTCGGGTTCCCTTGGTAACCCGGTCCCCCTCCCTAGCCCCCAGCCGACACTTTTAGACAACTTTTGCGGCACTATGTTGACTTTATACACCAACTGACCGCAAGCACGACTTATGTACCAATAAAAGCACGTAATAGTTGCATGGTCGGATCCCAACGTAACCTCAAATAAGAACAAAGCACTGTTTAACCTCCACAAGGGAGTTGGGACCAGCAAGACATTAGAGAAAACAAATTTTGCATTACGGCTACAACAAAGTTTCTTATATGGAAAGGTGCGTACTTTACTGCCACTTCTGGCCTACCTTACTATCACTGGACGGTTGCCAGAGGAACTTATAAGAGAGATAAAGGTGCATATGTGAATACTTATAGTGTATACAATTATGTTTTTATACACATTCAAACCCATACATATACACATACATATATGCAAATACAATATGCATATGTTTATAATATGCGCGTGTTTGTGATGCATATCTATATACGAAACCCAAGACAATGTAAAGGCATTTACACAAATCAGATTTATATACATAAGTATATGGTACTTCCTAATACTAACCAGATGCCGCCATGCGCAAAGTTTAAACCAAATTCCGTAAATGAAATTCGCATCTTCAAAAAATATACATACATACACATACAGTCCTTGTATTTAAAGAGAGAGAGAGAGAGAGAGAGAGAGAGAGAGAGAGAGAGAGAGAGAGAGAGAGAGAGAATTTCGAAATCACGTCATCAAGTGAAAGAAACATTTCATCACTCTTCAGTTTCAGTGTAACGAAAGAGGAATGATCATAAAACACCTGGCCAGGTGGCGAAGAATATTCGTCTATATTTTTCCTTCAAATAAGAAAAGAAATATGACTACAAAAACCGTCATTTTCAAGAGCGTGAAATCTGCTGTTATCATGCATCACTTGTCACACGTTTATCCCAAGAGGATTTCACCGAAATGCCCAAGTTTGCCTTAATCCGTATTCTTGAATGTTCGCAGGTATTTTTCATAATTTTCTGAGGGAATTAACACAACTTCACAGTTGTTATTACCGCCATTATCAAGATAATCTTCCAATTAAATCATTCATACAAAATAAATTGAGTGCATCATGCTGCAGATGTGCTGGCGATGAATATAAGATGAGAGAGAGAGAGAGAGAGAGAGAGAGAGAGAGAGAGAGAGAGAGAGAGAGAGAGAGAGAGAGCATTCGGGGGAACGATAGCCCGGCAAAAACATACAAAATAAAGGAGGCAGCAGACAATAAGGAACGAAATTTCACTACGGAGTCCAACACCGGTAACCTGGAAAACAAAAACAAGAAATATTTCCAAGGGACCAACACTTGTCAAGAGTTTCCAAATTTTCTATCAAGTCAGGTCTACGTATTCCAGGCGACGGACACTGAAATAGGTTTCCAGAATCCTAGGCTTTTATTTCCTTCTTTTATACATTTCTTTCTTTTTTCCGCTGTCATTTATATCATTGAATTTACATGGAAAAGTCACCCAATGCCGAAAAAAGGAGGAATGTTCTTGCAATCTTATTCCTACCTTTTGTGGACAACCTTTTCTCTTTTTGGGCCGCTTTATGAAGCCGACGTTCGAGTCTCACCACTTTTGTTGTGGTTTTTCCCTAAAATTAAAGATACGGGTTGCTTACTATGCACCTTCATTTACTTACTTCTTTACACAGTATCACCAACCCCAGTTGAATGACGATCCCACCCTTTTTGTTTTGATTTTTTTGTTTTTTTAACTTAATGTCTCCTCGCTTCTCTACTGTTTTTGTTCCTTTATAATTCTGAGTGCAAAAGTAATAAACTTTGTTGAAATTCAAAAATGACTCTCTCTCTCTCTCATATATATATATATAATATATATATATATATATATATATATATATATATATATATATATATATATATACACACACACCACACACACACACACACACACACACACACACATATATATATATATATATATATATATATATATATATATATATATATATAATAAACTGATATCTGTTAAGAGGCTTTTTCAAGCATCTTTAAATTAAATCTGCTTAATCTAATACTTGACTAAAAATAATGTATTTAAACTATCCCTTTTCATATCTCTCTTTTCTCATGACCGTACATTTAACAAATTGAATCATATACTTATCACCTGTTCGCGCGAATGCGCACGCACACACACATACATACATATTTATATACGTGTGTCTATACCGAAGCTTCGTAGGATTGATCTCAAGACACATGAGAAGATTTGCAGCTGCCGTGGAAGTGAGGCAGTTTCATGGGAGTCGCCTCTCGAGAGAGACGTTATCTCAGTACTCACCAGAGTTATCGTGTCATGTGATATGGACATTTTACAATACGGAACATTATGAATGGAAACCATTCGATGTGGGAACAGCTTCTCCCTCTCGAAAAGGTCCCCCACCCGCCCGAGGGAACAGGAAGACGATGATGATGATGAAGAGAAGAAGAAGCATTAAAGCGAGAAAATATTGAGAAGAAAATAACATATCCCTAAGCTCGGAAACATTTCCATACGGGACATTCTAAGTAAGATTAAATGATAAAGTAGTTGCATTTCAGCAGAGAGAGGAGAGAGAGAGAGAGAGAGAGAGAGAGAGAGAGAGAGAGAGAGAGCATTTCGGTGGGAGCATTAAAGGCTGGTAGTAAAATATACGCTGCTGATGGGGTTTCAGGGAATTATGATGGAGCAGGCGATATTCACCCTAATCGTGTGATAAAGGTGAGTTTATTATCCATTACACTCGTGAAAAATTTGCTTTAGTGGGCCTAAATTGATTTAAGTAGCCTGATCCTGCTCGAGCTGAAATACACTTAAACACACAAATTTTGTCGCAGTAATACAGCGGCCGTCAAAGCTGAACTTTTCTCTGCGTCTTTCATACTAGGAGGGTTCTTAGCTTCCGTTAATAATATTATGAATAATATAAGTAAAAAAAAATCTTTATACTGGTCTTCAATACCCCTTTTCCTGTGTGATGTTTTGTATATTCATTTTAGGCAATTTCGTCACTGCTTATCTACTTTTTAGCGTTTCATAAATAAAACCGGTAAAATTACATGAAATGCAGCCACTTTCATCGGTGTTGCTTGAAGTGAAGTTGGAAGATCAATGAGATGAATGTGAAGAGTTTTTCTAAGGGATGATTAGGCCTGGAAAAGGAAGGCCTTCAAATATATAATAGGTAAAGCTTAGCTAAGAGAAAACCTGGGTAACAATCTAGAGCTGCGTCAAAATTGCAAATAAATGACTTCTTATAATTACTGGTAACACTTAAAAATGAGCAGTAAAAAAAAAAGGAAAAACCTTTTAAGAAATGAAGAGAAATACCATTAAAACTTCACATCTGAAAAAATGACTTCGTTCCGACCAATGTTCTCTTGAAGCCTCAGTGAAAGGTCCTCGGACTGGTGCGAAGTTAATCAGGATATCTGAGCATCATTCAGTCGGACTTTTTCATTTTCAGAGTAAATCTTTCAGTTTGGCCACAAAGTCAATCAAGCAACGCAATACTATTCTGCTTTCAATAAAATCTCTCTCTCTCTCTCTCTCTCTCTCTCTCTCTCTCTCTCTCTCTCTCTCTCTCTCTCTCTCTCTCCGCTAGGTAAAGGGGACTTTTCTAAAAACGAAAACGAAAGACTACTTATTTCCATGTTATTTCAATAACATGACTGTGAGCAAGAATATAAACAAGAGCACAATAAATGTATTTAGTATAATATTATCAATGCACATGTGACATTAAATATCTATAGAAATATCTCATCGAGATATTTAAATTTCCCAAGTGTAAAATTACAGATTTCTAAATTCTGAAGTTGCGTGAACGCAAGTAATTCCATACATTCATACAAATGCATTAATACATACACACACACACACACACACACACACACACACACACACACACATACACACACACACACACATATATATATATATATATATATATATATATATATATATATATATATATATATATATATATATATTATAAAGCACGCAAACCTAAAGTTCGTCGGGAAGCACATGATGCTCAAACAAAAACACAGGTAGGATTCGTACAGCGCGCTTGAAGATGCGGCAATAAAAAGGAGGAAGGCCGGAGGGGAAATGGAGGGAGAAGCGGCAAAGCCGAGGATTGTGAAATATTATGCAGGAACAACAAGAGCATTATACCTTTACGTGTCATCTAGAGATTGACTCATCACGAGGCACCATGATCTCCGAATATCCACATTAGATCCCCAGTAGATGGCACAGAGGCTATTCAAAAGGCTATTGGATTCCTCCATAAAGGAACACCAGATTGCCCTTTTTGGTGTATTAGTCCTTGTGGGTGAGAAGCGGGGTGAAACATTGCCCTTTTGGAAGAGGGGTTGGAAGTGGCGGGGATCCCAGAGGGAAGGGGGGTGGGGGGCGGGCCAGGGAGCATTTGACGGAGGCATCGAAGTGATGTGGGCTGTTACACTCGCGGGTTTTAGAGAAAGGTGTTGCGTTGGGAGGAATCTCATCTTATTTCGGGTCATTTTCTTTCCCTCTCTCTTCGTTTCTCTCAAGTCAACTGCAACATAGAAAAACAATGATTTTCTTCTGCTCTTAACACTGAATGGTTTTCTGGTATGAAGGCGTCAAATGTCAGGTGACAAAGATGCTCATTCCATTTCTTTGTAGAATAATTCTTTGATTTTCCCAAAGCAGGCAGCTTCGCACCACATGAGAGAGGAGAGAGAGAGAGAGAGAGAGAGAGAGAGAGAGAGAGAGAGAGAGAGAGACTTCGAAACATTCAAAACAATTTGTCACATACATGATGGTTATCTATTTTTGCTGGTCTATCACTTGAATAAAACTCTGGTCGCCGAAACAATACTTTCATAAATGTCTTTAAAATAAAGACTAAATTTCGAACTTCTCAAGTAATTCAAAGGAAGTATAGTGCTGCCTAACCATGCTTCAAATGATAAGATAATTATACCGACTATGCAAAACACACACACACTTTACCACTGGTTTCAATTCACACTGGAAAGATTCCTAAATTCGAACTGGTCAATGTGTACACTTGCCGGAGAGGATGACTCTTCAATCTCGTCCGACAGCGAATGACAACCACTTTGGGGTAAAAATATTGGGGTTACACGACTTGCGATACCATTTGTCCACATCCAGAAGAACAATTCTATTTTGAAGAGACGCAAAAAGTCTGATATAACTGTCGGCCAGTTGTCAAAATTTGCCACCTGATGTGGTATCTGCATGGTACGTCGGTCAAATCTTTATATATAGGTATGTGTGTGTGTGTGTGTGTGTGTGTATGTATATATATATATATATATATATAATATATATATGTATATAAATATGATATATATATATATATTATATATATATATCTCACACATATACATACATACATACATATATATGTGTGTATGTAAAACTACAATGTAATATGAAACATTTAAAGTACACATTCCACGAGGAAAGTTTCACAAAAGAGTGAAGGTCATTCGCCTTTACTCAAAGACAATTTCAAGCAAAACGCCTACTAGGGAACAGAAGGTTAAAAAGAATGCACTACAAAGATTAAAAGACTAAAATCATTTTAGTCCATATAAAGGTGAAGAATGGTTGTCAAGGATTAGCTCAGGTACTGGATAAACCAAGGAGAGGCAAAGGAATAAACAGGGGTTACTGAGATTATTTTCTATTTTTAACAAAATTACTTTCGAACATCTTGTGCAGAATGGGGTCAAAAGTCTACAGTCCAGAGTTGAAATAAATACTGTTTTTCATTTAATCGTACTGTTAATGCAGATTCTGAGAGGTTTTTACATACAATATTTTTACATATAATTTTCATACAAATGTAGGACAAATAGATTCTATATTATTTTTATACAACTGTGGGACCAATAGATTCATAAAAAAAAGGATTGTTCTTTTGGCTGTTTCTAAATGAATATCAATGCTAATTTATTCTGACCATTAATTCCTTACTTGGCAGGTCCCAGAAAAATGAACATCAGTCCATTTAATATTCCTACACTGGTGATGACAATTTCGTACAAGCATGTTTTTCAGTGTTATTCTCTGAAGAATTACATCTGCACTGAAAACACTACAATGATTTGATGAGGTCAAACCCAATAAATTAAGCAACTAAAAGGGGTTTCTCATGTAAAACTTGCTTCCTACCACTTTCTTCATGAAATAACTTCAAAGCTATATTGTAGCAAGGATCAAAACCATGAAATGGATAACATAGGTCCTTATATATTTTCTAATGTGCTGTAATTCGTTATCCAGGAATCAAATTGACAACACTAATTCTGGCAAAAATATTAGAGAGAATACATGTATCTTGATGTTAAAATAATATCCTTAAAAATAATGCAGTGCAAATGTTATATTATTTGATGCTTTTCAAAATACGCATTAACACTGAATATCTTCACGTCTCTTCTAATAACAATCTCCAGAAATGGCCAACAACCATTTTTCTATTTGTGGTATGAATCTGATGTTTCACTATATGCCATTTACACCTTATAAGTGTTGGCTCCAGAGGGTATTAGCCTATGCCATCATATGCAGAATGGATGTTAATGAACGGTGTCCGAATTTAGTTTAGCATGACCTTAAGTGAAATCCTGTTGTTCTTACATTTACCGAAAATTATACTGATCGGTAACATAATTAACCTCAAAATAATCTTCTGAAAGCAAATTGCAAACTGACTTGCAATATAATTTGAGGGGATGACGTTAACAAAATAAAAAAAATAAATGTTAATTTTACTGAGTAGATGATTGAAAATACCATATTTAGTTATAACATTGAAACTTTTTTCAATAATCCAAACTCCAAATAGCTTTCTATCCATAAAAACGTGAAACTTTTAAACACCTTTCATTAAATTTGCATTGGAATATTATAATACGTCGTTGAGAAAACCATCCAAGGGAGAAGAAAAGAGACATATGAACAAGAATTTCGTGTATGAATTCTATCAACTCAACAATAAAAAAAAATTAATAAAACAACATATACATATATATAATTTAACATTTATCATGTATACATACACGAGGCCTACACAAAGAAAAGTGCATAATTTATGCCGCTTTGGAAATTAGGTTCACCTCGTAGTCTACTGAAATATAAATTAAGAAAAATATAATATAGGAGATGTAGAACATATCAAATCAGTATCGCGGATCAATTTTGTTCTTCTAATCTGGTAAAGGTGATAAAACAGAAGCAACGATATAGTGCCCTCTCAGAACTATTTCAGTTCTATATTGTCACTAATTTACCATAAAATCCATAGCGATAACTCTTTTGGTGCAGACTGTTCTTAACAATGTTTGAAGGGTATCCGCATCGGGTAGAACTGATAACAAAAACGCGTATTATAAGCACTCCGCAAACGTTATGCCAAACACTGTCTTGTACCCAAGTCTATTTCATCCACATTATGTTCTCCTTCTACTATGTCTACCCATTTCCCAAGAGCTTTGCACATATTCATTTTCGATGTTGCCCATTTTGTCGTCTATCAGTATCAAGTCTTTTCACTGAAGTCCATCCACTCAAATCTATTCCTTAAAAACATCTACTTACTGTAACGTCCTTCAACCTGCCATTCTATGACTTTCAAATATACCCACCTTTAGGCATTCCAACTCAGTAACATCTACATTCAAGCCATTGCGCTTCCAGTCTTTCCTCATACAGCAAATGTTTTTACTTCCAAACTCCAATGGAATTCCTTGGCACTATAGTTCCAGGTCCTATATTCAAGTTTAGCTTAATAAACAGAAGTTAAGCAACACACATTATGAAGATTATGACACATCACATTGCTATATTCCAGACCCAAATAGGATACAAAACAAACACTTATGTAGTATGAAACGACAAAAAGAACTGTGACCGTTTGTACTCGTAATTCTGAAATATCCACGAGGAATTCCTTTCCAACGAAAACACTTAAATCACTATTGTCTATGTGTAAAAAATTTATTAGAATATATTCTGAAAAAAAAAATTAAAAAGAGGATGTGAAATGTGATAACGAAAAACCCTGAATCAAACAAGATCCTGAGACTGGGCATGAGCTACACATCATCATGTCCATACTACAGATAGATAATATATTCATGCATTTAAAATAAATCTTATAGATTTCCCGCATATAGTTAATACAAATATCCCGATCCCAACGCCATCACATTAAACGCAAAACGGGATACTAAACTATGTCGGAAGTATATGGAAGGACATTATGTAAAGGATAGATGCTTCATAAGTATATTAATCTCTCCATATGAAATCCTAAAGTAAATGGACATTTCGAGTATATCCTTTACAATCCAAAGTGCTTTGCCTAATGCTGCTAAATGTTCCAAGATTAGCCGATTACGATTTGGACGTTGACAGCTGGAGCTGCAGTTCTTTATTCTTTCGGGACTTTTCCTCGTCTTCGCTTACTCCACATCATGTTGGGTTTCAACAACCACTGTCCTCAATAAGGTACTCTACCTTTACTTGCACTTTAGCTGTATGGTCTCAGATGGGGGATGGATATACATACATACATACATACATACATATATATATATATATATATATATATATATATATGTATGTATGTATGTATCTATATACACACATGCATACATACATACATATATACATCATACATATATATAAGCGTATGTACGAATTCTGGTGTGTATAAAGGCAATGTTAAACCCGACGGCGCCTCCTGAAGTGAGTTTGTAATAAGTCGAGGAGTGCTACAAGGGAATGTTTTGTTACCTTTGCTGCTATGAAACCGAGATGGCCTGGTCATGCACTCGGCACTATTCTGGTGAGAACAGTCTGTGATAGTCCCAGCTAGGCTCCTGTGGGCATCTGAAGTGTGGGAAGAAGACGCAGAACTACTTAGATAAGAACTGTGAGGCGGGAGGCTGGGGATGGTTGGAAATTTGTTAAGAGTGAAAGTGCAGGAAAGGCATGATTGGATGAATTTCACCGCAACAGCCCTTTGAGTGGCACGGCTTTGGAGGCACTCATGATGATTATATAATGATTTGTATGTGCCTGCGTATATATTTCATTGCTCTTCACTTAATTCCTCTCCATACCAAAATCGTTAGTAATATCATATATCTAATCCTCTCTGTTGGTAATCGACTGTACCACGATAGCTTCTTTTCACATTCTCTGCCACCAAGCAAAAAGACTCGCATTGGGTCTCTAACTTTTTCCACAAGTTTTGTGCTTTTACGCTTAATTTAATCAATTCATTAAGCTAGGAACACTATATACCAACATTGGATGAAATATATTTCGCCTTACAATGGGGTCTGTGGCGGTGCAACCACTCCATAAAGTGCTAACAGCCTGAAACATCGTCGATTCAGAAAAACTTCAGCGAGACTCATAACCTCGGGATCACCTGTATCGCCTATGAATTTTGGTATTTACATAAAAACTACCGCTGGATGCTAAAACCGAGATTAAAACAAACCGTTGTTTTGATCTTGATTAAAACCTTCAGAGTATAAAAAAAAAATCCAAAATAAAATGGTGGCCAGATTCACTCTGCTGCTGAAGTCTGGTCTATATTACAAAATAAAAACGGCCAGTCTCTAATCCATGAGACTTAGTGGATGTAGTAAAAACAAATTATAGAAGAAAAAATAAAACTGTTTTATGGGAACTCACTCAAAACATTCACATAACATATCCGATGAAGGCTGGCGTAAAACAGAAAAATATTATGTATCCTGGAGTTTAACTAAAAAGACATCCTAAGTTGAACAAACGGATTTTTCTTTTTTATTTTCTCTTTTTGAAACAAGTTATGGTATCAGTAGAGGGAACTCGGTAGAGAGACACATCAGGAAGCTTTAGATCGACAAAACCTTAAAGAATATTTTAATCAGCATAAATTCTAGGATCATCTTAAAAATGAAAAAAAAATCTCCATCACTGCAATGATCTAGATGGTCTTTTGATCATCCACTAAGAAGAAAGATGATCTTGATGGTGGTGACAATTATCATTAAATCGCCAAAATTACCATCACTGTTATTAAACAATGATCAAGTATCAGACCCTTCATCCGCTCGATAAGGAAAATATTCCTGTACAAAACTGATTCAATTCCATAAACAGACACAAGAGGAAAACTAGATTCTTTCACATCAGATTACATGGATCTCCTTGGGACATTCAAAATAATTCTATGTGCCTATAAGAACTTGTACTTAAAAGATAAATACACAAGAACTCGGAGACTTAGTTGATATTTTTATATCTAAATGTATATGTATGTGTGTGTGCTAATTCAAAGAAATTCATTATGGTCCCGGTCATCCTTATTCCAACCCCAAAATTATGAGTCTCCAACCATGGACGAGATGTTAGGCACCAATAACTCATTAATATTGAATTCACTTTATCTTGGAAATAACCTAACCCACCCAGAAGGAATTAATATTAGTGACAAGTGCTCCTCTATATATATATATATATATATATATAATATATATATATATATATATATATATATATATATGTGTGTGTATATACCGAGATGCAGGAGCTCTCTAGTGCGTATGCCTACCACGCAAGGAGTTTAAAAGCCCAAAACTGAATGTTGTGTGGAGGAGAAGCTTTTAAGGATTCAACTTCAGGGAGAGAGAGAGAGAGAGAGAGAGAGAGAGAGAGAGAGATAGAGAGAGGACCCCTGCAAAGCCAGTCCCTAAACATCCTCTCCTCTACTTGGCCCTCCCACCCGTGCGCCCATCTAACCCGCCTACATGGGAGAGGCAGACCTAGTTAATATTTCATAACGGCAGGCTTCGACTCCACCCAAATACTTCTTTCACCCTGAATCCCTACACTCCTACCCCAACCCATCACTAACCCCCCTTCCCCCCCATCCATTCCAAATCCACACCCACCACTATCCTCTAGCCAGAATTCTCTCTCTCTCTCTCTCTCTCTCTCTCTCTCTCTCTCTCTCTCTCTCTCTCAATAGCTGTTTACCTTCAATCATTTTCCGTCCGAAGCATAGACGAAATAATTGACAATGGAGTATTCCAGTTGAAATAAAACCCAAAGTGAATTTCGGGTCTGAGCGACGGAAGTGCAAACAACGAAATTAATTACATTCCCTTTGTATTATACCGTTCTTAAAATATGCTCATTGCAAAATTTACCTCATCAATAAATTTAAAAATCTATAAATGGAAAAAAAATTGGTGCACTAAAAACTTTATTTACTATATAATTTTTTTTTTACTTTATAATAATAATCAAAATAATGAAAAAATATGGATTTTGAAAAGAAGCTTGTGACCAAAAAAAACAAAAAACAAAAACTAAATTTTGTCTCTTAACGACAACTACACTGAAAATACAACTGGATATAAGAAAAAATCTTAATATTTTAATATACACAAGTCTGAATCACTGAACTTGAAAGCAATGAGAGAGAGAGAGAGAGAGAGAGAGAGAGAGAGAGAGAGAGAGAGAGAGAGAGAGCATAATGACAAGAACACACATCGCAAAGGATTAACCAATGCACCTTTTGAGTCTCATTTCTCCCTAGAATTTTTACGGTGTAAATTTAGTAACAATATAACCCTCCAATTCATTACTCGGAATTAGGAGAGCTCAGTGACGAAGTAGTCATTATAACTGAAATGGTATTACCTGATAATCATATTATAATATCAAATATTTCCCGAGGAATTACTTTCCGTTCACAAAACTGAATCTCTCTCTCTCTCTCTCTCTCTCTCTCTCTCTCTCTCTCTCTCTCTCTCTCTCTCTCTTCACTACACAATCCCCTCAGGAGACAATAGCAAAAGAGTGAAAAGAAAGTCCGATTTTCGAGTTATTCCTCAGCAGGCCAAAAGTCACCGGAGCAGACAAGTCTTAAAAGATAATTGGTTCCACTAACGTGTTAAGTAACTCTAAATACTGTATAACATAATACTTAAATAAAGTACTCGTGAAATTATTCATTGTTTATTAACGAAATATTCATAATGAAAACTGCATAAAAACCATTTCATTTTCCCTTTCCTTTAACCCGTCTGAATACGACCAGCAAACAAAGGCCTGACCTGACCCACAGACCGGGCCATCATCATCTTGGACTTCCAGGTCTTCCAGGTCACATCAGAGGAGGCTTCTATTTGTATCCATACCGGAATCCCCACTTCGGTATCCGAACGCCAATCCGGATCGAGTTTGCTTTACGCAAACAAAACGATCGGATTAGCAAATATCCGCAAACAATGGTTTACGGAGCTGGAGATTTATGACCGAATATGGTCCACGAAGTCATTCGATAACTAAAGGGAATTCCGTAGCTAAAAGGATGGCACTAGTGTCTGACAAATATTACAGACACAACGAATCTAACTAACCAGTAGTGTCCTTTTACATCAAATCAAAACAAATAAAAAGTCTTCGATAACCAATAGAGCAAAGAATCTTTCTCCACTTATCTCCCATTTGCCAATATCGGACTAAAAACGCGGGAAACCTGTGATAACAAACAAGAAAGTCAAAGAGACTTCTGCTGCTTCTGCCCGGCTTCCTTGATCTCAAAACGTTTGTGTTCCAGTGCACAAACAGAGCACAAGTCATGAAGTTACTAACTCAAGACTAGGGAAGGAGAGAGAGAGAGAGAGAGAGAGAGAGAGAGAGAGAGAGAGAGAGAGAGAGAGAGAGAGAGAGTATGGTAGGGAGGGGTAAGGGAGGGTTAGGCTGGAGTATTCCCCGAAGTACGTCACTTGTGTTTGCTGTAGGCCGAGAAAGTCAGGTCAGGTTGACTTGACAACAATAAAGTTTTCTGACTTGGACAAAGTACAATTCGTCCTTCGCCATCTTCATTCCCATTTAATGACCTTTTTTTCCTCTCTCTCTACTTAACCCTATTGGGAGTGGCTTAATTCGACGCTTTCAGGCCTTAAATACTGATGTTATTCATTGTAAATTATTGGAACTTTTAATTTATAATGGCTTTTCTAAGAGGCATCTTCCGATTACCTGTTACACGCCATAAAATACACAAATAAAAATAAAATCGACACCCAACCTCTATAGTGCTGGAAGCTGTAATTACTAAGATGTGTGATTTGGTAACTAGATTTCTCCTTAATGTAACGTTTTGGAATTCTCTCCATGCCCCTTTTCCCCTAATAACCTTACGTAGGCATAAGGATACTTAAGATAATTTTAAAGGTCGGATGCCATATTCTTTCCCCGCATATTCTCTTTAGCCTTTATTCACAGTCATTGTTTTTGCTTAGTCAAGATGACGCCATTAATGGTAATAGTAGTGAAACCTTATAATCTCGCGACAATGAAACAAACATTTTAATAACCCACTATGACAATCCATTGAAGTCAATGATGCCGGAATTTTGACATCCAAATATTATGTTCTTGAAGATGGTGTTCACCGAGCAACCCGAATATGTCCAAAAGATTATACATTATATCAGGTGTTAATATCTCATGAATACACTTCAAGAAAATGACAAATTCTTCCCAACAATTTGAAAGTTCCATACTAAATAGGCAAAACCCTTTCAGGCCTGTGATTAATTAAAATTAAAACCTTCTCGGATCTTTATTGAGAACTACACCGGGACAAAAACTCTTTGAAACTTGCAGACAACTACCCCATACATTTAAAGACATAATATAAACTAAAATAGGCAGAATATTTAAATGAAAAAAAACGGCCAAACTTCCCAGATTTATATGAAAATGAAAAAAACCACAACCTGGTACATTTGAAACGGAAACACAAACCTATCCAGAGCCATTGGAAAGTAAGACAAAAACAATCCTTCTGACCCTCATATCACAATGAACAACACACACCTTTCAAAACCCCCAGCAAATCAAATAGGCTAAATTCATTCAAGCCTACGGATAACATACACACACGCACACACACATTCCTGTTAAATCAAACAGATTCTTTTGAGTGCTGAATGTTTTTCTTCCAAACAACCTAGTACGGAAGTACTTCAGTATAACATCATTTGTAGTAGCTTTACTGTGCACACACACAGACATAATTAAAGCTTCAATTTATTAAAAGACCAACAGTAGCCTGTCTGCCTGGTTACTAAATGATGCTTTGACGTTTGTCGAAGGATTTGTACATAAAGCTACGATGCAAAGTTTCTCTCAGAGTTGTGCGATATTTGTTAGAAACGGGATATCTCAAGAAATAAAAAGAACTACCAGTAACAATTTCGAGAGAGAGAGAGAGAGAGAGAGAGAGAGAGAGAGAGAGAGAGAGAGAGAGAGAGAATTGTTTTCTCCACCACTTGAACACTTATGCTGCCCACCTTCACTGACAAAATATGCTGACGGAAATAAGGGAAATAAAATAACGATTTTATGAAGAATATCAACTCGAGTTTTTTCTACCAAGTTAAAAAGATTGGTGCGCCTCCCCTCGTCCTCTATCCCCTCCCCCTTCCCCTGCTTATTGAAAAACTTAGGACGGACAAAGTTCAGGACCACACCAGCAGAAGCCTTCTCGAGGAGAAGATGAAGAAGAAGAGGAGGAGGAGGAGGAGGAGGAGAGGAGGAGGAGGAGGAGGAAGTCAAAGAAGACATACCGCGAGGAAAAAGAAAAGGCGGAAAATACGAGGAAAACGGAGGAATTTCTCTCGACGGAAACCACGGCGACGATTCACAGAAAAGACAGACGAAAAACAAAAGGGAAAAAAAAGAATGGAAAACGGCACAATCAAATGGGAGTCAGAAAAGGAGAAAAAAATGGTAAGGGAGGCGGGGGGAGAGAAGAGGACTTAAGAACTCTGGAAGTACTCGGGCAAATAATACAGAAAAGAAAAGACATGTATTGACTTGTCAACAAGCAATTAAATGGCCAAGGACTCCAGTTTCAGTTCAAAGATATGCCAGTATTTGACTGGATCTTATCAAAGCTGGCGACCTTCACGTACAACAGAACCACGGGATGAAAGGCAGTGATAAATAATTGCTAAGAACTCTAAATCAAGAAGTCTGTGATACTCATTCCAATGACATCACTCCAAGGTGTAGTAAAAATTGCACGACAAACTTTAAGCATACTCGAACAGAATAAGTGAATAAAAAAATTTAAAAAACTTTCGATGTGCGCTTCATTTTAAAAAATAAAGTATTTCAACAGAAGCGTCTAGTAAAACAATGAAATTAGAGCGTCAGTCATCTCAATGAATGAATAAGGATTTCAAAATCTATTCCATAAGATTGCCAGTAGCGTGTTAAATCAGAAGACGTAACATTTGCATGTAATAGCGTTACAATAAAAAACGAGGACTATATAATTGTAATTCAAATCAGTCTTAGCTAAATTACAATGCGCATACGTTATTTCTTAAAAGGTAAATTAACCCTATATATGTCTCACAAAATAGGAAAATATTCAGTCCATTTTTACTACTCAGCCCTACGAGATAACAATATTAATGTAATGACCACAAGAAGGTCTCAAAGAACAGGAGAGGTTCGTATAAAGTGGGGAAACACGGACGACCATACAGACCTACTGTTAAGCGAGGGACTGTTAATCCCGGAAAACGTTAACTGGAAGGAAATTCCAAAGCTGTTGCAAGTCACTGAGCAACACTACTCCATAGGTAAATTTCTGGCATACTATATCATAACTAAAGTATGAAAACTCCAAAATTAGAAGGAAAATAAGTCCCCAAAAGCGACCAATGCGGTATTTGATTTATAATTACACACCCCTCAAAAAAAATATATGTCACGCAATGAAAATCCAATCGCAGAGCAAAATATTGAAATCGCAGACTTATAAAGAACGCCAAAATTAATGAATTAATAAAGAAGAGCTTCATGCATCACCACATTACTCCTTTAATTTAATAAAGAATTAATAGATTCGCTGGCAAAGTTCCCTTGCACCAGGGAGAGGACGGACGGAGTACCGACGACAAACAATCGAAGAGTCACCAATGAAGGGAAATCTTAATCCAATTCTGGTCGAGGCGCTCTTTTCCATTTCCACCGTCGAGTCGTTTAACTAAATATTCCTTAAAAGTTTCGACCTGACTTCTCCTTTCCACTGGAGCATGAGGCACAAAAGGGATAAGAAGGGAGATAAAAGGAGATGTTATGGAAATTAAGAGAAATCAAGCATTGCATTCCCCAGACACATCTCGTTTCGCATCCCCCCCCCCCAACCCCCCACCACCTCTTTCAAGTGGCCCCAGCCAGCACTTCCCCTGAACCCCCAACACCCCATTTCACACCCAGTCTCTTATTCAAAGCGAATGAGGTTATTAGGGGACATTCCCCAAACCCCCTTCTCTGTCCTTTTCCCTTTCCAAGAGCAAGACCGGGAATGATGAGGTGAAACAAAACATATACTTATTTTCACTAGTATTCTAATGCAGGTATGTATAAGTGGGTATGTATAAGTGTGTGTGTGTGTGTGTGTGTGCTACTGGGCGTGTGTTTTTTAAATCTTAAAAGCTACAAACACACACACACACACACACACACACACATTGTGTAGCGATAAGATGTCCAGTCCCACCATCTCTCCATGAATATAATAAATACAGAATTTATTGGCATCCTTTGCCACGCTTGGTCGACATCAACCTAAAAAATATTAGAAGCCTCATCACTTGGATTCCAGAGTAAAGTGAGGAAACTTGCCCACGTAAATTATATAATTTTATTGATATTCAATGTATAGATACTCGCTCGCTATGTAAAATATATAATTTCATAATGTAATTTTGTAAAAGTCTTCGGTTTTCGGTGACAAACATAAGGGGGCAGACACCTTACACTAGCTCTTACGTATAAGTAGTCTAATATTAGGATAATATCAGTTACGCTGTCGTTTTCATGAAAACAGACGATACGTACATGGTATCTTTCAACGAAGGTTTTTGCAAGGATCTCATGACTGCATTGCTTACAAGATTTTAATAATACTGATAAATGGAAGAAACCAGTTACCTAACAACGAACATAGAAACTTCCACCCCTGGAGCTACGACAGGGAAAACACTATTCTACGCTGAAACAAAACCCAAGTTATAAAACGTGTTTTGTCCAGCAGAGGCTGGTCGGAGTGATGCGGAACGATTTAGTTAGGTCCCATTAAAACGTGAAACTATTTACGCTATAAATAATGAATTATACAAAAAGACACAATAATCTATAAAGCTAAAACACTAAAAATGGCGTAATTTTAAACTGACCACTTTAACAACTGAAAAAAGGGTAGTGAATAAGAAACTTACAACATGAAAATGGAGAAATGTCCAGCGAAGACCCATCCTCAGATACATGATCTAGCGCCAGAGAGGAAGAAAGAAAATACAGGAAATGCTTTTTTGAGTTTCCTTATTTCCTCAAGGGAGTGGTGGGAGCTATTAGGCCACGGGAGGAGGAAGGGGGTGAGAGGAGGTGGCAGTGAGAGAACATAGGTAGTTACTTGAAGAGATGTTGAGGGAAATTTGAATATTGTTCCGAGTCCCGTAGTGAGAGAATAACAATAAACAATATGTTTTGTTCTGGGTCCTGCGTGGCCACAGACAGGCTAAAGGTGAGAATAAAAAGAGCCGTTTAAAGCCCTATAAAAAAAGCCTAAGAGTCTATAAAAGTTTGCGAACTTGGGCTAAATGGCTGTTTCATTTGAACCTCTGGGAGTTGCTGGTATGTTCAGGGGGAAATAACTACGACATTCTAAAGAGGGGCAGGACTTGCCTCATATTTCCCTTGCACTCCGAGACACACCATCAACATTTTCCACCTTCCTTTTCATACACACTTCATGTCCTCTGCACATTTGCATTTCTTCCTCGGAATCACCCAGCAAAATGGAAAATGAAATAAAGCCAAATAGATAAAACCATAACACCTGAACAGTACTTTGGAAATCAATCAATATAATCACAAACGACGCACGAAAATACAGCAGAAAACAATTCCAAGAAGAATTATTATGAGTTTAGCAACAGAAACCCACTCTCTTTCATTCTTTAAACTTACACGATGTGATTTTGGGAGTTGATAAAAACTGTATGAAACTGAATTGATTACAGTTTTCGTTAGACAATCGCATCCTACTTCGGGTATAGATATTCAGCTTCATCACACTGACGAGAGACACAAAAATTACAATCTCCTTTGCAACGTTTATATCTATGAATTTCTTCTCCAGAATCAAACTTTCCACTATCATAACTTGGTGATCATACATTTTAAAAACTTTAAACTATTTTCAAAGTACATGCGTCATGTTACTTCTTATTTTATCTAAATCTGAAATCACTTCAAAAGCCCTTCATAGATTTTTTTCGATTAAAATGAGCTTTCATCCACAGTAGGATCTTCTGAACATATCCTTCCCTCTCAAGGCTAATCTTTTTAAATTGATTCCTGAATTCACTATACAGCTGTCTTCATCATTTACTATACAGTATTAACATTCCATAATATTCAATTTCCATTTCATTTCTTTCCCCATTGCCACATGTACCTATTTCAGTTGATTTGTTTCCCTTTCTTTATTAAACAGAGTGAAATATTTAGCCTATTGAACGAAGGGCTAGCTAGCACTTGCCATTTTAAATAATTTCATGGTGTTTCAATGTACTTGCAGTACTTCTTGACTTAGTCCTTAACAATTCTTCTAACCAGAGAGGGGTATCCCATAAATAATTGATTTGATTAATTTACTCGGCTCAATTTTTGTGACGTAAACCAAGGTGGTACCTACAGTGGATTTCAAAATGTAATGGCAGTTAACAATTCAGGCAAACTATTTCACTGTCTCCTAAGGTCAGACCTACTCCCTGCTGTCTTTCCTCAAGTATCTTTATTTATCACTGCAAGAGTGGTAACAAACGAACCTGACCTATCAATTCTGTCGTATAAATTCCACAGCTTCCATTGTAAATTAAACATGGAGATATACTAAATATTTCTAACATGACCCTGATCCGCAGTACAGTTCTGGTTAGGATATAAATTGGATCACCTCTCCAAAAGCAAGGTGAATCTCTCCTATATCTTTCCTCAAAGCCGGGGTGGTAGTCTGAATGAAAGAAGGTATGAAATTAGGCTTTTGTGCAGCGCTGGAACCGGGGAGACCATTAGCGCAGTCATAGCAATGATGATATGAATGAATTTTTAAATAAAAATTAAAACCCTCACACATACATCGAAATGTACATATCATTTATACATTTTGTAATTCAAATAAATTTTTTAACTATTTAAATGTTAATAATATCCACCAAAGTGTGCCCAGCCGGAAGCAACCTTTCAATGAGGACACACTGATGCACTGTAAGAATCTGACATTTTGTTTTCTGTAAAGTAGGCATGACTGACCCTCAAGAGTTGAAATAATTTCAACCTCTTAGTTGCTATTAAAATTATTAGGCCAGGGACTAATATTATGCCTAATGTTTTTAATAATTTTCATTATTGGCAATGAAGGATTTAGCCATCGTTCTTGCCCCTTTCTTAAAATACATGGGCTAATTGTTCCGTGATTAAGAGTGGGGGACACTTTTCAAAGAATAACATTGATTTTTAGCGTTCTCTTTCTGCCTCTTCATTACCCAGAATTCAAACGCGAGGTAACAAATGAAGAGTTATGTGCAATACGAAATATGAGAAAACACCTCTTAAGTCTTTTGGACTAAACGGCGGAAACTATTAAAAACTCCCAGATAATCTAGTACATTATTAAGAGTCGAAGTATAAGACAAAGCATTTCCCTTGTACTACAGAAAAGAAGTTCCAAAACCTTAACTAATGCTGTCAACTCTGTGGTACACAAAAACGCACAGCCAAGTATCTTCGCTGCTGTTATCCTAGTGGATTGCGGCCCATCTAACGCCACTCTCGCATTGTGAACCACTGTAAACATCTTCACCTGATCTTTAAGGATGGTTTCAAGATCAATGAATCTTCCATGGGATTCGGGTGCAATCAAATTTCAGGTGAGATGCAAGTGGGACACGAGGATGGTCAACTTCCTAGATCTTGTACCTCTTAAGGGTCATTCACTTGTTCATTTCATATATTATGAATGGGCTTGGATGACCTGGACCCACTATACCTCTTATCACCAACTCCTTTTAAGGCATCCAAGAAAGGGTTACTGGAAGCCTTAATTCTCCACAAATACCGTTGACCCAACGCCTCCCTGCCCAAAAAGTGGCCATTCATTTGTATTCACATAAATGCTCTCAACAAACAAGGTTCTAAATGTGTGTTCTATGCCCGTCTTAAGTGCAAAATGAATCTTTTGAAATTAAGTTTCACATGCAGAAGAATATATCTGACAACCATACTCAAAGAGGACCCTGCAAAGTAAATCGCACCCTCAATAATGACTTCCCAAATGAAGACCAGAAACAACGTTACTTTTAAAAAATCTAATTATTTCTTAACCGTAAGTTTTATCCCATCGATGTGACTAGACCTCGTGAATTTAGAGTAAAATATCAAGCTAAAAATTTCAGTTCGTTTTCGTAAAGTGTTCTTGTATCTACCAATGATAAATCGTACAGCAAGTCTTGGTGGTGATCATTTAAAACCATCCTTATTAGTCCATTAACTAATGACATAGATAGACTTTTGCAAGTGTTTACAGGCTCATTTCGCATCATTGCAAGAGAGTGTTTCCTGGCTACTGCAAAACATAAACACTGAAAATACTTCCATGTGGAATTCCTGCCTCTTGCATAAAATGCAGACGGGGTTACTAATTATTTAATAAATCTGTCCGACAAAAAGAACCCAGTAACACTTATCATCTTGGGGATAATTTGAGTCTGATCTCAAGATGCATGTAATTACATCGCTCTCCTAATATCTCTCTTGTCTCATACACTACTATATTCACTATCGTTACATCGGCAGCCTACTGTTCACTATCTCCCGGCCTTATCTCACATCCTGAACTATCTGATTTGGAAGTCATCTCAGAGGAGTGTTCTAGTCCTTTTCTCTCTTTCAAAGGTTCTTAGTCAATTATTAAAACAGCATTCAGATATATATATATATATATATATATATATATATATATATATATATATATATAGTATATATATATATATATAAAGAAGTCACAAAAGTAAGCACGCGATTTTGTTTATTAGCTGAAGCCACTATGAAAGTTAAAAATGAAAAGGCAGAGTACAAAGTACTTTCATGTTAAAACACATCTTCGGGACGCAAAAGAAGATGTGTTAAGTACACGAAAGTACTTGGCACGCTGTCTTTTCGTTTTTAACACTCCTAGTGGCTTCAGCATATATATATATATATATAGGATATATATATATATTATATATATATATATATATATATATATATATATATATATTTATATGTATGTATGTATGTATACATACATATACATAAATTACCACTAAATTTCTAAACAATCAAGTACGAACGCTTGTAGGCGACATCTTTATCCCAACCCATTTTAATTCGAAGGAACATGAATTTAGGGGCATTAAACTGACACCGGGAAAGGCCTTACGGGTTCAGATATTAACAAATCGGAGGAAACTTGAAATAAAATCTAGGGTAGGCCTAACGCCATACTTGGAGCTCGGCGCGTTGAGACGTGAGGATCTCGAAGCCAAATGCTCCTGCTAATCCGTGGATACACAATGCTTATGAGTAACCCTTTGAAATGCGAATAGCAAGCTTGGCGTCAGCAGCAATCATCTTCTTCTTGGCTAAAGTCAACATAAAAACGAAATATAATATTGTAAACGATGGATGATAGCGAGAGATGGAGTTAGAAAGTTTAAGGACAAAATATTATACAATATTATTCACTAACTGATTAACAAAAGCAGTCCTTGGGTTGCAACGAGAGAGAGAGAGAGAGAGAGAGAGAGAATAGTAGCAGCGCTGAGGGCGCTTTTCTCCCCTCCTTCCTTCCCACCAACTGAAAAGGGGAAAACAGATGGGAGGTGAAGTTAGGGGGGGAGGGGAGAGGAAGCCTGCACGTATGATGGCTAACTTAGGGATCGGGGAGGAGAGAGAGAGAGAGAGAGAGAGAGAGAGAGAGAGAGAGAGAGAGAGAGAGAGGAATGGGTGGAAGTTTGATGTGAGAGGCGAGCTGTTTGAAGTCTGGGCTTCTGTCTAATTGCAACGCTCTGTCTGATTGAGAGAAAGCGAGGAGGGAAAGAGAAAGAGAAGGCACCAAAGGATGAGAGAGAGAGAGAGAGAGAGAGAGAGAGAGAGAGAGAGAGAGAGAGAGAGAAACAATAGTTCATATCAATATTTTAATTTCTTTATTTTTCTACGAAGCAGTGGTGCAATGTTAGCCTATGAAATAGAGAGAAAAACGTACTCTCTGGGTTAAAGCAGTCACTTGTTGAAATCAGAAAGCATCTAGGTCATTTCGCTGGACTCTTCCTCGAGTTATCTTACCCTTTTTACATTTGCTGAAACGAAAAACATAATCCATTTAATTTCCCACGGCCCAGAGCTGGTCAACTTTTCGTCGTATTACCATTAATCTTCAGTATGAAACTGCACCGTTGGCCTCGTATTTGACAAGCTTCAACAAAACAAAAGGAATTCACGTGATTAATGCAATAACAAATCTAGCGGAAATGAGAGCTCGACTCCAGAAGTTCTCAGCCAGACATAATCACAACACGAAGTGTGAACAATTTTTGCCATTCCATTATTCATATCGCATATACAATCTCATCTACCTAATCTCCCGAGCCCTACAAAACCTAATTAAAAAGTAAGCAGCCAATACCTTTCACAAATTAACTTCAAACAGTTGCAGCATCAATTATGCACATCTCACAGGTGCAATCGCGACTTTTTTCTCGCGTGTGTTAAAGATCTTCTTAATTACTTGTTTAATCAACATTACCTCTCGAATGTTTCAATCTCAGAGCTGATCTCATCTCTCTCTGTTGCTCCTTTTACAGGACAAGAGGAAAATCTACGTGTTCCTATCATGACTGGATAAAACGCTCCTGGAATATCACGTTATCTTGTACATACCTTTAGATTCCATCTTGTGTCCGTATGCATGAATACATATCCACACGAACCAACATGGATACACACACATATGCAAGTAATTCTCTTTTTGAGATATGAAATATGTAATATATGAAAATTTCATTCCTAAGAGGGAACCATCGATTAATAGGTACCCGACTTCTGATTTATCACATGTAAACTACTTCTGGCCGCGTTTCGGTCTTTCATATAGCGTCAAAAGTTACAAGACAGCAAAATTCCTAAGTAAAACACATTAAAGAATGAAAGTTTTCGAACAAGTCCACAAGGTGACGTTCAACAATTTCTATGACGAAACTGTCAATGTAATGGCATTTTCGCCATCACGTAATTAAAATACCTGTCAATTCAAGAGGAAATGATACATTTGTTGCGCGCTTAGAGAGAATAATTATTGCAAATGAAGGATCTTACCAGTGTTGCCCAAGGCTGCGTTTAGGCTCAAACCTCCGGTCCTGAATTCCAAGCCATTTCGAGCGTGAAACCATGGCTGCCAAAATTACACCAACAACAAGATGGTGGATGAGGTGGCCGCTCATATTATCGTAAAATATAAGCATATTAGGTCAGGACAACACAGCACTGTAACGTGCTGGAATATACAGGTTTCTCGTATCTGGAAAGAAAAAGGAAATAGAGAAAAGGGAATTAACAAGGGAACGCTGAAGTTCAGTTCCGTATCCTTTGCAGATTTAACATCATCATTTACTCTGTTTCTTATGTACTTAAAAATACTTGAAAAGCGCAAGCTAAAACAGAGCAAAAGACCCTTCAACGGGAGATTCATTAGTTTTCAAGAAAAGACAGAGTTGGGTTGGGAATAAATATGGGTTCCTTAAAACCGGTCCCCTAGAGAATGTATATGCTTTCAAAAAATCCCACCGCCCGCCCTAGAATGGAAAGTACCATCCATGGAATCTACCCTTCAGCCATTCTTGCTCCTTATTCCCGACTCTACCCGACTACGCTCTCCGCTTGACACAGCAGGTTAGGCGGCCAGGTCCAGCGGGCTAGGGGGGTCGGGAAGGTTTCGAATATACCATTTGGGGTTTCTAGAAGTTGACCTCACATGAAGGAGGAAGACGGGAGGGAGGTTTCTAGACATCTTGCTCGAAAATGAAGAGAATGTGTATGAAAGGACGGAGGGCGAAGGATGGGGGCCGAGGGGAGACAGTGGTTGGGAATGAAGGTACAGTGAGGAGACTTGGTTTTTGGGGGTGGGTGACGGGGAGGAGGAAGGAGGGGGGAGGGGTGTCCTATCCAGGGCGTCTGAAGGAGCTCGTGAGTGTGGCTAATATTACTCCTTGCAGAGGGGTCAGAGTTCAGGAAATTAGTCTGGTTGTTAGATTAGATTATAACTGGTCGGGAGCTGAGATTAGTTATGTTCATTACGATCACTTGCAAAGATTAGCAAGACTGCAAGGACGGCTGAGAGAGAGAGAGAGAGAGAGAGAGAGAGAGAGAGAGAGAGAGAGAGAGAGAGAGAGAGAGCATCTAAATTTTATTCATGAAAGGAATGACTGAAACTCTTATGTCGAGATCAGAGAAACTTGGAAAATGCAACAGTTTATGAGTATGCGTGAAAATACAGACACGCCAATTATTTATGAGAGAAAAACTGAAACTGCAATTTGTTATAAGAGAGAAAAGACTAGAACTGCAATTACTTACTGAAGAAAATGCTTAAACTGCCATTATTTACGAGAGAGAGAGAGAGAGAGAGAGAGAGAGAGAGAGAGAGAAAGTGAACCTCACATAAAACAACCACCTCAGGACAATAAACTAAGACGTTATACCGAAGGTAATTACAGAAAAAAGGACGAGAAAAAGAGACCAGCCATAAATTAGACTGGTGTTGGGATTCCACTGAACCCTGAGTTAGTGCATTATTGGAAGGGAATCGAAATAGCCAATTACAATGGATTGTTCCAATTGGGGAGAAATCTTATTTGCATCTACAAACCCTTCTTATAAATTCTCTTCGGAAAACGGACACATGCTCAAGAACTTTACTGGAGGAGACTTTTAGCAATTACCTAAAAGCTTATTTATTCTATTCAAAGCTAAATTAGGCATCAATATCACGCCTTTACAAAATATAAACTTAGGTATTTATGAACATTCTTAGGAACAGGATAATATTCCAGACACAATTACTGTATTATATATATCACGCAAATCAAACCTACGCGATTACCATGAACCCGACTTTATAATACTATATAAATAAATATATTTTTTCATATAGCATATATATATATATATATACACACATATATATATATATATATATATATATATATACACGCATGTATAATATATATATATATATATATATATATATATATATATATATATATATATATATTGCTTTTTTTTCAATGGGGTGTCGCGAAACGGATACAACATTCTAGCATTATCAGCAACTCTCCAGGGATGAGGTAGTCATCAGCGTGTTCTTTTTATTGACTCCGACAACAGCTAGTGTTCATTTACAGCTGGGTGGATTGGTGAGCTGTAGGACAGAATCTAACCATGATGTAGCAAACGTGAGCAGAGCGCTATATATGTGTCACATATATCAAGACGAGCACTTGAATGAACAACACCTAAATCTGTGGCGATTAACTTTTCTCCGTCATAGGGCAATCTGTGGCGGAATATTTACGTTACATTTAAAATAAACGAAGTAATGAAGTATAATAGAATGAAATAAAACAATATAATATGACGTGAACACGTGGAATAATACAACTAAACGGCAGCAAAATCTTAAAAATATGAAAACACGAAATGCAAAATTGTAAAAATTAATATTTATTTTTCTCCCATATTTCCGCAGAGCTCTTCAGTTGTCAGTATACGCACGTAATGAGTATGAATATATGCATGTATGCATGTGGGTGTGTTTTTTGACATCAAATACATATCTCAAATACAAACGTCATCGCTATACGGGCATTGATCACTTTGTGAATAAAGTTTCAAGAAGAATATTAGGAATTAGACAGCTGGACAGTGCTAGACATCTTTAGAACATTACGGACGCTCTACAATGTAGATGAGATAATACTGAGATTGACAGGACTTGGGCATGTCCTTAGTGCGTGGTAGCATCAGCTGGGCTCCAATGAGCACTAAAAGAATTGAAAGAAACAGGGATGAGAACTATGATAACGAAGGCTAGAGACTGTGGAGATAAGTGGAAGATAAGGCGCACTACAGATATGGCAGACTATCAGAAAGAACCTTGTGTCCCGCATTCTTAAATGGATGAGAATAAGATATGCATACACATGTACACAGACAACGCATATTCACACAGGGAAAGAAAAAAGTCAGCTATTATTCATCTCCACAGAAACGACAAACAAACAAAACAAATGGAAGGCTCCCTAATTAAAACAAGAAATCATGAAATTCGAGCCTGAGACCAGCAACCGAGAAGGGATTAAGTGAGACAACGAAATCGGTTCAAAATTTTGTGGACACGAACTCTCACTACCAAAGTGATTAATGAAGCGAAGTAATTAATGAACAGGGTATTACATTATTCTAGATCCAAATCAGATGCTGATCCCTCCCTAAAATAAACATTCGCTATTTCGTATGACTAATTAATTGTCACTTGCATATCATGTGCCCCATATGCAAGTGCGTCGGCGGCCCTGCCGAATTCGGCCTCCACTGAAAAATTTGTATCAAGAATTCTTTTTCCGGCATTCAAAATAAAGGCTAATAAATGATTAGCTAATCACACCAGGGATCTGTCTAAGCAAAACATTTATTGACGTATAATCATAAAGTCAAAGACTGTCATACTCAATGACAACATGTAAAAGATACTTACGAAATCTTCTATCAATTAAGTCAACTGATATTTTATTTACAAGGCCGTAAATAAATGTTTGCCACTTGTAAAGTAATTAATAAACATTACGACAGATATCACAGGAAACATTAGAAAATCTGAGTATTTCATCACAAGAAAACCGTTCGTTGTAAGAATACAACATCATTTTCTCTGCTCTCGCTCAGCCAAGCCTTCCTGACGATTTTTCGCCACGTGGACAATACAGATGAACGTCAACACTGGACGCTTCCGGAAAAGAGAAGACACGTCCCAGAGAGATAATGCTATCAGAGGGGCGAGTTGTCTGTGCGTATTTGTGCGGGAGGGTGGGTAAGGGAGGGAGGGAGGGAGGAAGAGGGTGATCAAGAGAGGGAGGATAGAATAGAAGAAATGGGCGTCCGGTTCGTGGGAGTCTAAGGTCAGGTTTATTAGCTGAGGGAGAAAACTCGACAACAGAAGGATCAACTGGCCGTAAACTTGACCCCCTCCAGATGGCTCCAAAAACCGAGAGGGAATCGAGGATCACAGGAGAGTAATAAGAAAACAAAAATATCTGGGATGAGAGTCTCTCTCTCTCTCTCTCTCTCTCTCTCTCTCTCTCTCTCTCTCTCTCCACCTTGCACTAAAAACAAAATCTTCCCATTAAAAATGTGTCTGCCGTCCTGAGCTGTTTTGGATCTGTTTACTCCCAGAAGAGTAATCCTGGGCAGCCTTATATCCGAGTCGAATATAATTCAACACAAAGGGATGTTTGCATTGTGTTGGATGTAAATGAGAATACCGCACCTTATTTACCTGAAAGACGGGACTTGAACTCGTTTGGGTACTTATGCAGAGGACGCGTTTTCACAAAAAGAAACAAAAACGATGAAATAAGAAAAATCTTCAACATAAAAGCACAAGTACTAACTTACCAACGCACCTCATCGCCGTGGTCAATTCAGACTATGGAGGTAGCAAGGCGGAGGCTGGAAGAACCTTACCTAAAAAGAAAAGTGCATAATTACAGAAATTCCAAAAAGTATTTGGTGTCTCTCATACAAGTGACAACTCCATTATTCACGGTAAATCATTCTCACAAATATAGCTACTTTTTGCCTAATTGTTTCCCCCAAAGCAAATGAAGTCCATCACCTTCCCGTTTCCTTTGGGAACCAAAGAAATGGATACGTAGCTTTCCCTTTTGAATGACGAGCAAGGCAGCCACTGCTGAGCTTCGCTTGGCCAAACTTTCAGGGCGAGAAAGAGCATTTCTAATTTAGCGTCTACCCTAAAACCATTACTGCAACCCGGCCCCTCCGGCTGCATGCGAAGACGAGCGTAATTGCACCCTTCAAGCCATCTTAACCTAATCTCCACCAACCTCTTAGTATTACAACACTTATTACCATCGGCATGTGGATCATTATTATAAAATAAAATCAGACAATACAGAAATGTACAATTTGTAAAGGTTTAGAAACTGGTGCATCATTCATTTTTCTCATAACTTTAAACACTGACGCAACTTTTAAAAAAATCAGATATATACGAAGTTTTGTTCTTTAAAGCTAACATACTCATACTGATAACAGTAACGATAATATAACAATCAATCATAAAATTCCTTAAATGGAACTTGTGATCAACTCATCTTTTTCGGTTGCGAAAAATATTTTTCCCTAATCTTCCATGACAATAGATATCAACTCCTCCTTTCAGCCGTTTCCCCTCCCTCCCTCCCCACCATGCCGCATCCTCGATTTCCCCTCCCCTGCAGGTTCCCCTCCCGACCCCGACAACAACAGACAGACCATCTCCACCCATGGATGATTTTTGGACTGAGGGGTGTGCTGGGAGGGGAGACTGGGAATAGGAGGAGGGAGGGGGAAAAAGAGAATAAAAATGGCCCAAAACCCATCAGCAGAAGCATATCAGCAGAAAACAACAACAAAAGGCAGTTGGATTCCGCCGAACTTAACATCTCCATTCAATTACAGGACAGTAATTGTCCTGCCTTTATAAAACACGTCGCTCAAGAATTACTGGTATCACTGAATTAGAGAGAGAGAGAGAGAGAGAGAGAGAGAGAGAGAGAGAGAGAGAGAACAATTCAAACAGAAGAAGCAATCTGAGGAAGTGCATTGTAGAAATACTCAAAAGACTGAAAAAAAGTAACGTTGATCGGAATGGTAAAGGCTCAATAAGATATGACTTAAAGCTACAACAAACATATTATTAAACTTTGTGTAACTTGTGACAAGGAGCAAATTAACGCGACAATCAAACTGAGCAAACAATTATTATAATGTGATAATTTTGCAATATAGAAAATATATACAAACGACATCTTAAACCGCATGATTGTACAAAAACTTTTTTGATGATTATAAAAAGTTTATAAAATATCCTATCCGTAATTAAGTACACCTATACGTCAGATATAAATATACAAATCTATTTAAGTATCCGTAAAATATATCCATATATACACATACATAATATACATATATAATGTAAACAGCTTAATAACAAAGACAAACGAGACGAAAAAACTGCTGAAATACGGATTATTTAGAACGTAACATGTACACCATCCGCCGTCCATAACCTTATGTGTACATACATAAATTCATGTAGAATATATATAAATATATATATATATATAATATAATATATATATATATATATACTATATATTATAATATATACACACACACACACACATATATATAAACACACACACACACACACACACACCACACACATATATATATACTTATATTATATATATATATATATATATATACTATATATACTAACGTTACACTCAGTTAGCAGATACACAGTTTTCAGAGGCAAAATAACTCCAGCCCTGTTTTATCAATATTGATGAGGAGGTAGACTGTAAATGATAGCCAGATATTACTGGCATTTAGAACTAACATGCCTTTGGTATTATGGTACAGAGAAACTTATATATATATATATATATATATATATATATATATATATATATATATATATATATATTATATATATATCTTTGTGTCTATAAAGTTTACATACATACTTTCACGGCAAAGTGACAGAGCCTTTCCAAAACATTATCTGCTTCACAAGCCAACCAACAGTATGGGCTCTTTAGCAACGAATCGAACTCCCTCAAAATTCCTTCATTCACTTCTATCTTGCATACTCTCGTTCTCCTGGATATTATGTCTCCTCCTTTTCAGTGCCTCTTTTGCCTATTTCGCACAAACTATGTAGGATTCCTCTACTTCACCCTCTTAACACTTTTCTCATCAACAAAACCATCTTCAAACATTCTGATTCATCTTCCCAGCAACGATAACTTTTCACCAATTTTAGCGGATCTCCAGATTTCTCGCTACTTCATTTCTTGCAACATACGTAATACGCATATTTTGTCTCAACAGATTCAATTATATTTTGGCCTTTATATTCAAAATCTGTACTTCATCTTATAAAGGAAAATTACAGAATCAATTCTTTATACATTTCGAAACTGGCTCCCACAAACGTTCGAAATCTGAAATCTGTTTGTTCTATCGTGACACATGCGCGCACGTACTATTGTACCTCTTCCCTCACTTCACTTATTCTGTAACCAATCTCTCTTCTCACCCTACCATCACCCGTTTAACTAGCTCCCAAATAATTCAATCTTGCTATAATTTACTTTCGATTTTCTCAACTTTCAGACTCTTTCAAACGCTTTCACTAGCTTCGGTTGTTCTTCTCCACTATCCGTCAGTACTGTATCACCAGCAAACATCAACCATTTTACGATACTTTTTTCCCAAAACTCGACCCCTATCAGTGCGTTAATTTCCCTTCTCTGGCTTTCTACATTACTCCAGATAATAATATTCAACAGCTATGGAAACATAAGATACCCTTGCCTCAGACCTAGTTTTGTCTACAAATCCTATCAAATCACTTGCTTTCACCATAAGAACTTTTAATTACTTATCATCCTTGCCATCTTTCTAAAGGACCACCATGCTCGTATTCCCTACCTATATTGCCATTCAATCCTAAGTTCACATAAGCCACAAGCAACATTCTGCCTTCTCTGCACACAGACTAGTCTTCACCTCTCAATCCTTTTATAATATTACTTTCTCAATCAAAATCCTTCTGTACACCTTCCCTGGTAAACAAAGTAACATTGTGCCCCCATACATCTTTACATTATTGTAATGGAATCACTGTACCTATCACCCGTGCCTATGGAACCTTTCCTTTATCTTCCATTCTCACTTTCTCTTTTCCTACTATATTCATTCGCCTGTATACCTGTACACGGTCTTCTCTTATGTTATGTAAGTGACCCTGTGAAAAAAAAAATTTCTTACTAAACCTCTTATTTATTCAGCACATACTTAGTGTTCATATATGTAAAGATACATTTAGACAAAATACGTTAACCATATTTCCTCTACTTACGTGTGTGTGTGTGTGTGTGTGTGTGTGTGTATGTATATATATATATATATATATATATATATATATATATATATATATATATATATAAATGTTTAAACATACGTAAACTATATTTGTTTCAACACATAGTGCGGTGAACAACTTTCAAGGGAAACCAATTGTATTAAACGTAATATTTCTTACAACGAACATCCAATATGTGTTCATGAAATCAACAATTAAATCAATTCTGAAAATATCCGTTGGTGGTTATTTAATAATAATAATTAATAATAATAATAATAATAATAATAAAATAATAATAATAATAATAAAATAATAATAATAATAATAATATCTACTTCTAAAGAAACAAAATTGTTTCCTCAAAGACATATTAAAATACAAGTTTGGCCATCGCCCTTTTCCTGGACTTTTTTTTTTTTTTTTTTTTTTATTCAAAGACTATGAAAGTCCTAAACCTCAATCTCCACAATGTCATTATAAGAGTGTCGTTGGCAGGAGAAACTTGCTTCAAAAGTTTTGATTCTGTCAACAAGATGCTCTGTTTTAATACAAGGGAGGAACGGGAGGAGGGATGAGGGGCCGGAGCCAATTACAAAGACGTTAATGATTGCGCGAGGAATAGGAATTCTCGTTGTGGTCACAAATCAAACTATGCATCTCCTCAAAAGCCTAACGCAGTCGGATTTCTTTTGTTTCCTTTTAAAACCGTGTGTGATAGGAACATAATTTATTTCGAAAACCGGACTGTAAACCTGAAAAATGACCGCTAAAGATTACAGCTATCCCACTAGGACTGGCTGCAGCTCTTAACACTATATCTAATAGTACTACTACTAATGCTGCTATTACTTCTACAAATAATAATAACAATAACAATAATAATAATAACAACAACAATGAATGGGCAACAGGAACAATAGTGCCTTCCTTCATCCAGGAAACGAAGAGAGCTGACAATCAAAAAGAATGAGCACGCGGCCATTTTGCAATGATGAAAATTTCATTGATGAAAATTCCCATGAGCCTCAGAGACGTATTAAACCATGAATAATGAAACATATTTCTTCATTAACCTGTTGCTACGAGAACAGGCATGAACGCGGAATCTATTTCGCATGATATTTTTTTCCTCCCTCTCTCGGATTATTTAGGGCTCCCAAGGGATGCTCGCCCCCCTCCCCCCACAAAAAAAATATCGCACAGATTGCAATTGAACAATTTACACGCCGTTGCCTCTCACAGATGCCTCCTACCAGCCTTCCTATCTACATACCTACCAACCTAACCCCCTCCCCCCTCCTCCTCCTTCTCCTCCATATTCTCAACTGCAAATTAAGGTAAACTCTCTCTCTCTCTCTCTCTCTCTCTCTCTCTCTCTCTCTCTCTCTCTCCGTGATGTGAAATGGATTTCCAATTAAGCAATACCATGACCACAGTCATGACAAAAATGGCCTCGCTTTCGTTAAATCCTCTTTAACAAGGACCTCTTCTAATACATCAGAATAAAAATTGTTATTATACTCTAAGACAATATCCTTCATCACGCTCAGCCATTCTAACTTTCTAAGATGACGTCCTTTACTCTGTTGTCCCTTAGTATGTATCTTAATTATTGCGAAAGGTACAGACAAGACTAATTAAAGATGGTTGGACTGGTCGTCAATCTGCCGAAATACAAGGTATACTTGTTTACGGAATTCTTTAGTAAAAAACATTCTGTTCAAATTGTAAGTCAGTTAAATCTCATCGAGTAGTAACCGGTAATTATGTCATGGGAAGAATCATGTGCAAAATCTCAAAACATAAAACAATCCCACATTGCTGGTCAATTCAACAAACAGGACCATAATAAAATTTTAGGATGTCACAACACAATGAAAAATGTCGAAAGGTCACAGAAATTCATAAAAAAAAAATTTTTACAAAATACTCCCCTACTTTTAATATCAAGTTGCTTTATAAGTCGAGAGGTAATCACGCAATGATGTTATTTAGATTACTTGTACGTAAATAAATTCATATGCTACGATAACAAAAATAAGAATGTAAAAGAGAGAAAGAGAGAGAACCTCCCCTTTGATAGCCCCAATCGACTGTAGAATAATAACGGCACACACTGTAACGATATGATGAATAACAGTGCCTGGGATTTACTATTTTTGTTTTCCTCGAGAGAGAGAGAGAGAAGAGAGAGAGAGAGAGAGAGAATGGCCAGCATTCTCTCTAACTGATTGCACGTGTACATGGCTGACAGATTGCAATGCTTCCGACCCCTCTAATGGCCTCAAACTGTTTTCCAATTTGATTGCCAGCGTTTATGATTCACAAAGAGTCATATTAGTGAAAGCGTAATGAGATTTTCCTCTGTACATGAAAAAAGAATAAATGCTTCGCTCTTGATAAATGTATTGAGAGAGAGAGAGAGAGATGAGACGAGAGAGAGAGAGAGAGAGAGAGAGAGAGAGAGAGAGAGAGAGCAATGACGTACGTTCAAATTCAGGAATCAATTTTTCTAACACAGAATAACAAGCCATGCTGCCAAAAAGGTTACATATGAATCATGAACCGTTCCCATGCATATCTGTATACAGGGTACAGACGAGAGACGGGTTTGGGTTGGAAGGGGGAGGAGTGGGGGGAGAAAAGGGCCTAGGGGGAGGGAAGGGGTCAGAGGGAATATAAGGGGAGAGAGGAGTCCGATGTTTATTCCTGCATGGCCGTTGCATCACCGCACTTACAGTTAATTGTTGTTTTTCAATATTGTCAATCAAAGATGCAATGTTTGGCGTTGAATTTGCAATCGCTGTTGTTTTGGTTACGTTCGCTGTTGTTGTTTTATTACTCAACTATGTCATGTCAGTTTTCTCTATTGCGTGATTTCATTTTCCCTTCACAGGGCATTCCAGGTCTCGATTCTTTTCCGCCGACTTATTTCATTTCATGGTGCGAAGCGACTGTAATGTCACTAATTCTATAAACGGCTGTTTCAATAGAAGTCCCTTTTCCTACAATTCATCATTGGAGAGAATAATAAAAAATACTTATAAATGAAAATATCATGGATAAATGTCACTTCATAAACACACACATACACATAGACACCCACACACACACATACACACCCACACACACATATATGTATATATATATATATATATGTGTGTGTGTGTGTGTGTGTGTATGTAAATGCATATATATTATCATATATATATATATATATATATATATATATATACACACACACATATATATTTGAATTTTGTTTTTATCACATCACCGTGATTCATATACATGCATTAAGCTACAAATGTCCGTTTAATATCCAAATCGCTCTAACCTCGGAATTAAATATATTTTTATTAATAGTTAACCGAAGGGGAATTTTTAGTAGAATAATATATATATATATATATATATATATATATATATATATATATTTCACAAAATATACGTATATGCGTGTGTTTGCGGCTTAAGAAGGTACCATCCTTCTGGAATTACTAGGGTGAAGTTGCTAGTCCCATACACTTACCTGCGAATGTGCAGGAGGGTGCACGTACGGTATAGAAATGTTTCACGATCACCCATCCAAGTGCTGACCGCATCCAACGCTGCTTATACAAAACTCTCCAAATTCTTTAGTAACGCCCTATGATACCATATGTCGGTTCAAGTCAGGCCTCGCTATTGTTTGGGCACTTATGATTTACATAGTAACACAATATATTTTGTTACACAAACATATACTTCTATTATGCACAAGGTATGTGTTTCTACACGAAGAAAAAAAAATCCTTCATCTCTACTTTGTATTTCTCAATATTTCTCATCTCTGCGATTTTAAGCCTTATAAAGAACGCAATTATGGGAAAACATCAATTTCTTATAAAGCATTCAATGCAGTCACACCTAAAAGTAAATTAATTCCGAATTTACTTTTGTTTAAAAGTTAAAGCTGCCAGAAAAACAGGAAAACAGTTTGCGTATTTTTCTTAAGTACAAACATAAAACCATGATGATAATTTAAATTATTTCAAAAACCATCCCAGCTCAAAATATTAGCCAGAGCCCTATACATTACGACCTAAAATTAAATTTTGCACTAAACTGAGCTAAATGTCAAGAATTTTAAACTCCCTTGCCAATAGTCCCCTGAAAACGAAAACAGAAAAAAAATCGCAGGTTATCTATAATTTCTCTTTGCCTTTGTTGCACCTTTTCCCTTATTATTAAAATGACAAAACACAGATGTGTACCCTCCAAGCTGCCTCATTATTTCAAAATCAAAAGAAATCAAATCACGTACACAGTATTTGCCTTCTAATTGACTTCGATAGTCTTTCGTTAATTGGAATTTTCTGATTGCCTAGATTCTCTCTCTCTCTCTCTCTCTCTCTCTCTCTCTCAAACTGACTCTCTTCTCTCTTCAGTTACATGTTCTGTATTTCTCCTTGATTTCCCACTATTTCTTTGTTTCTTCTTTCTACAACTGGGAGAGGTGACAGGGAGGGAACTAAGAGGGAGGGGGATGGGGCAATGGAGGGAGGGAGGGAGGAAGAGAGGGAGGGTAGTGCCAGCAACGCATTCTTGATTCCCTTTCCATTCCTGTTTGCACATTCCTGGCTTTCATTTCACATCAAAGTCTCCCTCCCAGATGACGTCCAAATAAGTCGGCTCCAGAGATAGCCTCCAGCAAGCGCTCCCTTTCCTCTTCCCTCCCTCCCTCCCATCCATCCCCCCTCCACCCCCATCCACCCCCTCCCCCGCCCTTCCCTCACAGTTGCCCCTCCTTGCTTCCCTCCGCCCCCCTCCCTACCTCACATTGCCTGTTACCACATTGTCCATATTTTGAAGGGTTTATTTTAGCATTTCTACTCGTTTCACTTGGTTATTTTAATGACTGCACAACCTCATAATTGCAGTGTGTTATGCCAGCTTCGATGTTATTTCAACCAGGTAAATGCCGCGGATTAATTCAATTTAATTAAATCTGTCAGGTATAATTAGTCCATTTCTTTTATTTCAGTTACTCGGTATCGATGGCTAGCGTTCTTCGCGGGGCGGGGGACTCATGAACGAAAAGCTGGTGAGTATCAGATTGATTCGTTCATATCATGAGTGTAATACAAAAGGTAAACTTAATTAGGCCAGGTTTTCATCCTATTTCATAACTTGTGGCAATGGCGCTGTCAAATCAGGGAGTGATGGAGAGCATGGAAAAATCATCATCGACTGAATTACGATTATTATCCATAAATTAAAAGTCGATGGCGATGATGGCGTTGGGAGCCTTTAAATGAAATAGAAGACGACGACCACCACCACCACCACCACCACGACTCGGGCGAACGCTTTCGTTCGGTTCAGCTCGCATCGCGCAATTTCAAATCTCATGATCAATACCAACCGAACTTTCCTCATAAACATCCTGCCTTTAATATCTGATAAAAGTCAGAGTTAAGAAAAAATAAACGACGCTTCCGCATTGACCTGCTAATTAATAACTTCCACAATGGTTGTGATCACAGCCATCGATCAATACCAGAAGGCAGTGATCACCATTTGGAAGAATTGTTTGTATTCTCTCTCTCTCTCTCTCTCTCTCTCTCTCTCTCTCTCTCTCTCTCTCTCTCTCATTAAAATCTGGCCAGCCTATGTTATTAAATATTAACAACGACGGATATAAGGGGACCGGGAATGTGGCTGTGGTGGTCCTCGTCAATGCATCTGAGTTACATGTAGGAACTCAATGAGGTACCGGTTAAGAGGAGGAGGAGGAGGAGGAGGAGGAGGAGGAGGCAGAAGGGAGGAGAGGACGACCGGACAAGTCCAGGGAATTATATTCAAGCAGCTTCACTGATGATTCTGAGGCAAAGGATCAAGAGGAGGTGATACGGGAGGAGGTTGTGTGTGGGGGGTGGGGGGGGGGGGGTGAGTGAAGCTGTTACTAAGAGGGATAATTCACTATAATAAAAACAACAGAATTATGTCCTAAATGAAATGAATAAATCGGACACGAATAATCTCATTTCCATCAAATCGAATAAGAACAGCAGACGGCCTCTTTCTGTGACAAAACTAAATCGGCAAATTCAGATGGCGTCTTTCATACAGGGAATTCCATAACGTATTCCGGGCATACATGGTAATCGTGCAATAGCCGATTATAGGCAGTCTCCCCATCCGGTGATGACGTCTGTTCACCTAAAATACAGTGGCAGATCCTAAAGCCATTTTCGCAGGAATACTAATTATAAACCGTGTCCCTAAATAATGGATTGTCTCGATCACTGAGCCCTATCTCGGCATCACGGTAACGTATTTCAATGATTCTTTTTAAAAAATGTTTCTAGTCTCAATATCTGGAGATTCAGCAACACTGACAATAACGTTCTAATGCATCGGACTTGATAAAGCATTTACAAACTGTCAGTATAACATGGTCAAATAGTATATGATCACTGTTCTGCGATGATAGTTTAAAATAAATGGTCAAATAAGTAATACAATCTAATTAATCAATACAGGTTGTTCAACATAAGGAAAATAATCTTACCTTAAGGCGCGTCGTCGGTCATTTAATTACCTGCTGTTGCAGGAAAAATACACAAGCACACAGAATACAGATTGTTTTGCTTCTACCGTGAAGTCACCTCTCAATATTAGATAGTTTGACTTTGTTACTTGGAATAAGGAGAGAGAGAGAGAGAGAGAGAGAGAGAGAGAGAGAGAGAGAGAGGAGGGGCGATGGATATAACTTCAGTGTCAAGGTCCTGCTAACTAATAGTTTTCCGATGTTCATGTTTCCCGAGGGAAAATTTACACTAGGCATCATGAAAAGTGCGGAACGTCCGCATAAACCTCCATATCCAAAACACGTAACACATCCACCTCCAAATGACAGGCGAAGTGCCAAATCCTCAGCGACATCTATTTTAATTGAAAAAGCTCAAGCCCAACCACACGGAAAACAATAAAGACATTTTTCCAACTTCTCAGCTTTCGTCTGAAAGAAATTTAACCTCGTTACGCTTACAGTCCTTTATTTGAATCCACCCGATTCCTTTTTTCCCTCCAAAGAACCTTCGTTATACAGTTGGTCGCCTATCTCTCGGAGGCAGCTGGACTCCCACGAACTTGAGAGAAAAAAAAAAGGAGGCGCTAGTTTCAAGGGAGAGGGAGGAAGAGAGGGAAAATAAGGAAAACGAAGAGTATTTATTTTCTTCTTGAGCGTTATTCATTAGAAATCAGAAACCTTTTGTTTTCTTGGCTTGATTTGCACTTAATGTGCAATAACAAGTTTATAAAATATATACCATAATGTGAGTGTCTGCCATGAAAGAATTACATAAAATTTAAACAGAACGATATAAAACGAAAGAGCGTGCGTGTATCCATAAATCCGTACACTTTACCTTAATGAAGGCAAAAGTTAAATCCGTACACTTGTCCTTAATGAAGGCAAAGGTTAAATACCATTTTTATGTCGACAACAAGAACATGGACAAAATAAAGTCAGTAAAAAAATATGACATATGAAACTTATCAATAAATAAAATATGAATTCAATTCAACACAAATTTCCGTAAGAAAAACAAGAGGAAAGAAGGTACAGATAATTCAGAGAATCACCATTCAAAATGACACTAGAGAAAACCCTTGGAGTAAAAATAAGTAAATAAATTGGGTTTCTTGATTTTCGTACCGAAACAACTGCTACTATATTGCCTTCTAATGAATGGAAGAGGGGGGAGGGGGTCGCCAAGACTCCCATTTACGAAATGAATTCAAGTTGGAAATCTTTCCACAGAGACAATATGCATTTAGGTAAGGGCTGCACTAACCAAACAAGACAATATGTTCTCTGTCGAATGAGTAAACACGGCACCGGCGCTGTTGCCTCTCTCTCTCTCTCTCTCTCTCTCTCTCTCTCTCTCTCTCTCTCTACCCCCTTCGGTAATTCTAAGCTGAGGGGAAGAGCACCTCGTAGTCGCTGAGGATCCAGAGGCTGAAAGTAGTCGGCGGAGAAGGCTAGGGCTACGCTTGGCTATAATCCAACGTCCTGAACATCAAAGAGCGGGAATAACTCGGTATACAACGCCTAGGCTTTGCGCCATGTTTGGAGTTCTTGAGTCATAATCGCAGTTAGCTGGGATTCTGTCAACTCGTAGGTGATTTATATACTTTTGTTGACGGCATTATGATGGGGATTCGCGACACCATTCTCCCCCCACCACCAAGCCTCTCTCTCTCTCTCTCTCTCGTCACCTTAAGACGACTTTCGTAAGCTCAACCAGCACAGTGTTTGCCATCTAATCCTGTCTGGCTCAAGACGTAATGCTCTAACGATGAATCCGATGTCACTTTCTTTTTTCTCTGCTAGTAATCAGATCGGATACGGCATAAAAATTAGTACTATTACTTAAACAAGTACATATAATAAAAAAAGAAATCTGAACATTTTACGAGAAAGGGCGGCAACTGTCATCTATACACGGTTACGAGTATTAAACAAAAAACAGGAATCACACATGACATCGTTTTCTGTTGAGTCAAGATTTAAGGCTTGCACAATCTCTGATAAGACAGTACTTTCACTTTATTCTTACATGCAGTCAAAATTCAACAGTTCGCCGACATCTAAGCATTATTTCCACTGTATAAAGAGAGCACTAAATGTTCTACCTGCCCAGGTGAGTGACGGTAGACTTTTTGAATTTGACTCTGCCTATCTCCAATACAGATTAATAGAAATATGTTGATTTAGCATCAGGGTATCTTCAAAATAATATCTTATATCTAGTTTATTAAATATAATGTACATATAGTAAGTACTTTAAAATATAGTAAGTACTTTAAATACAAGAAAACGAAAAAACAGACAATGCTATCATAACAGACAATGCTTACAAAATATGCAATGACAATATCCTTGTCAAATATTCCGAGTCCTATATTATCATTTCCCTGACAAGGTACTTTCATTTACTTTAAAAAATAAATAAATAAAAACATGTGGGATTACATACTTCCGCCATGTGTCAGTAGTCATTTTTCTTTCTTATCACGTAGTATTAGTGGCCCCACAAAATCGGCTAGAAATTTGAGATCCCCCTGGTAAAAGCCATCATGACTACAAACAAAGGATTGCACACGAGAAGACACGCACCGAGCAGTCTAGCTTTCCTCGTTGTCACTCAATCGAATTTATAGATTTTAATCACTTTAATTAGTAAGTGATATGTGATATGGCCGATTTCACAGAGGGCATATCTGGGTAATTCACCCTCAGTTCCTTGAAACATCTGTTGATAATATTCTATTCTCTGATGTTACAGTTATTTTCATAAATAATATCAAACAAATCATAGCGGTACTACTACTCGTTTCCGTAAAAAAAAAATGTAAAAAAAATTAAAATGATCCCATCAGCAGCAGTCCAATTAAGAAAAACAGATTGGAACTAAACAATCCAGCAGGTCTAATGTTAATTGAGTATTGTGTTTGTAGTTATAAAGTAAAAACCTTTTAGCTAATTACACAAGCAGTGGAACGCCTATAGCACAATGCGTCAAGAATCAGGAGCACCGAATAAAAGACCTAAAAGCATATTGCACAGCACATATTATTATAAATATAATCATCTACTTCCGTCTAAAATCCGGTCTCTTCCTTTGGAATGATTTGTGGAATTTGGCTGTTCTAGTCTCGTTGAACACCAATCTCCAAGCCATTTTCACGAACTGCCTTCTCTGCCATAGAATGGGGCATGCAAGCGTCCATAAATGAAATGAAAGAAGTCATCTGACATCTGTAAACATGATGTTTGACCCCACATTTAAAAACTTTACCAGACATTTCCTCTTTAATGGAATTTTAATGAAAATAGTTTTGTCACAGAATGGGAGTATGAATTGTCCGGTCAATTAACAGAATAGGTGATGCTGTCCTAAATTAAATAGTAATACGTCAGACCTACTACAAGAGATACGGACTATTCTCTCGTTTAACTACAAATTACCCATTCACGCTTTAATAAGAGAAAATGATCAACCATAGAACACTAGGTTAGGGAAGATTTAATCAATGTAATGGTTTCCATAATGAATGGTCCTTCTCTCTTTTTTCTCTCTGTCTTGTATAAAAGGCAATTTTCTAGGAATTAAAATGAACAGAAAAAGAAGCTGAGATTTATTAACGCTAGAGCATCGATCCAGAGGAAAAGGCTTGGAAGGGCAGCTGGCCTCCTGTTAGCGCACAATTAGCATCGGCATATACTCTGGAAAACATTACTATTTCTCCGTTTAAGTCCAACGCATTTTAAAAGTGTGTAAAATATATACATACATACAAACACACACACTATATATATGTATTTATTTTTTTTTTTTATTTAATTTAATATTTTTTTTTTTTTTTTTAGTTTTTATAATTTTTTTTTTTTTAATTATTATAAAATTATTTTTAAATAATTATAAAATAATTATATTATTATTAAAGTATATTTATATTAATTTTTATATATAATATATAATTATTATATATATATATATATATAAATTAATTAATATATATATAATATCTATATATATATATAGATATATATATAGCATGTATGCAAGTATGTGCATTGGAGCAGTACTGTATACGTGGGGTAAAAATTGAAGGGGTGGAATATGTAGAGAAACTTTTAAGTGGCAAAAATGTTAGAGCAGGAGAAAATATGAATCGGAGTTTGAGATTGGATAACATGGGGTTAATGACGGACAATAACTCAAAAGTCACGTAAAAAGAGGGAAGGAAGAACTAGAGACGGATGGAAAGATGGTGTGCAAGAACTATCGGTAATACAGGGCCTTAATATCTAAGAAGGGCCGAAGACAGGGTTCGACGAGCTGCTGAGAAGCTTTCATATATAGTAGGTGTTTGAGTCGTTAATGCCGAGGAAGATGTCTGCACAAGGAGCTCATTCACGCTTCAGCACTTAAAAGTATGATTGTGACACACCCACCTCTATCCTCTAACCAGAATTCTCTCTCTCGCTCTCTCTCTCTCTCTCTCTCTCTCTCTCTCTCTCTCTCTCTCTCTCTCTCTCTGTGGTCATTCGCTGTAAGGTTAATACATAATCAACAATAAGAAAAGTACATTAGAAATATCACGTATCTCTCCAACGCAAATGATTACCGCCTTTATAGAAGTGATAAGCCGATGTCAAATAGACCACTGGTGCTGAGAGGATGTGGGGACTTATGTTCTTCGGCAGATATCCTTATTTGAAACAAAGCGGAAGGTCAAATTCTATAATTGAAACGTACTAATGCCAATGGCAACATCCTTTAGGGAGGTTAGTACAAACACCTTTATACAAAATTGCAAATGTTATTTTATCTTTATCAACAGCATCTTTGGAAGAATTACTCAGCAGCGTCCGCATTAATATCCGTCATATCCATGAATTATAATTCAAAGTTATCCTTCCTTGTCTTATGTGGTCCCACCAGAATTAATCTTTACAATTATATTCATCTCCACAACCATATTCTAATCACAACGAGACTTTCGAGTGCTGGTCTGGCGAACAAGAAAAAAATCGTCTCATTATGACTACTGTTGTTGTAACGCCACCCTACAATCAACAGCAGCCAATCAATCAATAGCAATTGAAAGAGCTAACAATCATTCCGTCCTTGATCCCAGAGTGAATCACGCCTCCAACAAAGAGTGGAGGGAGGGAGGAAGGTGTGGAGGTGGGGGGGGGAGGGAGGAGGGGGGGGGGGGGGGAGCGGATACCGCGTAGGGGTTGAAATCCCTTTTAAATAGACCTGATCATGGCGACAGCAGCAATCCCTCGACTAAGGAAACAAAAAGGAAAACTGAAAGGATGAAAAACGAGCAAAGCAATTCCGTAGCAACCAAAGATGATAAACTGCAGTGTATTCATTTTTTTCACGATGTATAAACCTGCTGAACAAATCTCTATTATGTCCGGTTTGAACGAATAATAGGCACGGGCGAGAACAGTTAGTTCGGAGCAAATGAAAAATCCACCTGTGAATAAATTTCCAATCCATTTACATCAGTCTGGATTAGCAATAACAAATGTTTGTAATTAGCTAGCGCCCATTATGATGTATGATAATTAACAAGTATTTAACGCCACGATGCACGATAATCAAATAAATATAACAATTTCCCGTACGATATTTTCCGGGAAAAATAACGCCGCATGGGAGTTATGACGAACAAACAAATACGATAACATAAGGCACGATAACTTAGGAAAAAATAGATTTATTAACGACAATCAGATAAAAATCCAATGATGTACGATAACCAGGAAAATTTAATGTTATGATTACTGGATGCTCGTTGTAATGGGTTTTTTATCATGCTAAATAATAGGATATAGATCGACTGCCTCACAAAGCAAACGATATGCAGTGATATATGTATATGAAGGGGACATCAGCTCTCTCTCTCTCTCTCTCTCTCTCTCTCTGTCCAGTAAAACACAAACATACATATTGCCCAGAAACTTAAGGAAAACTCATTTGTAGTGTTACATTTTATTGAAGAACTCTACCTTTTACTCTAGCGAATTTATATTTAGTGAATAATTCTGACAAAAATCTAACCTGAATGAAACCTTCCATTTTCTTGGCAAGTGGATCTTTGCCAATGTACCCAAGCAATTCACAATGCATAATTATACGACGGCTATTAACGAAGATCTGATTCTTTATATAGAGAGGAGCAATATACATTTGCACCCAACGGTGCCCTTACATGAATATGCAGAGTACGCATATATGCATAGATACTGTATGTGGACAAAATATATTACGAGTACATACATACATGCAATGTAAGAGAACTATGCTCGCGAGACTAACCAGTCTTATTTGTCCACTTCCATTACTCTCTCAAATATGGAACTTGTTTCCTTCTTTAGTGTTCCCGCTTCAATTCACCTGGCGCGTTAAGAGAAAGCCATTTTCCCTAGACTTTATGGGATTTTTATTGAAGTTGTTTTGGCTATATCGAACGTCTAAACATAATACATACACATGCAAATAAATAACAAATAAAAAAATAATAGACAAAAAAATAAAAGCCTGCGGATACAATGTACAAAGGTTAAAATATGCATGCATACATAAATGTATATGAGAGAGAGAGAGAGAGAGAGAGAGATAGACGAGAGAGAGAGAGATAGAGAGAGAGAGAGAGAGAGAGAGAGAGAGCATCAAACATCGCATGTGACAGAAAAGCTTTATAGAAACCGGGCACGGTATTAAAAAATAGAATGGGAGTTCTCGCTTTCAATATGCAAATATGTTCAGACACGGACGCAATAGATTAAATTTGGTTGTATTGACTGTACACACGTTGTAAACCTAATTACCAATTCTCCCAACTGGCATCACCAAACTGTATCATGAACTCCGGCGGAATGCACACACACACACATTCACGCACATACACACATACCTTCCATTACTTCATCGTTCAAGTCAACCTCCGCGATTTGGTGCCATTTTCAGTAAGATTTCGCTTCAGCAAGCAATTGTGCTTGCTTCAGCAAGCAATTCTTTTGAATTATAGTATATCCTCCATTTCAAACCATTCAAAGCATGTCTATATATACACAACAAATCATATATATTTATATACATAATACACACACACACACACATATATATATATATATATATATATATAATATATATATATATGTGTGTGTGTGGTGTGTGTGTGTGTGTGTGTGTGTGTGTGTGTGTGTCCCCAAAATAAACATCTCCCCATCCCTGTCCTCTGAAACAAAGATCAAATTTTCAATGATTTTATCTGCATGTATAACCTTCCGTGATCAAATGTCCATCTCAGGGTTGTTACTATTTTGGCTGAGCATTAAAGCAAATAATCAATTGAAAGCAGAGATTCAGTGACTCGGTATGAAGACTAAACCACGACTGCCATCTTCCATATTAGGATATGAACAGAAATTATACAATCTCTGAAATTCAAATTAGTCTTGGAACGACAGAAGCCTTTATCAAACTGTGTAATTCTGGTTTCAAAATGGTAGGTGATAATGTTGAGTTTTCCATCAACCGTTCTCTCGACAGCTGATTTGTTTAAGAACTACAGCAAATGTCATAAGCCTTTATCTTCCAGTAAACAAGTCGTTTATATATAAATACAGAGCTTGAAAACACAGAACAATCATAATTCCGTATAACACTAAATCTCGAAGATGTTACCGCTCGATCGGTCTACGAAACAGTCCTTTCTCGCATCAAAGATACAACAATTACTCTTGCCTACGAATAAATGAACGCCTCTCTCTCTCTCTCTCTCTCTCTCTCTCTCTCTCTCTCTCTCTCTCTCTCTCTCTCTCTCTCTCTCTCTCCATAATTATCGTATAACATACTCAAGCGACTCTTATCAAGTCCCAATTCCATCTTCCTCTCGCCGACTTACGTTCTGAGAAACGACTCGTGGGAACCACCTAATCAGTGTTCTCTATTTAGTCCTGTTCACTACCGTTTGTCTTCGCGTTATTATACTGTTTCTTCCTTTCTTTCTGATTCTCTACAACAAGACAGAACTATTCATTTTCAAAGAACTGTTACATGGCATTTTGTTCCTCCGCGAGCAAGAAATGCAAGGGGTGGGGATGGTAGGGGTGGAGCTGCTCAGGGTGTTTCAGGAACGCTTAATTTAGCGGAGTGATTTATCCATAGTGCTTTTATGCTACACTCTGGGTGCTAATGAATATCTCCTTACAGACTCTTAATTAAAGGGGAAATGCTGCTAAGCGCAAAAGATAGACGAGCGTGGGTGTGAGAGGGAGGAGGTGGGGGATTGGAGAGAGAGAGAGAGAGAGAGAGAGAGAGAGAGAGAGAGAGAGAGAGAGAGAGAGAGACTAAAATCTTGAGACTGGTTTCGTAATGTCATCTGCTCCCTGTACATTATTCTGTGCGTCTCTTCGTAACCGATAACAAACAACACCTTTTATATTTCCATATTTTATAAATAAGCAAGCGGTGTTCACAACTCGAAATTCACTCAAAACGTTCTTTTTTCTGCTCAATGTCTTTTATAATTTCATCAAGTTCTTTACCAATAACACCTCTGTCTTTCGATACATATAAACTCATTGATACACAACCACATACAGGATCTTGTTTACAGTTTCCCGAAAAAGCCGCGGATTCTTCCCGTAAATACTACTTACAAAAAAGTATAAAACTGACGTTAAGTTATAAAATTGCCAACGTCATTTGTTGTTCTTCTTTGCCACAAAAATGTGACTAACTGGTTTTTAGGCCTCTACGAATGACCAATGTTTACTATTTCGTTTGTTGTTTGTAAAACGATTTAGTGTTTAGCTGATGACGGTGTGTATATGTAAATGGCTACTCCAGGATTTGCTCAGGACTGCATTTCAATGAGGAGGAGAAAAAATGGAATACATTACCCGGCTTTCCCCTCTTCCTCCAAACCTCACCTCCAATCATACCATTTTTCTCCTTTTCGATAAAGAGTTTTGCTCCGAAAAGTGAGTTAATTATTGTTTATGTATGCCGTACACATTCAGTCTCCCTCAGATGTATTGATAACTGCCAAGTTTAACGAGTTCAGCGGCTTTAACACCAAAAGCACCTTTTTATGATACAATTATATTTTCATTTACCAAAAGTCAGCAGCAAATGGTGGCAAAATATTGCTTCATCTGATAGAACCAAGCTGATATGTCAAAAGCAATGGTATGGCTACCTTATAGTACTCTGGGCACACGGATGAATTGCAGATATTATTTCCTGCCATTTTACATCCTTCATGGAAAAAAAATGTCTCTCTTCATTTATTAGTAAGCTTTCTTGCTCTCATGTTCTCCCTATTCATCCGCCCTCTGGCGTCTTACCAGAATTCTTTTCTCATTAGTCCTCACCCATCACGAGTGATTTTGAAATGCTTTTTCCCTCCTAGCCTGCTTACGTGATATGTAACTGGGGGGACTTTCTCCTCTGCTTTTTTGGCATTTGCGTCATTCCAGAATTCTTTTCTCGCTAATTCTTACCTTTGTACAAAACTAAACTTCTCCTTAGTGTCTGATTTCGAATGATTTCCTTCTAGTCCTTCCTCTTAGCTGAGTAATTCTGGAATACTCTCCTTCACAGTCCTTCCCCTCAGGTGTCATTCAGGAATTCTTTTCTGGCATCCTCCTCTTGGTGTAATTCCACAATTATTTACTCCATAGAATTAATTTTTTTTTATACTTCCAGGATTCTTTTCACAATATTCCTACTCCCTCTGGTGCAATTCCAGAATTCTTCTCTCCTTAGCTCTCCCGCCCATGTAATGTAATTCCAGATTTTTCCTACTTCGTCACCCTGCTTCTTGTATAATTCCAGAATTCAGCTCCTGTCCGGAATTCGGAACGATTTCCCATATTTCCCCATCTTTTATCCCGCCCCTCTCAGAGTCACTGTTATCTACCTTGACTTCCTACTCATCATCTCTTTCATCATCCATTTCTGACTCATCATCTCATTCATCATCCATTTCTGAATTCTCCGAAGACTTCTTCCTCTCCTCTCACTTCTCACGCCTCCTCTTTTTCTTACTCCTCCACCACCACCACCACCACCGCCGCCACCACCACCACCACTCCTCCTCCTCCTCCATCCTCCTCCTCCTCCCTCCTACCTCCTCCTCCTCCTCCTCCTCCTCCTCCATCTCCAGCACCCACCACTACGGCCCCAGGCAACACTACTTGGGACAGACATGGTTCTGCTTTTACGCTATTTTACTTTCATTTTTAACCTTTACGTCTTTGAGGGGGAAAAATCTGTAATGGTCCTTAAGGGTTAATGGAACTCCGATAAACCCGGCCTCTTTATTTTCCTTCGGTAACTCTGTCGTTTCTTTAGAGGTTTCCATACTTCCTAATGCATCGACTTATATATAAAGTCAAGATTACGAGATAATAGCGAAGTACCAAAAAGAAAGTCGAAAACGGCATCGAGACGTATTGATAATGTTGGGGGAATGGAGGCAGGCCTGGCGCAGAGAGAGAGAGAGAGAGAGAGAGAGAGAGAGAGAGAGAGAGAGAGAGAGAGAGAGAGAGAGAGAGAGAGAGAATCAAATACCTGACCCCCCAAAAAAAGCAATATTTAAGCAAAACCTGTCAATAAGATCGACAGACACACATAGACTGGGTTTTTACAAACTCCAATTCTATTGTCAACGGGAATGTTGCAGTGCCCTGGCTTTCCATTCGTTTTGTTTTGTGCTGTTCAGAATTTGAATCACCGACGGAGCTTCAGTCTGCTCCTCCAAAGTTTCGGAAAATCTGTTACAATTTCAGCAAGGAAACGCAACGAATAAATAAGCTTATTTCAACCGTTTCCCAAAACACTTATCACGATCCAGGTTAGCTGGACAGTAAGAGTGGCTCCTCTTGATCGTTGGTTTCCCTTTAAAAGAGGAATAGATCAAGCGAAGGGAATACGAAACAGAGGGAGAGAGAGAATGTCTGTATCTCCTAACTACGGTAGGAAGTGGAAATTTCGTTCGAATCAATGTAGATCAAGGAAAATCTTAGTCATAAATGAATCAAATCCACCTCGTCCAATACCCGGAGGATTAGGCGGGTTTACAAACCTTTGGATATTTCAAGGTGTTTAATAGAATTGAGTCTCACTCCCAATTTCTATTTTCTCATAACTGTAAAGGATTCACAAGATCAAATAGAATGAAAATATAGCAAGTTCGCGTCTCGAAATTATCATACATTGAGCTAAGAACATGTTCCTTTCAAATTCGATCACTATTCTAAATATTAATGCAAAGCATTACTCTTCAAATCACAAATTCATCGACCGTCACGCATTTAGAACAATTTTGTACTATAAACCCAATTCTTCAGGCAATCACCATCTTGATAAAATCCATGAAACTTTTCAATAAGACAGAATGTGTCGTTCAGATTGCCCTTTGCAAACAAGCCTAAATTTTTCAAGACTGCATTTTGTTCTCTGGAATGTCGTAAACCTTAATACTTTCTCTCTAACGATACCGTTTTCATGTAAGGAAACATCACGCATCTGGGCTAATAGTTTAGAAGGCTACTTCTACTGACTTATTTCAGAACACTTTCTGTACCTCAGTAGCAAATTGTTATTTTGGGGATGAGTTTTCCTTTTTAATTCAATCTTGAAAACCCAGTTCTCCAGAACATTGGTTTCTTGGGCCCATTTCCATTCGCACATATAGTATTCTAGTAATATGTCCTTGTAGGTATATAGCCCTCAAACTGTCAACCAAAGAGGGATCAGTAAGTAAATCCATAAGGATCTCCATGCTATTTCATAAATTATCCTTGGCAAATATCAATTTGAATGAAGGAGGAAAATAACGATTTTCAGAATTTCTGTAATTACTGGTTCCTGGAAAAAGAATCTAACGGACACACCGTGATGTTTATGATAAACAAATATAGATAACAACTAATGTTCGATTAAACGCAAAATATGAATGATAGCTCTGAATACATTACACATGATGAATTGAATTAAATAAATGACGAGCTATAAACAATGTCATCTGACTAAACATATTGATCCATGAATCAAACAACACATGACTATTATAAAAGAATATAAATCAAATGGATTAAAAAAAAAGAAGGGGATATGAACACAAAATCACTAATTCCAGCCCAGATATGATAAAGAAAGTAGCAATAGAAATTTGAATGTTACAACAGCAGATATTTCGTAAATGTACTTACAACACACATTGTCTGTTACATTAAATTTCGGTTCGTAAAAACAAAATCAAATTAGAGTATATTCGGAGTGAGAATATAAAAAGAAAAGGAAGATATTCACACTGATATCAACGTCACGGCAATAACGACAGCGCAAAACAAACTAGAGGCCAAAAGGTCACATATTAGGCAGCATGACCACCGCTGTCTGGTAGGCAGGCACTCGGCGGCCGCTTACCACTCGGTCCCAACAAATCTTATCTAAATCAACCTGGAGCAATATTACTTTGTTGTGGTTTACCCGACTCTTCCCGCTAGGCCCTGTTAACTGGGAATGAATGTCTTCTCTTATATCTCATATCCTGGCATTAATCTCTTAATGCAGGCCTCTTTCCGCTTGCTGCGTTTGCTTTGCTCTGCTTTTCTTGCATTTTCTATTGAATTAACAGCTGAATGTATGTATGTATCGCTGTCACTTTACTTCTTCGTATTTAAATTCTTCCAAAATTATCAGATGAACAGTTTTCGTCGGTTTGTGTTAAAGCCCATATTTAGTTTATAATTAGTTATCTAATTACGTGGACAAATGTAGTACCAAGACGATGACTACGCGTAAGGTTTAAAAAAATCTCATATTAAAAACCTGTATCCATATACCCTCAGAAAGCGTAGCTAGGCTGAGGAGGAGAAAAAAATAGTCGGCATAGTTCCCTTGGTAGCCCCAAGGACTTCAAACGTGCGTGATGCGAAAGTCAGCATAGTTGCCAGACGCCCTCCGGGGGGAGGAGAGGACCTTCCCCCTCGTTCTTCGGCTAAAGCGGTCATACTGCATACTTGCTATGTATCTTGAGGGATGGGGACGCACATACGAAGCTTAGCACGACGCGACTCCTACGCCTGGGGGAGTTACTAGTGCAGGTGCGAGGCGGAGATGCAGCGAAAATTGGAGGACATCGTTAACCCTGAAGGTTTTCCAAAAGTAAGGGTTCGCTGTGGTTCCCTCAGGGTGTCGGGGCCGAGGAAAACTTTCCAGCCAGTATGAGATATTTTCTTATTACTTGTATGGAGTCTTAGACCAACAATTTCCGCCGGCCGGGAACTCCTCGCGACAAAGGATCTCAAAGCACGAAGCAAAAGCCTATGGCGAGAGAAGACGCGCTTGATATCAGCAAACCCTCATACCAATATTGATACTGACACTACTACTATCTACTACTACTACTACTACTACTACCTCTGGTGCTAATGTTACCGCTAGCTCCGTCTTTGTTGTTAATGTTATAGGGACAAGTCTCGATTTTGACATCTTGCTGTATATTTCCCCAGATTCCTTCAAAATTAGAATTAAATTTGGAGTAAATTATTAAGGTACTTAGTTTTTTACGTCAACAATGTTTTCTATATTCAGTAATTCATTACTTCGATTTATTCATAGACACCAGAATTAGGATTCTATTATAAGTTTACAAGCATTCGGTTGTCTGCAGGAATGCACAGCTTTTTGAGGTTTTGTCTAACGGAACCTGTAGCTGATATAGTGTGTATGAAAATGTGAATATACATACTGAAGTCATATATGACCAATGGGAGAATATTTGAGGCAGCAGCAACTTTCTCACATTGAAGAATATAATTACGTAATTGTAACAATATATATCTATATATATATATATATATATATATATATATATATTATATATATATATATATATATATATATATATATATATAGAGAGAGAGAGAGAAGAGAGAGAGAGAGAGAGAGAGAGAGAGAGAGAGAGAGAGAGAGAGAGAGAGAGAATAAAAGCCAGTGTGCCCTAACATTGGTCTAGAAACAAAAGGCGAGAAGGAAGCTTTGCCTCTCCAAGAGCCTCGCTTTTGTTGCCGGCGGCCAGTTGCCGGAATCTCGTCCCTCTTACTTCTCGTACTTTTTATTGTTGTTACTTCTATTTGGACTCCCTTGAGATTGCATTCTCACGTCTACAACATAAACAGCCATTCTTAGCATACTTCTTGTATAAGGCCTATGTAAAATACCTTTTGTCTGAAACTATTTTCTATTAAGACTACGTTATGCATTACTTATCTGAAACTATTTTCATAATTCTTATAGGCTTGTGTGCCGTGCCATTTGTACTGAATTTCTCTTCCTTTAAGTTTCAATGCCTAAATATAAAAGTTAACCGAAACTATCTTTCCATTTCTTATACAAGGGATCTGTAACTTATCCTTTGTTCGAAAATGTCTTATCAGGTATCCCAAACCATACTGGAGGACGGTCATTGTCTTACTTTCTTTCTCTTCCTCATAGCATTAAGTTTAAAGTCTTCGTAAATACAGTTATTACCTTTGACTAGTACACTAGTGATAATTCTTAATGGATGTTGCTATAGACTGCGATTCTGATTTCACACCTTTTGTCTTCATGGACCAATAAAATTTAATTTTAATATCGATTTTTTGATAAATCAAGTACTCAAATTCAAGTTTACTATAGCTTGAATCGTAAAATAAACAAGAGACTGAACATTCCACATGATGGCTTAGAAACTTCATAAAAAAAAAAAAATAAAAAATAAATAAAAATCTGTACTGTGCTATTTTCATAAACAATAGAATTTGCTACAAGCATAATATACAAACAAAACTTTGTGTTAAGAAAACCCTACGAACGGAAGAACGAGCAGACAGCAACTAAATACGTCTGATGTACCAACAACTTCCTGTTGCAGTTACAGCAGCAGTGAAGAAAAAAAGCACCAGTTTGCAATGACGAAAGTAGACCTGCAAGATCACACCTCTAGCGAGGTTCGTGACTAGAAGACGATAAATAGCAAAACGGCACTGCAGCGGTCCGAGAAAAACCTCCATAAAGAGAGAGAGAGAGAGAGAGAGAGAGAGAGAGAGAGAGAGAGAGAGAGAGAGGAAAAAAAAAAGTCTTGGAGCAAGCTTGGTTCCTTACAATGCCACTTTGCGCGCGTCCTAATGGGCGAATTGAAGCCTCTTCCCCACACTCCCCCCGCAACCCTTTTTCGTTTCTTTCCATCTTTTATTTTGAAAGCAAGAGGTCACTCAGTGACCATTTCCATATAGCCGTCCACAGAGATATCGGCCATATTGTTTAAGCGCTCTCTCGGTTCTAAGGGGGTGGCAGCGTTTTGTCGAAAAGTACGAGTGGCTTTTATCTCTAAGGGGGAGAGAAATAGCCGGAAGTGGAGGGCTTAATGGCACTTCCAAGGCAAGGACAAAAGGGAGGAGGAGGAGGTGCAGACGCTTCGACACACTCGCACCTCTCTCTCTCTCTCTCTCTCTCTCTCTCTCTCTCTCTCTCTCCTGATCTTGCTTTACTATAATACCGGTAGAGCTACAGAGTAACTGTGTAAGATCTCTTCCTTTCACAGTCTTTGCATGTTCGTGTATACACAACTATGGCTACTACTAATGCTGTTACTGCTAAAACAGCTCTCTCTCTCTCTCTCTCTCTCTCTCTCTCTCTCTCTCTCTCTCTAATACGTGCTAATGTATGTATCTTTAACCAAAACTGCTACTGCTGGTACTGATCCTCGTCCTAGCCCATCAACGAACACACTTCATGTTGGGTCCAGGTGGAACCGTCAAACTCCATGGAACGATCTACAAAAATATAAAAGCGTGATACAATGGAGGGGCGTAAAATAAATCCTTGAATGTATGTGCGATAAAACAAAACACTGCGGATAAAAAAGAAAACATTGAGTTTTAAGCCTTTCCATTATGCACTTCAAAGCTCAAAGATTTCACCTCCCGTACCATTTCATATATACATACGCATATAAATATCAATAAGTGTATATTTTGGCATACAAACATTTTGTATTTAATTTAATATTGGAAACGTACTTCAACAGCCAAAATGTAACACAGATTGTTTAATTGTACTTACATGCTACACATATTTATAATACATAGGTGCGCAATATATCTATGTACTTATGCATATACATATATAGAAGTATGTATTTATGAGTATATATATGTGTATATACATACACACAGTATATAAATGCAAACAGTGTGCACATAGCATTTGCATCTATAATGACAAGATTATTATGTATCAATTTTTCGCCAATCTGATTTTGCAACGAAATTCCCGGTACGATTTCTAATGCCTGTGAACTGCAACAGTAGGTATTCTGGAGGCATTCCTCGCAGAAACCGCAATAACCCACGATCAACTTCGTTCCCTTTTTACCTCTGCATAATAAAAACGGAGTCATCCCTTTCCGGAGTCAGAGCTCGCCCTCTTCATTTCAAAGATAAAGAAATATTTTGGCCTTTAAGATATACACAAAAATAAAAGCCATAAAATCCCAGGGTGTGAAAAAATCCAAATACTTAAGTGGCCACAAAGATATGTGATTTTCCGGTCGGCTGAGGCAACTGATGGGTAACCAGGGAAGGGGGGTGGGAAAGCTGCTTTCTCTCTCTCTCTCTCTCTCTCTCTCTCTCTCTCTCTCTCTCTCTCTCTCTCTCTCTCTCCTTCCTTGGAAAAGGAGAGGGAGGAATGGAAGGTGAAGAGGAATTACGGCCTTAGCAAAAGAGTAACTTCGCCGGGGGAAAACATTAATGGAGAACGGAGTGGGAGAGAAAAAGCCAGTGAAACATTCCAATAAGACACGCGAGATGAAGAAAGCGGAAGAATTAAGAGAGTTGCAGCCAACGTTAGAGACTATAGTAACGTTAGAGGATCAGGAATTATCGAAAATAACCCTAGTAATTATGCATATACAATAAGAATTAGTCACAGATTTTCCAAGCAATCGAACACATGGTTGAGAAACCACATGCAAACATATATACTTGCATACAAACACATAACACACATATATAGTATGTATATATATATACACATACGTATATATATACAAAAGTGTTTTTAAAAAAAGCTCCCAACCCACCTATTTTTCCGTGTTTTAGAATATGCAAATTACAAAGTAGTGGCAACATCCAGCCATATGTAATAACCTGCCGTATTTTAGGAAGAACATTTATACTAACCTTGCATTAAAAGGAAATAAAGTCTTGTGCTAGCAGAGATCAAATAAGAAAATGGGATTCTGAGTCATAAGCTCCGCAAGAATTTGGGTACAACGAGGTCACGCATTACGACGCAAACTGAAATGACAACATTTTAACCAAATGCGAATTTAGTGGTTCTTTTTCTCAGACGATAAAAAATCAGCTGAGTACAACTTTATATCACTCGAGTCATAATAAAGTTAAAAGAAAAAAATATCAGCAGAAGAGAAGCAACAAATGATAAGAGATAAACAAACATTAAACCCCAGGTCTTCCTGCGGCGCATAACATTGAGAACTCCTTCAAAATAGAGTTTATGAAAACTATATATATAATTTAATTATGTTCAGTGTCACACAGAAACCTGCGTTCGGACGTCGACAGAATGATTTTGGTCGACTACTGGCGAAAAACAACAACGATCATTGACAACAAATAAATTTATACCAACGTCCGTAACTCTATAGAAAGGGAGGGGCAGAATTGGTCGGATCATTTCCATTTACGTTTACAAACATACGTAGTGAATGAAAGTATTTGTTCTAAAAAAAAAAAAAAAAAAAAAAATTATATATATCCATATGTATGTGTATATATATATATATATAATATATATATATATATATATTATATAATAATATATACATATAATCCAGAACAAATACTTTCATTCACTACGTATGTTGTAAACGTAAATGGAAATGATAAGACCAATTCTGATATGTGTGTATATACATAATATATGTACAAACACACACACACACATATATATATACATATAATATATATATATATATTATAACATACATACATACATATATATATAATATTATATATATTATATATATAATATATATATATATAATACATTAAATATATATATATATATACGTTCTCATACACAACGACTCAAGACATGGAGACGACGCAGCACAACTGAGAGAGATAATGAAATATTATGTTAGTTGTGGCAAGTAATGGACAGGCAAATGCAACAGTAAATGATTTCTATTAATGTGAATAGCGCCTCTGCCATGGCTGCATATATGTGAGCGCCGGTGAACTGTTCCGCAGCGGACCGATGGTTGACATGCAAGTTATGAACAATAACCCAGTTAACGTTTCATTTGAATTTCACCTTTATGAATTCTTAAAAAAAAAAAAATCTAAATGTCATCAAATTCCTACTGCCAATATTGGAAAAATGGACTCCCTTTTTTTCCTTTCTAGTGTTTTTTTTATTCGTAAATGTTGATGTTCTTTAAACACTGGCCTATTGTTAGAGTTATTGTCGATGTTTTTGTTTTTACGATCTCGTGGAATTTCCCTTTTTCTTTATAAAAATGTTCCCCTACAATGGTAAATGGTTCTGCCAAATCATGATGGTCTTACGCTTCTAAACCTCCTTCACAGACTGAAAAAACTACGCCCACAAACTTAATAAAATACTAACTACCGTACAAATAATCCGAGACATTCAAAAAGGGCGATGTATTCAACAAAAGAAAAAAAACACACGTGTTTCGAATCACATGAAAGAAAATATTTAAGTTTGGGCGAACGCTCCTACAGAAATATTAAATCAAACTAAACACACTCACAAACAAGCAATATGTAAATGCAATATATAATATAATATATATATATATATATGCATAGTGTATCCTGCTGTTGAGTAAAATATTCCTCTACTTCTCAATCCTTAGAGTAACACTATATTTACAATGACCATCAATGTTAATAATAATAATAATATTAATACGATCCTAATCACAAGTATAATTATCCCTGGTCCCATTCGAACAAACTACTTGTGGATCTTATAATTAGATTAGATTACAAAAACAATCAACCACTTAAAAGTCTGCTAAGCCGGGAAAACAAAAATATTGCATAAAAGAAAAATCCTCATATAAACAGTTATTTATATTGCCAAACCTCCTGCAAGAGCTAAAGAAAAACGGAGCTCATATAAAAACAATTATAGTATCTGTCGGCAATTATACATGTATACACGGGCAGCAATAAAAAATAATCTGGCAATAAAATAAATAAAAAATAAATTAATTAGCCACACTCTCCCATTTGTCAATCAAAAAAGGCTAATATTTCAGGACGAGACTCAAAATTGAGCGACTACTCAATGACAACTCGGCGAAGCATGATTAATCCCGTCAAAAGTGGGGTATAAAGAAGACCTAATTAAAGACCATTTCTTTCATCACAGACCCATCCAGTCTGGACAAACAACAACCCCAGACCACAAGGCGCCTCTGCCTGATTACAAAGCAACAGTAATACCACTAAATCCGGAATGTTATGCTGGTATTCTTTATGTGGCATTTACGTCTCACACTGTTCTCCAAAGAGGCTCACAGCATATGCCAAGCAACCGTCTAATAAGAAATTCTCTTTTGTCTGCTTTTCGATATGAAACAATAACACTTCAAGCTTTTTCTCGTAAAATGGTTTGGTTTTACCGAGTTGCCAAATTCTCTCTCTCTCTCTCTCTCTCTCTCTCTCTCTCTCTCTCTACATCAGTCTATCTATCTATCTATCTATCTGTGTATCATATATCTATTTTACCACACAAACACACATGCAGGTGTTTACTATGCGTAAAGTTTTACTCGTGTTTAGAAATTCAATAACGCGAACTTTTCCCTCGCCTTTTCTTTCGGGCCTTCTTTTCTGTTTGCCTCCTTGTTCCCTCCTTGTGTGCCCTCAATCCCTTCTCTCCTGGAGATCCTTAATCGCAGTGGGGTCTTAGCAGCCTCCCAACCGATCTCTCTCCCAGAGATTAAAAAAGAGAAACTCAGTGGGAGCAGAGTAAAACAATGTCCGTGGCTTGGGCCTGGCGAAGCTCCGCCTTGGACCACATATTATAACCCTTAGGTTATTGTGTTGCCGCGGTGGAGACTTAATTACCATATTATAAAGCCTCCCTTCACTGCTCCATAATACCTGCAATATTAAGTCTTCACTGAGACCTCTCCCACTCCTACTCCTCGTCCTACCTCTTCGTACCTTCTCTCTCTCTCTCTCTCTCTCTCTCTCTCTCTCTCTCTCTCTCTCTCTCTCTCTCTCTCTCTCTCCACTGGCACTGCTACTACTACCGTGCCTGCTTACCATCAACATCAACATAGTTCAGGTGATGTGGTAATGAACAGTCCTTCTACACACTACAGCATTCCTACTTTACATGAATACACTCCGTAGGTCTCCAGACAGTTCTAGTTTACTACTCTAATTATGAATAAATATTTCCTGCTGTAGATGATGACTATCATGATCTTTTTTATGATAATAAAATACGAATGACTAGACAGCAATAGAGAATGAACTGTAGCACAAAGCTTACTTTCCAAATGAAAGTAAAGATATGCTACCTGACCTTACGCTATTACCTATATCCATATATATATATATATATATATATATATATATATATATATATATATATATATACAATATATATATATATATATATATATATATATATATATATAAATGCACGTGTATATACGACCGTACAGTACGCGCACCTTGGTACAAGCTAGATGTTTATACACGATGGTCAAAAGCCCTTGGTCCAGTCTATGCAAAAACAGAAGTAGATTTCTCATAAGAAGAAAATGAGATGCAATGATGACAAGGTGGGGGCCTTGAGAATTTTCCATCTCCTGGCGTGAAACACATTTCTACAGGATTTCACGTCATGATATAATAATTAGACTGGAATGAGAGAAAAAAATATGATCCCAAATCTTCTTTCTCTTAATTTTTTTTTTATCTATGTGAACATTAGCACCCGATCAACTTATACATGTTATATATATATATATATATATATATATATATATATATATATATATATATATATATATACGATCTCACCACACACACACACTATATATATATATATGATATATATATATATATATATATAGATAGAGAGAGAGAGAGAGAGAGAGAGAGAGAGAGAGAGAGAGAGAGAGAGAGAGAGAGAGAATGTACTCACATTGACCAAAATATATAACAGTAAGAAAGGGAATATTTATAGTGTTAATAACATTCGGAACAATAATAATTCTATGTAGAATTTTACGAGTATACACATATATTTTTCGGCATGTACGACCCAACCCTGGTGGCGCCTCTCTACTATCGCATTTGCGCCAAGCAAAATCTCTCTCTTAATGGTACAGTTAGTTGGTTTTGATGCTGGGATTCTCATTTGGGGAGCAAAAGTGTGTATCACTTATGAGTTAGTACAGAGTAGACGTAGGAGCAACTTTAATAGCTGCAATTTATCATAGGATGTCCAGAGAAGAAAAATGACAAAGGTAAATGTCACCATAACGTACTGAAGTTAGCTGAACACAAAAATGTCTTTACTTTGGCGTGGGAATGTTTGGACCAAGCATAACTAGATAGATTTCCCAAAAACATCTAGTTTAAGGCAATTGAGGCCAGCTACTGCGAATTAAAACCAATATCAACAAAAATTATGATTTTCAATGGAGAATTTCCTTATCACTATATTTTTTTAAACGTTCTGGGAAAAAACCTTTAAGCGTTATGATAATAATTTTCCGATAATATTAAAACTAAAGAGATCAAATTTGTCGCAGTGTGTTTAAAAAGCAAAATAAAATTAAAGTTCAAAATTGCGAATTGAAGGAAAAACAATTTCTACACTTTGTGGTAAAAAATATTCGCAAAAAATTTAAGCACTTTAAAAAATACATCGATGAATTGCCTTCCCAAAGATATATATTTCATTTCTATTTATGCCAGCCTTTGCATAGTAAGGCATATTAGCGTCATTTTTCATTGAAGGCATGCACAATATGTTTATTTAGTATTAGTTTCATTTATGAAACCAGTAATTTAATTTTTTTTTTCTTCATAGCACCGGCCTAATTCAAAGAATCATTTTTACCTTAACTAAATTTTACATACATTTATTAATATTCCGAAAGTGTTGAACTTCAACAAGTAATGTACATAATGTATTACTCGATAAAAGTACGAGGTAACAGAAAAATTATTTAAATTTGGCAGCCAATTTTAACATCGTTATAATAATAATAATAATAATAATAATAATAATAATAATAATAATAATAATAATAATAATAATAATAAACATCTCCCTGCTGTTTTGTAATAATGTCAATATGTCTTACCAAAATATCTTTCCACAATCCAAAATCCAGGGTTTCCAAAAGCAACCTAATATCTCTTGAATATTGTTTGAACTGAGTCGTATCCAAGGCGAAGCCGGAGGAAATTCTTGCTACATATTCTGCATGTCTTCGTTTTCAAAAAGAAACACTTAAGCACATATACACGTAATATCACAAAAATACACAATAAGCATACCAGAGCACTTACTTCTACGATAAATTCTACTGAGAATAATGTACATAATGAATACTATAACGGAAAAAGAAAAATTTTCCGTAAGTTATAAATTCAAAGAGAAACTAATATGACGTAACTAGCAATAACACTATATAATGACGGACAAAGAAAATTCTCACTTCGGACCCTTAAAGTAAAGAAGTAATTTTCCGCAATTTATATATCCAGAAAGATAACTATGTGACGTAACATAAGTTGTAATAAGAATTATATCAATATCATCAATATTAATAAGAGTAATATATACGCCGCCCTAACCCATGAAAAGTGGAGCATCTTCCCTGTGAACCTGAAGGAAATAACAGATACATTATTAGGTTTTGCTGCTGTTTTATTGCTATTATAAAACAGTTGTTTGAGGCCTGCCTTGGCGGAGCCCGTCCCTACAAGCCTCTTCATACAATTCTTATTTCATCAAAATTCCAGATGACATTCCATGACTATCCCCTGAGGAAATATCCAGCGCTGGAAATGGATTCAGAAATTATTGCACAGGAGATAGAGGAGATAAAAGAATGGCCGCAGGAGATGACAAAAAGATGCTCTCCGTCCTCCTCCTCCTCCTCCTCCTCCTCCTCCTCCTCTTGCCTCTCACTCCAGCTTCTTCATCTTAATCTTCTTTATTTGGTGATTTCTAAATACTGACAAGTACTCTCTCTCTCTCTCTCTCTCTCTCTCTCTCTCTCCGGCTTCCTCTTCTCCTCTCTCCTCTGCCGGGGGGGGGGGCACCACTGCATTTCTTCCCGAATCAAGAGGAAACCTTACATCTTCCGAGACTGCTCAGAGAAGAGCAGAAGAGAAATGAAAAGAAAGGTAAGAAGGACTGAAGCGGATATAGAAATCTTTCTTTGTTTTATGGAATTCTCTTTTGTGAGGAAAGTATATGAGGCCCGGCCCCCACCCCACCCCACCTCTCTCTCTCCTCTCTCTCTCTCTCTCTCTCTCTCTTTCACGGATTCCTATCGCAGCGAAAGAAAGAGCGATAGACAGAACGTACTCTTGCCTTTTGCGAATCCTCCTGGCGGAGGAGGAAAAGTAAACAGAATGTATACTCAAACGCAGATTTCTTCTGGATATTTTTCCCCTTCGGTCCAAATGAGTAAGTGAACCGAACGGAACTGCCGCGGTATCTTTTTTCCCCACTTGCCTCAGTAGTTAAGTGAAAAAAGAAAGTCTTCGACGAGGTTGTAAGCACACGCTCATACACGTTCCTGACCGTTAGAGCACGAAAGGGGACAAAGACCGCTCCGTTTGCACTTCGGCTTTCCCGGGATGGAGAAGAATGGAATCGCCCCACACATGACAGCAGATTATTGTTTCACGGCACAAATTTAAATGCACCACTTTATACCAAAGTGCGTTTCTCTGGAAAGGAAGCACATATATACACACGCACACGTATATATATATATGTATATATATATATATATAGATTATGATAATATTAATCATTATATATAATTATATATATAATATTATTATATAATATATATAATATAATATATATATATAGTAATATTAAAATAACAGGTAACATCAACTTCCAATAGGAGAGTCGGGTTTGCCACAGGATGAATTGAGGGGAGGTCAATATGCAAATACAACTAGGCTTCGGAATTTGAGTATGTATATATATATATATATATATATATATATATATATATATATATATATATATATAAACACACACACACAACTCAAAATTATGTCTTCTATATGGTCGACCTCGAAGAATTTTTATGGACACACTTATCACAAACCTTTATTCGAGCTGGAAATAAAACGAAGCTTTCAACTTCTATGGCAGGAGGGCTCCAGCCAACGCAGAAGGTTCCAGCGAGAAACGCACAATCCCACACCAACGTGATAGTGCGATCTCACTGGAACCGTAGGCGCTGGTTCAAATCCTGCAACAGAAGGTGAAAGTTTCTTCTTTTACTTCCTCTTCGGATATCGGTTCGTAATGATAACCACATCCAAAAAAGGGCGAGGGAAACGACAAGCTAGTGGTCATTGGGTATCAAAAATAAATACTTACCCTGTAAAAATGGGCGGTAAATTATTTACTTACACATATATGCAGTCACCAACCCTTCTAATACGGAAAAAGATGCATGAAAGAAGTCCTTTTAATAGAAAAAATGATATCGGCCGTTAACACAATTTTTCATTACATGAATACTGCTTTCTTTCTCTCTCTCTCCCCCTCCTCACTGGTATATTTTGTATCTATTTACAGTAATGTTTTTACACAGCCACTTCATTCTCCGTTCATCTCTCATACAACGCGACAAGTTTAGATTAATTATGACTTAAGCGAATTTTTAACCACCGTCCATTACTGTTTCCTTCACTCCGAAGAAGATATTTCTCAACGACCAGGTACAATGCACATGCTGCAATATAGAAATTTAGCAATTTTATCGCTCCCTTATCGGCAATGGGAGCGTTAAGACAGCGGTTAATGATACATGAATCTCAGTTGTCCTCTCATTACAATGGCATCAGCACGATAAGATAGCCCTCCCAATTTTCAATATTCATTCTCTCACTTCACAACCCGTCGCTGCTCTCACTGGACTCCCAAGGTTTATCGTAAGTTTCAGTAGCCCTATTGATCACAGGAGCTTGAGGACCAATGGAGTTTGGCAATTACTGGGAAGTCAGTCATTCAAGTACAGTACTGACAAAAATACTGATCCTCATCGTCCCTTTATCTCGTCATTGCTTTTCTTTATCATTATGTAAGTATGTGCATCGAAAATAATTTCTTTGATGATATCGTTATATATGAACCCAATGTAACATTTAATAACAACTTAAAAAGTAATTTTTTTACCCGTTGCGCTTTACCTCCCATCATCTATCTTTAAAAAAAAGAAAAACCTCTTGTTTATATCCCAGCTTGTATTTCCTTTCCCCTCAGCCACACCCATCTCTCTCTAACTATTCTTCAGACCTTTCCATCACCAATTTCTGGCCCCGAGTTCCTCCTCCAGACATTCCTCCACTCTGCTCCTTTCCTACCACCGATTTCCCCTCCCCCCCCCCTCCAACCCCCTCCCCATCCCCTCCCCTCCCCTTCCTCTTCCTCCCCACTTCCCTCAATAGCAGAAGCAGGTCAATGGCTATAAGCTAAGAGACTGCACAGACTTCGTCCGTCGCATAGAAATCACATTTTTAAAAGAAACTTCCCATGTCGGGTGGAATCTCAGCTCCGTTCACATGATTACAAACATCCGGAGGGAAAACCATTTCGAACGAACACCTTTCGAGACGTCGTTGCGTCATATCCTGAGCGCAGTTTATTATTTGGTTCTCTGACTGTTAAAATGAATATCTTAGATCTCCTCCATGCTTGAGCTAAAAACAGAAACCTGTATTTACAGGGCTTCCCAGAGTTGATGAAAAGCGAGTTTCCTGCAGCGGTTCCAGTAGCTTAATGAACGAACGCCGCTGTTCTTAATGCCGGCGTCGTTCACTCATCTTTTGGAGGGGAATTAAGAGAGGATTTTTCCTCACTGGGGATAGTTGATGTACTGCGCCTTCGAGGGGATGTGCCAGCATCTGTATTTCTCCTTCTCCTATTCGTTTTCGGAACAATCGACGAGCGATTTTATGAAACTCTCTCTCTCTCTCTCTCTCTCTCTCTCTTTCTCTCTCTCTCTCTCTCCACCCGAGAGGCAAGCGCCAGTATCAAAAGATTAGTGCCGTAATGTCTTGGAGAAAATCACATTCTGAACTTTTCTGAGGTTGACTAAATAAATGAGAAACCTCTCCAGACACCGCAACTTTTTTTTCATCGCTGCTTCGCTGTTTTTCATTTTTTTTTTTCTCTCTCTCTCTCTCTCTCTCGCTCTCTTTCTCTTGAGTGACATTGATATTGCTTCATTTGAAATGTTCTCGTTTGGTGGGAGGGATATTCACATGCAGTTTGAAAATGTGTATAAGTTTTAATACATAGCTATACTAGGCCTAAGATGTATAAATACGCAAATACCATACAATATATATATATATATATATATATATATATATATAGATATATAATGCAAGTGTGTATGTATGTATGTGTGCGTATACATAAGTAAATATGATATATATATATATATATATATATATATATATATTGTATATATATATATTATATTTTGCTAACGAATATAATAATATACTAAGATATAACCAGCCAACTCAAGGAAGAGAATCTTTCGCCTTGCATACATACTTTTATACAAAATTTCTTCTTACCTTAAAACAGGCTAGAAATAGTGCATCTAGCACCATCGGCAATATAACGTTTCAACCAAGTCTCCAGAAAGACTATTAAATTATGATATACACCAGTATCATAACATTCTTAAAAATGTTGTACTTTGGCGGTCATTTCATTTTGCAAATATTTCATTATCCAGAAAATGCCATCCATCTTTGCACCATAACTAGGCAACACACAGCAAAAAAAGGACCATCGAATTCATGAAGTTGGTTCATGAGCTGAAGCTTAAGCGTAAACAGTTATCTACAACCTACTGAACAAAATCATAGCAAATAGCAAACTCAAAAGTAAACAAAAAATTATAATAAATAAAATAAAGAGAATAAAAACACGTACAAAATTCATATCAACAAAGCCCTGCAAGAATGTACAGTGACTCAAGAAAGCGTCATCTTTTTACTTGAGAGCTCACTCTCGGTTTGCCAGAGCAACTGACTGGGCCCTAGGGTACTTTATCTTCGTTTAAACATTTCCACAAAGTAAAAGTAAATGAAGAGCACACGACAACACTTCAGGTATTTAGCGTAAGCTCCAAAATTATAACAACTACACGCCCCCCGTCCTCCTCCCCCAGACTACATCATCTGGAGGCTTTTACAAATGGATATACTGGCAGCAAATTATCATGTCAGTAACCATTAAACAATGAGATGTGTAAAATACCAACAAAAATATACACTGTATATATACATATACTAAATACATATGTATGTGTGTGTACCTGATAGCTAATCGACTATGGTACCTCGAGCCTGGGAAGATATGGGCATTGGGCTAGGAACTCCTCCCAAAAGAATACTGGCAAAGAGCCGGAAGGTTACCTACTCTCTAGAGCCACCTTCTTTCTCTAAGGGAAAAAGGCCTGTGGTTAAAAAAAAATTATAATATCCGTAAGGAATATGCGAGCTTGTAAAAGACAGCGCAAAACTCCATGCTTATCATTGTTTAATCTTTATTTCGGGGGAAAAGATGACCCAGCGTTCCTTCTTCTTCTTCTTTGCCTTTCGATCGCTCCATCCATGGAAAGGAAATCTAATCATCATCTTCAGTGGGGAGGGGGAGGGGGGGAAGGGGAAGGGGCCCTGACCCAACCAACCTCCCCAACCCTCCCACCACCACTTCCCCTCTCTCCCTCTCTCTCTCCGACGACCCTCTTAACCCGCTACGTCCCCTCACTCGCTCCATCCTCTCCCTTCCCCTTTCGGGATGTGCCATAACCACAGCTGCCACATCATTAGTTTTGTGTGTGTGTGTGTGTGTGTGTGTGTGTACGTACTACTCGGGGACCATCACAAGAATCTGCTGATGGTTTGGTGTCTTGCTGGTTTGACGCCTGCCCTATCAGCACTCCATCGATTCCATTATCTCTCTCACACACTCTCTCTCTTTCTCTCTGACTGTCTGTCTGTCTGTCTGTCTCGTGCAAATTCATAAATGAGCTACTGGCCCATATTCTTCGCTACCAGCGCCATGCCATGGCTTCTCTCAAACCAACACCGTAAGTCTGAAATCCTTGAAAGCTGCCTCCATATCCCTCTCACCGACGGCGCTTGTCTACTAATTAAAATGAGAAACACCTGGCCAATTGTACCTCCGGTGAACGTGTACTCTGACGTGAAAAGGTATGTGCTAAAATCTCTCGAATCTTACAAAAGACATTATTTAAGACATCGGTAAAATATAATTTTTCTAGATAAATGCAGATTCTTGTTATGTCTTTTGAAAAATTCTTACAAAATATAATAATTCAACTTCTAATAATGTCTTCCATAGTTAGATTAATATCTACCACAACTGAGACAGCTAAGAACATGTTCTGTTCATATTAGTCCTCTGAATACACACAAGGCGTGATCCGACATCTAGCTTACTCGAGACGCGTGCAAACATTATATTTCTATCTGAACATCGTCTTCGTAATTAATACTCATAATTAGTACTACTCATACTAACAACAAGGATCAAATAAAAAGGACACAAATTAAACACGTCCATATATTCTCAGTCATAAGCGGAAACAAAATAACAGAACAGAAATATAGCCTCTAAATTCAGTACATCAGAAAAATTAAAACATGCTAAAATCTACACAGACAGCCGTTGTTTCACCATCGAAAATGAAAAAAAAAAAAAACTTTTTCTGTACTGTTTAATATACACATTATTAATTTTTTACATTTCATTCTAAAACATAGTCATAAATACCTAATCCTAACATTTCTATGCCTTAAACTCAACGCAAAACACCTTTTTAGACCTTTCCTACAACTCAAACATCAACAGCAACAAAGTAGTTTGTAGGCTTACACCCCGAGTAAGCGAAAAAAAAGTGGTTATTAGTATTCAAGTGTGCAAAACCCATCAGACGGCGCGCATTATAAATTTCTGCTCTTTGAAAAATCCTGCCTCACGGAGAAATGGTGACGGTAGTCAACCTCCTTACAAGGGCAGCCCTCCAACTTATATTTCTTCCTTTTTCACAGCCAATGTACAGGTAGATAGTCATTATCAGAACAATCATGACAGACACAAGTCAAATGATTGCACTAATCCAATTATCCTTTGACAATAAAAGCCAAAAACTACAAGACAGAAGTCGACTCTGAGCTAAGGTTTTATGTCTTTATAATAATCTGAATTTACTTTACAGATGTCATGCGATAACCTTATAATTAAAGATCATTTCTAAGCTGTGATGTTATCCCATTATAATTATTGCATTCCACTTTTGACCCTGGTGTTATTCCTTTAAACTAATGTGAATCCATTTTAAACTTCGATGTTATTCCCTTAAACAGATGTGAATTAATTTCAAATTGGTGATGGTATTCCCTTACAATCAATGAGAGCGATTTGCTAATAAGGCGTTAATCCCTTAGACCTCATGGGTTTGGTTTTGGATATCACAAGATTTACCCATACCTATCCTGAACGATAGAAGATTTCCAAAAAAGAACGGATAAATAATCACGTTCTAAGCCTATGGCTAATTTTCATCAATCTTAGGTTCTGCAATTGCCAATATCTTTTAATCAAAGAATACATCATCCAATAGCTACCACGACTCACATTTTTTTATGAAATTGCATTTTTTTCCGTATCTGTGCTAAAAAAATAAGAATTAATACTCATAAATAAGATTTGAAAGTTCGCAAATGTTTTATTAATCATGGTTTCTGATAAAATCATTTCCTACAAATGCAGGCTAGGCCAGTTTTGTGTGTGTGTGTGTGTGTGTATTTGAAGGATTACAGCTAATATAAAAATGTCATTACAGAACCCATTTATCATCGGCGCCCTTACCTACTGTAAGATGACGAAAGCAACTTGTTTGCTATCTTATTTGGACATCTTTTCACTTTTTCAATTAATGCCATTCTAGTTCCGCATGTCTGCTCTGAAATGTATTACTGATTGTTCCACGCGAACGTTTGTACATTCTGAATAATAATAATATTAATAACAAGCAATCACATGAAAAATTCTACCCTCAGACAGCATTTACCAGTAACTCTTAAATTCACTTCTCACCAATTTCTTAAACGTGTGTGTGTGTGCGCACACACACACACACACACACACACACACACCACACACATATATATATCTATATATTATATAATTTATATATATATACTAATATATATATAGATATATATATATATATATATTTATATATAAACGGTCCCTCAACCGGTCCAGAACTCAAGTAGCACTGCTGGTCTTTTTTTTTATCTTGTTCCCGTTCCCCCTTCGTTTTTTTTTGTGACTTATCTCTTTCCTCTCTTCTCTATAGCTGTTCACACAATCACATATTAAATGTTGTCGAACATTTGCTCAAACTGACTTTCGACAGAAATAACATTCCGCGTTGTAAAATCTCCTAGAAACATTGTAAAATCTCCTAGAAAAACCGCGCAGGACGACCACAATTTTAGCGCAACTTCGAGCACCGCATATATAACGTAACCGTCTATGGGTGCATATTGAGAGGTTAAAAGCGGCATTACGTAGGTTATAAATTACTGACTTACGAAATATTGCGTTAAAAAGTTGATCGTCTAGGACTAGTCAAGACCCAAGCTAAAACGAACTCTCTTCGTGAGTTTGATCTTAATTTAGTTTAAATAAAATATAATTTACTTACAAATAAAATATTCGTTGCCATGTGATAATTCAAACAGACTTTGATACTAGTTTATCTATAAAAAGCAAAACATGACACAGATAAGGCGTTAGTTTTATGATTTTTTACAAATCAATCGCAATAATGATACTACAACAAAATTATTTAACGAATTCTCTCACACACTACAATCATTTCTCAAACTAGACTAGTATATAGTTCGCTTTTTAAACATTCATAACCAAGTCTTCATAATTTATTAATTTGGAATATGAATTAGTCTTAACATAGAGAGAAATTTTCTTATTTTTGGCTATAAATAAAAACCTTCATTACGCTTGGAGAAATTAATGCTGTTAAATTAAAAACCGTCAATATAAAGACAATAGGAATTAGTAGCTAGGAAATGACAGTACGATATTTTTTTAAATATTAAAAATTTAGTTTACAAAATTTATTTCGACAACTAATCATATCAGAAATAATAACGGTGATGAGAAAGACATCCTTTTTCTAACTTAGCAAAAGAAAAAATATTTATACAAAACTCGAAGATTTTATTTTTTTCAATAGTATCTATCCATCTTTTCCTCCGGGAGAGGAAACCAACAGACCCATCCGATAGCTCCCAGCCCGAAATTCTCATTAAACTGGAGCGACCATTTTGGCTCGAGTCGGAGGGAATGTGAAGAGAGTGTCAGAAGGATGTCACCGACCCCTCCGCGCACCTGACACTATTGTTACCTTCCCACCTCCTCACTTTCCTTTTACTCACATCCCATGGGAGGAGGAGGAGGAGGAGGAGGAGCAGGAGGAGGTGGAGATAACTAAAATGGGGTGGGTGGAGGTTGAAAGAAGGGGAAAAGGGAGATGAAGAAAGAAGGAAAGGGGCAGGAAGATCGTACAGAAGTTGCCATCGCTATCGCCTTTTTAGTCATTCTCTCTCTCTCTCTCTCTCTCTCTCTCTCTCTCTCTCTCTCTCTCTCTCTCAAAGCACAACACGGAATAACTCCCAGAACACCACCAAAGCGCAGTCACACAAGAAATAAGGAAATAAATCCATGGATGGCCGCATCGGAACATACTAAACACAGGACCGATTAGAATCATTGTGGCGGCCGATTCTGACCTATCGCTCCCATCTACAGGAAGGAGGCACAGCGCTGGACAGAAAAAAGGCCCAGCATAATAACAGCAATAAAAGGGGGTTTCTGATTCAAAACTTGTGTGATTTTTTCCTTTATTAAATTCATCGACGATGGTTTCGGATGACCATAAATTCGTTTTTATTTCAATTTCTAAATTTGTAACATTGTATAAACAGCGGTAAGTGGGAATATAACAAACTTCGGCAATTCTCAAATCATTGTATTACTTTCTGATAAATAATTAATCTAAATACAATCAAGCTCAATTCTGGCGTAATCATGTCTAATTGTACCGATAAACTTAACAATACAAACATGAAATATGTCTATATTTGTTTCAGCTTGGACTAAGACTTTTCGATTCTCTCTCTCTCTCTCTCTCTCTCTCTCTCTCTCTCTCTCTCCTCTCTCTCTCTAATAAGGTGGATAGTTTCTTTCATTCAGGCGACTTATTTCTATTCCAAAAATGAAATGGTCGAAACTTGCATATTTTACTTGCATACCGTAGGTGGTACGAAGAATGCACACAGGAAAATTTTGACTTAAAAAAAAGGGGGAGTTTCCCCTCTAACGCTTTAACGCTAAAGGTTCGTGTGAGTCCATTTATTTGAATGAACATTACTGTGTGGTTTTACCTAAATCACCTGGACTCTGTGAGCTTCACCACGAATAATATAGTTCTTCTAAATTTCCAACCACCTCAGATAACAAAAATAAAAAATTCTATCCAGAACGAAGCAAACAAATCTAACAGTAACCCTCAGCATAAAGTCGTAAATGTTCATAAAAGAAAAATGATTATTCCAAATGTATTACAAAACTGAGCAACAGACCTTCGCAAGAGGTGACGAGGCTCTCTCTGAAAATTCCGACAAACAAACCTGAAAGTTAAAAGTCCTTCCTTTCAGCATCTTTACAAAACAAATCTCCTTCAGCAGCTGAGGGCGGACCTGTTTCCGCGAAGCATTGTACCCTATACCGTAAGAAAGAAAAGGTTTGAAGATAACTCTAGCCTTTGACCATCATACCTCTTGGAAATGAAGAGGTTTCGCAGCAGCAGCTGCAGATGGAAATGTATGAAGCATGTCACCTCTGTACAAAACATCTCATTTCTATCGGACATATCTCGTAGCCATTGCTCGGCCCTTCTCCTCCTCCTCCTCCTATCCCTCCTCTTCTCCCTTCTCCGTCTTCCCTTTTGCGAGAGATACATCCCCTCAACTTCCGTTACTCGCCTTACCTCATCTCTTAACCTCACCCCCCTAGCGCCCACCCTCCCATTCAACCCCCACTAAACTTAATTAGGACGAACAGAACTGCTCTTTGCCTCTCGCTTTCCCTTCTCTTCCCATTACTCTCACCTGTTTCGTCTCTCTCTCTCTCTCTCTCTCTCTCTCTCTCTCTCTCTCTTACTTATCAATATTCACTCCTCTATTCATTGTGTTCATTTCTTTCGTGGCACATAAGCTTCATACCTTTATGCTTTTATCGCGTTCCCTAATCTCTTAATACCTGCAGCCACGCGTATCTCAGTAGCTTTCTAACCTCAATGCTGCGGCTTTTATTTCTCTTTCTTTTCGCCTTATGATAATGCGCAGTTCTTTAAGGCTGCCTTCTTCAGCATGCCAGCGATAAACATGAATGCTCATACAGTCATAAACATACACACACTGATATATATACGTATGTATACATAGTATATACACACATACATAAATATATGCAGAATGTTCTCTTTTTTTATTTCATAGGTATACACGAGAGCTGCTGTTCAGTATTTTAACTCTGACGATGAATGAATGAATGAATGACTGCAGTACGTATAAAAGAAAAATACTGAGTAAAGAGCACGTGAGCGCAAAGCAACACACTCCTGTACAGCAGCATTCCCCCTGACATCCATCCACACAGGCAACTATGTAATACCTAAATCAAAATCTGTTTTCCCCCACAAACATCCCAAACAAAAGAATCGTTTTGTTCGCCAAGGAGTCCGCTGTCCTTTTCCAGGGAGAGAACACTAAAGAGCGAAGGAGGAGGAGGAGGCGAAAAGGGGGTAGAGAAAGACAGAGATGAGAAAGATGAGAGAGGTTCCACCCTACACCCTCGAGCCATAGGATGATTTTGTCATTAGATTAATCCATTGTTTTCTTTTCTTTGGCGACGACCGAAATCTTACCGTATAAAGTCAGGATTCCGTGGAGATTGGGTTTATTTTAACTCTATTTTTCTTTGCTTTTTTATCGTTTGTATATACTCTATTTAGCTGCTTCTCTTCTAAGCTGTTACACTTGTGGTTAAAATATTTAGAATAACGTACTTGTTATCCTTGTATTTTCGACGAGTAATTACAGTATAACAAAAATTCTTCGTTAAATTTTATCGCTCTTTGCATGTCGTTATCCTATCGTTAGAACACTTGATATTATAAGGATTATTTATCTAGACTAGACAAATACCCATGTTGAACCAAATTCCAGCGCTCTGAGGCATCAAGTACCAAGGTGGTAGTCATTATTAGTCATTTCAATTTTGAATGTAAATTGGTACCCTGTCGAGTTCACAATGGTTTAGGTCTTGGTAAAAACAGATTGTTATTTATAAATCGGTTACAGTACATCTTTCATATTTCTAAAGTCGTAGACAATAAAAACAAATCCATTGTAACAACTTTCCTTGGATTTCATAGGACTTGAATCATTTCAAGACGAACTTAAAAAGCACAATAAAAACTTAAATGATCGTACTGGTTTATTCATTTCTCAACGGAGATCAATATAACTGAAGTAAAAAAAAAAATAAATAAATAAAAACTTTGCAGACAAATGCCAATTTAATACACTTCAACCTTTCACTTATCCCCCCCCCCCCCTCCCACAAATAGCTACAATCACCACATACGTATAAGGTCGATCGTGATTGTAAAAAATGTTTAATTAAGAAAAAGGATAGACAGGTTATGAACTCAATGCCAATAGACGGCCCTTGAAATTCCTCTGTTATTATTTTCGTTTTCTGAGCCTTTTGTGAACATGGGTTACCTTTACAATTAATCAAATTATATTTTCAGATTGGTCACAGCGAGTGGATGAAGGACAACCAAATTCCCTCACCTGTGACAGCCAACACTTGGAGGCGCTTCAGTGGTGATTGCACTGTGGTACGTAGATAAAATCCCTTCACCACATCTTAACGTATCACCTAGTCATGGTTAACAAAAATTACCCTAAATATTTCCTACTAGTATTCCAATTAAGTTACAACTTCCTGTTTATTCTTTTTGCTTGTAAAGTTAGTTTCAACCCCTCCACTTTTTCGTCTACTCACCTTGAAAAAAAAATTAATGAGCTAATTGCAGTTGAAATTATTCCTCCCAATGCTCCTGATCTTCCGACGGTAGTAATGGTTAATTTAAAAAAATAATCATATATATATATATAACTCTCTTTACCAGAATCATATAATAGACCCCTCCAAACCAACAAAAGGAAACCCGTCATCAGAAAGTAACCCCGAAAACTAAATCTTGATTTTTTTTTTACTATATACTAATATTCATTGCGATATTCTATAGTTACCAGCATACACTGCTGTGCTTAATTTAATTAAAAATGCATAAAATACCAATTCACTGAATACTCCATAACGTTTTCATTTCTTCTGACTCCGTCTAGATTTCAAGATGCCACGCGGCATCTCGCCCATGAAAAGAAGGAAAAATACCTTAACGCCACAATGACATCTGTGGCAAATGTTTGTGACGTCACCACGGAAGTGCCAGAAAGGAGGTGCTCAAGAAACATCCGAATAATGCTCCAATGGCTAAACAGCTAAGGGAAGCCGCCAAGACCATCAATTAGACGGAAGGCCATCAACCGTAGACGATAACCCGCCATCATTCGCCTGCAACGAATATCCCATTCACGTTTCCTTATCATTTCTTTTATCCAGTTTTTATCAGCACTGGACGGAGAACTGATAAGGGCTTGTGAGGGAACAAGCTTCACGCAAGACATATTCCCCAGAAGAAGAATCACAAACAAAAGTTAAGACCCAAAGATGAATAAGGAAGGAAAGGTACTTCTGGGACAGAGGCTTCTTCAGTTTCATCTCTGTCCAAGATATTACGAAACTCTCCTGATTGTGTGCCTGGGGAAAGAAAGAGAAAGAGAAAGAGAGAGAGAGAAAGAGAGAGCGCGCCAGAGCGAACGATAGAGAAAGAATATATAAATATATATTTGTACAAAGAAAAACAAGAATGAATGCATTTTACAGACATATAAATATAGGATATGAAACTAATAGTTTGTGCATGCAACATATGTGAACTCAATTTATCAATGTGTGTGTATGTGTACATTCCATATATACATATATGATAATATATTATAATATATATATATATATACATATATATAAATATATATATATATATATATATATACATATATATAAATATATATATATATATATATATATATATATATATCATATATACATATATATATATATATATATATATATATATAAAATGGAACATTTGGACAAGAGACAAGCAAAGATTGTCTGTATAAAGACATTTTGGTCCCAAGAATAAAAAAAAATAAATAAAGAATTACAGGGAGCCAAGATCTTTCGTCTTATTTCCCAGACATTATCAAAGCCGAGGTGCTTTGACAATGCCTTGAGAATAAAAAGAAAGCTTTTTTTTCTTTACCTTTATTTCAACGGTTATTGTTTTACTCTGTAGTTTTGTAATCAGCGTCTGTATTATTTTTTTATCTCATAATAGTAGAAATATACACAACTATTTACATAAATTACTGCTGACGTGAGATATAAATGGATAATATAAAAGAAAACTTATGCAACTGAACTATGTAATATATATATATGCATTATATACACACGCAACCGAATTTATGTTTATATATCTGTATATTATGTAGACATAATTCGTAAACAGTCAAAACGGTCACCTACAAACGCGGGATCGCGCTTCATCATGCTAACGCTCGACGCTAGCCAGGAATTTTTAGTCGATCTAATATAATATATCCTTCAATCTCTCTACACACATTACATACATACATATCTATATATATATATATATATATATATATATATATATATATATATATATATACACATACATACATATATACAAACAAATCTATGCATGTGTTAACATATATACACATATTATATATATATATATATATATATATATATATATATATATATATATATTAATTTATGAATAATGTTTATCAGTACGATACAAGGTTTCACCCCTGATTTACCAGGTATGCATTAAACGGAAAAAGTGGTTGACTTTACGGGTGAGTGAAAGGGAAACCACGGTGTAACAGTACGGGTTTGAAAACGATGAATTAAATAAGAAAAAATTAAAATGGGAAGACCAACTTGTTATTTTTCAGCAACATAATGGGCGTCTTTTTCTATCCAGGTTTCTCTCTGAAGCTTCTCGGCTTCAGAAATTACATAAATTAAAGTTTTCAATGTATGCTAACCCATATATATATTCATAGCATTCACAATATATTAATATTATTAGTATGCCTTACGGGCAGTTCCATGAGCAGGAGCCTAGTCCAAGGGCAGCCTAATCTCAACAAACTGACTATACCTCCCACATAAAACTATGTATGCGAAGAACTGCCAGTCTCTCTGGCAGTGACTATTTGGTGATATGAAAGTGAGCAAGAAAAGTTTTCACAATAACGTGTTGGAGATACCCCTCACTAGTCATCTCTATGAACAAAGAAAACGGACGTCTACTAGTGTTAAAGTCGAACAAAGTTCAATAAGCTAACTACGCAATGAATTATGATGAAATACTCTTTATTACTACTTAAGTACAATAAGTGTCGATAACTTGTATTTTAATGCACCTCCCAAAGCTACTCACTGCTGTCACATAAAACCGGAAAGTTTGTAAAAACTGACGTTAGAGTATGAAGAATAGTTTATTGGCGAACATGTTATATAAAAAATACTTCCAGAATATCTTCATGCAACATGGCACTGCACACATCACAACTGGCAATTTTGGCATCGTTCTTGGTGATCGACCGTATTAAAACAGGAATTCAAGCAGAACACTTGTTTGGGAAACTTTGCTCTTTGCAGAAAAGGCTCATTGATCAGTTGGGAAACTGGCTGATGTAAAACAAGCAAGAAATTCTAGTAAATATTTGAAAATTAAAAGAATAGAATGGCTGAGTCAGTGAAATATGCGCTGGAAAATATGGAGACAACGGCATGTGACCACAGTATATGCATATATATATATATATATATATATATATATATATATATATATATATATATATATATATATATATATACACACACACACACGATACATACATCATATATAGATATATATTAACAATATATATATTATAGATATATGATATATATATATATATATATATATATACACATATATATATATATATATATATATATATAATATATCATATATATATATAATATATATATAGATACGTATATATATACTATAATATATATATATATATATATATAAATGATATACGTATATGTACACATTTTCCTCTTGGATGGAGACTTGCTATGAAATCTTAGCTTTCCTAGTCATGCCCTTTCTTTGAAACCTAGATGCATGCCGCCGTTACTCATTCTAAGCAATGTTGACTGGCGGGGGAGAGGTCCGGACCGAACCACGGTCCTTACAAATACATGTCCAATGAGAAACATACGGAAAATATAGCGATAATACTGATGCAGCAGCTAGTTCTTAGAGTAACTACCGTAATAAATAATAAAGAGCAAGATTACAGCAACAACAATAATAACCAAACAACGACGTACAACAACAGCGACGGAACAACCACCGCACATTAGTGTACAAGGTAGTATATTCCGCACTCCAAAGTGGAAGATCAAATTAATCTTAAGAGACGTATCGCTGCAAGAAACCAGAACGAGATTATTAGCCCGAGGCACAGAGGAAATTTCTACAGCTGACGAAGACACAATTAAGGGATAGAGGGTTGTTGGAAAATACCCTTACTACATACATTACGAGATAAACGGCATGGTCGCCAACAGTAACAGCGCATCTCGAGAACATTCAACTTTTCAAATGCAACACTGCTTTACCCTGTCCCAAAGGCCGATGATGCGGACAAAACATGTTCTTTTTTCCTTTTTTCTAGACCAAGCCCGAACGGGAGAAGAAAATGCAATGGAAGAAAGGAACAGAAAAAGGGGGAGATTTTCATAGCTGGGCAGAAAAAAAAGTAAGCCACGTAACAGCGTACTCCGACAACTAAGAATGGTATATAAAAGAACAGTACCAATAAATATTAACCAAAATGTTAAGCAACACTCTGGCTCACCATTCAAGTTAAAATTGATCAAGGAATCCCTTACTTGTCGTTGGAGTCATTCTGTATTCATAAACTTGACTAGAAAAATACGCGTTTTACAGAAAAAGGTGCAAAACTTCATTATTATGAATCCAACAGCTCGTACAGATGAAAATTGTCAAAACGCAAGTAAAGTGTTACACGCATCGTCAGATGCGTAAAACTTGCTAAAGGGAAAAATAATTCCAACTTAATTCGCTATTCTAATTCGAAAAACAAAATGCATACAAAGCAGTTATATAAAATTACCGTGAGCAATGTTCACCTAAAGTTTTAACTCGTGAGAATTATATTTTATTCTTTTTTTCGAAAATGTCATTTCTGCTGGCATTTAATATAGAGCACTTTTACAGCAATTGGAACAATTAGAGTCCGAATAAGGCGAAGAGGTCACCAGTTCGCGGCTTCAAAGACTGTTATAGGCAACATGCGCCCGACATCGGAAAGCAAGAAAAAAAATATACAGTTTTCATAAGTAATACATTATTTCAAGAATAAAAAGGCGGAATGGCTAACAGTTTAAAAATAATATCCATTGGCCATGGATTCAAAATGAAAAATGTTGCACATAAATAAGCCAGATGTGTAAGGGCATCATCGTGCGCTAGGATATGAAACATCTCTACTTTAGATCATACTTCCTTATAATGCATTCCCTTACAACAAAGGATAAACTTTCCAAAAGGTTTTCCAGTTGTCACCCGTCCAAAGCAGTTACAAGATTTTGAATACATATGACCACTTAGAAAAAGACAAAATAATTGAAAGTCCTCGATGATCTGAAGTCAATGGGTCTCTGCCACACTATTTTGACAGTAGACTCTTAGAATGGGGTGGGGTTTGCCCTATTCTTTGCCATATTTAACTTGAGTTAGATAATTCATTCCAAATCATCAAAAAAACCGAAATAGATCGAAATAGAAATGTTTAACTGCAAAATGGTTCTTCTAAATACTGCACACTAGTACAAGGAATGGCTTATAGCTACCTATAGTTTTCTTAGTCATGTAATTTGAAAACAGCCTCAATTATTTCCAAGGAAAAAAAGCACACAAATGAAATGTCTATGGCGTCACATTTTAATTTAGATTAGTAACTTATAGAACATCGCTATTTCCTCGTCTCGTTTTATATTATTTGCAACTCGATTATAGCTGCTGTAGCGCATGAATCAAAGCACAACCCAACGGTTGTTTATTATGGTATCACAATTATAAATGGAATGTCATGATTTATGAAGTTTCAGTCCCATTCGTT
>NC_087209.1:34226971-34251971 GCF_015104395.2 Macrobrachium nipponense | reverse complement strand
CATAGAATCAGACACTAGATAACGAAGGGCGAGTTCGAAATTGAGTAAAACAAAAGGCGGCGGCTAAGAAGTGAATGTAGAAAAAATATGGAGGGTCATTAACAAAAGGATACCTAAAAGAGGCAGAATGAAGATCCCTGATAAAGAGGAGGAGAATTGCATCAGAGATCAGAACCTGGGTGCACCACTTGATATGGGAAAGGAGAATCGCATTATCGCCAACTGATATAAAGCTATAGAGAAACAGCTGCAAATACCTTTAAAGAAGAAAGAAGGAAAGCCAGGAATAGAAAGCTTGGTTATTAGAGCCTCCTGCCAGGCCTAGTTAAATACCTTAAGATATATCAACAGCAACAACAAATAATTCTCCAAAGTCCCACAAAGATGACTAAATACTAGAAATAAGGAATGGAACAGAATATACCAAATTCAACGTAATATATATTTCTCCTACGATGAGAACATAACCTTTCATAGATGGAGTAATCAGAGCCATAACGTGCTGCGGCTGTCTCCCGACTTATAAATAAAAAACAAATGCCCATCGGAGATACTAACATTTGACCTGAGGTGGGGGTAGCTCGTCCTTTATAGACCAAGCGCTGGGAGCTAAGAGGTCATTCAACGCTGAAAGGGAAATTGAGAGTAAAAAGTTTTAAAGGAGTGGCAGAAGGAAAACCTGGCAGTTGCACTTGAAACCATTGCTAGGAGAGGCTGATAAGGAAGATGGAAGAAAGAGAACATGAGTGGAGGCAGGGGCGAGAGGGCAGCTGCAAAGAACCTTAAGGAATGCCTACCATGTACCGCGTGAGGTGCACTGGCGGCATTACTCCACTAGGGGGACTAGTGAGATATACACAAAGGATATCGGTGGATGCTGAATCATGAAATCTGTTCTGGAAACCTGAAAGAGGAAAGTTAGATTCAAATTTAAGAAAATGAGAGGAAAGTCAATTTTCAAATGCTTGAGTGGTGATACAAGTTAAATAAATAGATCTGTAGCTAAAAAGATAAGAGCAGTCGATAGCTTTAGGATAGGCTTAAGCGGTCGTTTGCTTCCAAGACTCCATGAATGATTAAGGGGAAAAGGTGGGCAAATCATAGGAAAAATCCTTGATGAATTGTGTATAAATATAGTCTGACCAGATCTCTAAATGCAAGAACTTTATGGGCTTACAAGCAGTGAATATTAGGGAGGACATAGGAACAGATGGACGGACTAAGAAGATCAGGAGCATTTGAATACATAGCTGAGAAGAGGGTCGACCTAAAGAGAAATCGGGAGAGCATGGCCTTTTCACTATGACTACCAACTCATGGTGGAAGTGACGGAAAACATGAGGAACTTAATGATTATACAAGCTTTGGAGACCTTACCTTGCTGAGCAACATTTCGGTTTTTCACTGGCAGACGAGATCACATCCGATTTCCCACTGTTACATGAAAACATCTGCAGTACAGTAGTACAACAGTTCATAATAGATACACAAAAAAGCAGATAAATATCTGAAGAGGCTACGAATAACTCGTGTTTTCACTTGCTTAGATGGTTATCGGTTAGGAGAAAAATCTGAGATGAGGAAACGCAACCAAAATGACAAAAGATCATGATATCCTTAAGGACATCAAGACAACAGCGTCTGGGTATTGGCTACAAAGGCACTGAATTTATTTCCCCCATGAAAAACCAAAGTGCAAGATTTGTACGTCACCCCAGGCGGGACCTCTCAAAGTATCATGGGTAGCACTGTGTGTATGCGCATAATAACAAGTGGAGTATACTTGTATATCAAGCAGCAGTATTCAGAAAATAACATGAACACCACAGAGTGGAACTTTTTAAATATAGTATTTTGGGTGAAAAAGTATGGCGAATGTTGGCTGTGCTTGGAGCTCAAGAACAAGAGTAGGGAGTGGAATCATTTGTTCCGTCTTGTTGGTAAGAGAAACGAAACGGCAAATGCATCATTTTCTCTCATAAAAAATGAAAGGAATGGAGATAATGTGTAGTGTAGTCTCCTAGGTAGAGAAGCCCACTAAACTGGTGAGATTTATGCAGTTAAAAAAACAGATTTAGTGGAATTATTAAGTAAAAGAAGTTATTATGGAATTTGTTAAGAGGAAGTCGAAACCCGTTATCAAAAGCAAGTGCGAGTACTGCAACACTGAACATCTAGGTTTTGGAGGGGAGAGGAGAGGAGGGGAGAATCATGGTGGGCAGCGGCTAGGCAGTATCAAACAGAGGGAAGATTAGAAGCAGACTCTGAACAAGCGAATAAAATAAAGGGCAGGCCTATCGATTCCTCTACCAGATACGTACGTCCACCTTCTCAGCCCTCTTCCCCCACACCCTCCGCCCCCACCAGGGGAACGGGGGGTCAGAGATGACTTCAAGTCATACTCCAGTTGTGAAGGAAACTAAGATGATGATGGAGAAGTGTGAGCAATGAACATAACCGATTATTTGGTGCCGGTGGAGGCGAGAGAAAAGGTCCAGCCTACAGAGAGTGTTCCTGCGTCATACCGTTCTGTCATACAAGATTCTATTTCTCACTGATGGTAACTCTGTCATCCTACTCATGGGCACCACAGTAAATGTTTTGTAATTTATCAAATAAAAAAAAGCTACTGCCGTAAAAGTCTGCTGCACAACATATATATGATTGTTAAAAATATATTTAACAATGAATGACATGGAGCTGCGTAAAATCGGTAAATTTACAAGAGACAGTAAATTCAAACAAAACAATATACAACTGAAACGATTTATCAAATTGAATAAAATTCCGTTTAGAGTGAGGATGAATACATCCATAACTAATAACTAACTGATATGCTTTATATTGTCAAAACATTTTTCTTTACCTCTGTTGTCTGTATTTTCCTGTGATTGAAATGAAGTTGTTACCTTTCTAAGCTATGAATATTATTCAACGTATAGTGATGAAGAGATATGTTTCGTATTTCTTTCAAGAAAGGATAGCCAGTACTTAATGTCTTGTTACGTCTGATATTTTATGCTATTATACATGCATGCAATATATATATATATATATATATATATATATATATATATATATATATATTATATATATATATATATATATATATATATATATATATATATAATCATCGTTGTATAGAGATGTTTTCAAGAAGGAATAACGAGTACTTATACATACTTTTACACACACACACCACACACACACACACACATATATATATTATATATATATATATAATATATATATATATAGTATACATATATATATATGTGTGTATGTGTGTGTGTGTATTTAACAAGTGATTCGTTTGCCTTTATACTTACATATTATATATATATATATATATATATATATATATATATATATATATATATAGATATAGATATAGATAGATATAGATATATATATATATATATATATATATATATATATATATATATATTTAACACGTGATTCGTTTGTCACACAGTATTTCCATAGGTGAAAAAATGAAAGACTGGGTGTAGGTCCTGGCCGGTTTCAGCCGTATTTCCAAGCCTTGGAAATGAAAGCTGAAACCGGTCAGAACTTTCATCCAGTCTCTAACCTTTCACCTGTGGTAATGTGGGATATATATAAACAAACACACACACAAACAATATATACATATGCTATTATATAATAATATTATATATGAGATATACGATTATACTATAATATTATAGTGTAATATATAAAGGAGAGGGGAAAAGGCAAAAGGCATACAATACCTCACGGAGAACTCAACTCGGGGAGTACCTTATCAACAATTACTCGCACAACAAGCCTTATTAACCTTGCTTAAATCTGTGAGGACAGAAACTACTTTACCTGAAAATGCTAGGAACACAAAATCTCAGAACGCATGAAGTTTAAATACAAAACCCAGGTATATGATGTCTTACGAGCGAGAAAAAAAATAGTAAACAAATATCACACATACCTAACAGGTTGTAATAGATACAAAAAAAAGGCAATAAGCAAGTAGTGTTTTCATGTCTACTCGAAACTGCAAGTGGATAGCCCTTTTAAAATGGAGAATTGTATATGCCCCATTAATTTACAATAAAATCTAAAGGTTAAAACTAAGAAATGTCGGAAAGTAGTATATAATAAATTATAAGTCTTATACATGTAAAAAAATAAAATGACAATAATAGAAAACGACCAACACATAACGGCTTTATAACGGAAAAATTCAGCGTTGAATACCAAATTACAAGGAAAAATTCATTTTTATGTAAGCAACGTATGACCACGATGTAAACAATACTGAAGAACAAAATTTCCGGTATTATTATATTATTATAATAATAATGCTTAGATAGCTTTTTAACAGACGTAAAAAGCAGGATAGAACAGAGTAATAATTTTTAAAAACACATGAAATCGGTTACATAAAAACAAATAGGGATGAAATTTTTATTTTAAATTTACTTCTAAAGAACCTTAAATGAAAGTAACTTTGCATCACCTCATGAAATAAGTGACTATTGCGAAATGAAATTCGTGAAACATATATCAAAGATGTAAGGCTTTACGCTAGAATGCACGGGTTCATAGTGTTAAAACTGAAAAATCATTTTTCATATATGATTCAACTATTTTAAATATGGATAAAACAACCCAAGATATTCAAGAAAGACCCATCTTATACAGAAAGCGCGATGTATGGGAAAGTGATAACTGTATTTCAAACAGCTCTTTATATATTTTCAATATCGTGCGGTACTATTAATAGCAGGGAATGTCTATTTCGTGATTTACCTCAGCAATACAGTTGCAAACACCAACGGTGACTGGTGGGCGAAGTGTTTCACATTTTCAGGGATTATGTCCTTCTGCTAAACAACTCTATTGAATAAATTGTAAAGTTATTGCAATTAAATTTACCTTGTCAGTGAGAGAAATGACATTTACCTTTGTTATTTAACATGCACTTGGTATGAGCAAGGAAAGAGGAAAAAGAAATTTCTTAGAAGACTATGATCACATTGTAGCTCCAATTTACAGTCACCATTCACTGCATTCCAAATCTTTAGAATTGTCATTAAAACTACTGTGCTACAACGACTACTATAAATTACTGAAAACATCATTGGGTAACTTCTGATTCGATACCATACTATCTCTACTTCTGAAAATAACAAATTTATCTAGCTTTCATTGGTCTCGGTATAATGCTGCATGAGCCGCAGCCCACGAAACTTTCAGCCTATCATATAGCGTTACCAAACGCACGCTTATGGCTAACTTTAACCTTATATTAAATAAAAATTCTGAGTCTAAAGGGCTGCAATTTGGTATGCTTGATGATTGGAGGGTGCATGACCAACACACCAAGTTGCAGGCCCCTAGCGTCAGTGGCTTTTACAATCTAGGGGCGGACGGAAAAAGTGGGAACGGTCAGACAAATCCGAGACAGTAGATTTCTTTCACAGAAGACTAAAATCTAAATTTATTCGTAGCCGTATAAACATTTTATTAAATCAATGTTTATGATTAACGCAGTTGCCTCTTAGAACGTGGGTGTTCTCCACTGCACGAATTAAGATGCAAGATTACCCAATAAAATCCAAAACTGAGTATTAACAAAACGCACTTTGGTATACAGTCACAGGAAATTTAGGAATTTCCATAAACGTTCAATGTAAATTTTTAAATGTTGATACATATAATATGAACCCTATTCATATGGTACAAGCACACAGAGGCCATTCACTTAAAATTCAAACTTTCAAAGAATATGGTGTTCATCAGACAAAAGTAAGATGGGGGATAAAGGGAAATACAGAAAGAAGAGATCACTTTAAAAAATAAATCAACAAACTAATTAATAAATAAAAATGTAAGTAAATCAATAAAATGCAAGGACGATGGTATTATTGCAGTAATGCATTGCATCTTCCCTTAAACTTAAAGTGTGTGTGTGTATACACATATATACATAATCATTAACTATACATAAATTAACTATTACACTAGACGTGTGCATCCGCACATATATATCTACATAACACAAAAATGAATCCGAATGTTTCGATTAAAGAAAAAATCTCAATATTTCATATAAAACTATTTGGAAGATCCCGTGCCCGAGTATCACCAACTGATATTCGAAATGTAAACAGCAACCTTTATATGAATACTTCAAACGACGCAAATTTAACGTTAGCTTTTGTGTGTTTATTTACTTACCAAGTGTCACTCACTTCTAATTTACAGCGTTGGGGCGATGAGATGAATCCGCGTTTCATTGGTTTGCAATGAATCATAACGTTCCGGCTTGTCATTCGCCCTGTTTTTTCAGGACACGGCTTTTCTTTGAATTGCCTAAGTTTTTTTTCAGTGCCGATATCATTTCAATATTATATAATAATAGCGCAATAATACATATCAATGTAAGTATACGTACACTTACAATCATACATTTTTATAGATACTAATCACACACATACGGATATAATATATATATATATATATATATATATATATATATATATATATATATATTTAAAACAAATAGATAGCTAGATAGATAGAGAGTAAGAGATAAACGAAGTAAGGGAATCAGTGACAAAACTACCACACACACACGCGCTCGCACACTATATATATATATATATATATATATATATACATATACAGAAAGAAAGAGAGAGAGAGAGAGAGAGAGAGAGAGAGAGAGAGAGAGAGAGAGAGAGAGAGAGCACGCGCTTACATTCTTTACTTTGTCAGATGCACTTACAACATCAAGCCTGATATGTAAGTAACAAAATATTCCACAAAGTCACACGTAAGAGATTTTCATGAAAAAAAAAAAACCACAGATCTCACTTGCAGTGATCGTGAAAATAATAATCTCATATAAAGTCCAAATTTTCACCGGAAAAAATGAGATTCTCTCAAAATAGTAACAATACCACGTTAATCACATTTCTTCTATTGTCGGGACGTTCGTCAAATAATCGTAGAACCGCTACGAGCAAAAATGTAATTATTGCTCTCCATAATCATCAATGCTGCCATGTCAGGAATGCATAGCAACCATCGATTCATAAATTCTGAGTTCATTCGTTTTGTACTTACGCACAAAGGAATTTTTTCCTTTACGCCTGAAATAATGGACACGGGAATGAATACTCCATCATACTTGCGAGTTCTTTACAGTTATAATATCTAATCGGCTAAAAAAGAAAAAAAATGCAAGACATGAATATTTCTTAACTGATTCCGTAACTGGATAAGGTACAGCTGTTAGGCGGAAGGTACTTAGCGGATATAATTTATTTTCAAGTCCGGGTAACGCCTATGCCTGAATCTACAAAAGGTTAAAAGTCAGAGACGAGGTGAATCCCGTACAATCAATTTGCTTCAGGGGCATTGACGTGAAGTGAAATTTAATGCTTAAAAGAGAAATAGACGCTGCTCTAAAAGGATTTGCGAGGAATGTCTAGTGTTATCCGGCCAACAAAGAAAATCTAAAAGGAAATCGGCGTGATATACGTCTGATCTAGAAATCACTTCAATTCTCAAATGATGTGATTTGGAATACGGAAATAAGTGGGGAGAGGCACACGAATGAAACAACGACTTAACCTTGGGAAGAGTGAATTAATGACTGACTCATTTAGTCCATTTTCATGATCGCTACTCTGTGAAGCTTAAGAGTATGTTTTTTTTCATCAAAAACTAGTTTTTAGTGCATTGCTTATGAATACCATGAAATAACTTTCAATAGTAAGTTTTTTTCGAGATAAATACTAATATTATGAACAACGCACCTACATACAATTAATCAGCGAGTTAGTTTTTCTGTTTCTTTAAATTCGAAAACCGGGAGGTGCAACTGCGAGCAACGACCAAGGGCGCAGAACTGGAAAACTTCGTGTCTACAAAATAATGACTGACTTTGACGGAGTCGAATCAGTATTATATTTACCCCTTAATTACTACAGGACAAATGTCCTTCAAGGACTGATCAGACAAAATACGTGAAACCATGATCATATCGCGGAGAGGAAGGCTAGAGAGTAATCTGAATCTCTTCAAAGGGGCTGAAAGCCCCTCCCCTCCTTAAAACAAATGGGGGAAGGGGGGATATCTTCTCAACAAGCCATATAACATCCAAAGGATTTTATATTGCCACGTAACTGCAAGAATGCATACATTAGATCTCATTTACAAGAAATACACACCTACAATATACAAGCACCTGTGCATTCGTTATGGTCCAAACGACAGTAATGCGCACTATTCCTTTGATATCATGGCATACTTTCTAACTCACATTTAACATCAAAAGGCGATATCATCGCTCGCCCCTAACCTCCATCTACATCTGCGCACTGACGTCAAAAAACACTTGGAGATCAATTAATCAGCCAAAAACAACTGAAACAAACACACCGTCAACCTTGGGAAAGCAAAGAGCGGAGGCGGCTTTGCATGGAAGGGTAAGGATCGGGGGGAGCGAGCGAGAGAGAGTAGAGTAGATGAGAGAGTTTTGGAGGGTGGACCTGAGGTCCTGGGGGAGTCATGGAGAGGCTGGAGGGCGGGCTGGAGATTAGTGGACCGAGGGACTCGGGGCACATAGTATTAGCGTCCGTAAATAATGCATCACTAACGCTGACATCCAGCGGATTTTAGACGGATTTTCTAAATTGTTCCATGTACTGATTGACTGATTGGATGACCCCCTTTATTTTTTGAGCGTCTGCCAATGGGGGTGATGCTTTCTAGAAATAATAGGATTTCACACAAATGAATCCAAAACATTACCATCAGTTCCAGGTAATGTAAAACTTTTTCATATCTTTAACAGTAACCCCGGCTAATGATACCCATTTAAGCCCTTCATCGAACACGCACAGGCCATGTTTCCTAAAAGACTTTCGGCTGTGTATAGATGTAATACCTATGATCACCACACTCAAAATAAACCACAACGTATTTGGAATACAGCACAGACATAACGATAACGCACAGGGAGCTTGGCAATTGTCGACTTTTTTTTTTTTTTTTTTTGAGGTAACCCCATAAATCATTGCACCCCATTCACATTACATAAAATTCACGTCAACTTGAATTCAACAGCTGACTACTATGGTCGCTTAGGGACGCTGTGTGTTTATAGAACTCTTGTCCATCAGTTACATTTCTTATCCATGTAAGACCTATCCGTGGAGATTAAAACTATACCAAAACCAACTGAATATCTGTATCAAAGGCAGTAAAAAATATCTGTATCATCATTTTCACTGCAATTAAACTTGATACTCATTTCCCCCCTTTTTCAGCTCTAAGCCGATCTCTTTTCATTCACCTTCATAGTAATACGCTCACTTTTTTTGTCACCAATCATTTCCTTTTCCTAGAGGTTTTCTTATTTTTACATTTTTTTTTTGTAATTAAATCTCACATAAGCCACAACTCTAATGGCTATTAATGCCGTAGTACGGCTTAATTATATCACCACTTGTTTTCCGCTCTCAACTAAATCCTCATTAGCGAACTTACCTTATGAATTCCCTCTTTCCATTTACACGAATACAAGATTTTTAAATGCCTATAATAAATAATTGTCTAGATATATTTAAGTAAACAACTTTACACCAATAACTGATTTCTGTTCTGATTAAGTGTTCCACTTCCACACATAAAGACCTTCGATAGTTAAACTTTGCCATCGGTTCTTTATTTCCTAAGTCTCCTGCATATCGTTTCATACTATCCAAAATTCATTCATCTGTTTCTCATGTTGGTTTTCCAGCTAATTCAGTCTTTGCTTTCCATTCTGTAAATTCATATTTAGCAACCGCAGTTCTTTCAACTGCTGTTGCAACTTGGACATTTGCAACTGTTTCATACCTTACTAAACTAATATGATAACCTTCATGAACATCTTTCAGGAGTTTTTAACTTTTTTTTACCTTTCTTTCACCTAAAACAAAAGGCTATAATCAATATACCAGTCATTCCAGTCAATACCTCCTTCCAGCATCTTTAGGCTTTGGTTCCCTATATATCTATTGCTTCAACAATTGTCTCTGATTAAAATAAAAGCCTAAGAAACATCTACGTGTACACTTTCCCAAATTGCCTGTACCTCCTCGGGAGCTTCCGAGAGCTATCACCGAGTTAATCTTATCAAATACAATATTAAAAAAATCATTCTGGTGTTTCAAAAGTTCCCGCTATTTTTTACATATTTCAGGACCTTCCTCTCGACTGCGTTCTTGGCCAGAGCATTCTGAGCACTGTTTTAAAAATGCGCTCTGACGCTCTGCAGTGAGTTATTGGCAGCAAGGTATATAGAATAAGGGTTGGCAGATTCTCGTTTCAAAGCATTTCCGTCCTACTTTCTTCTCATCATTGATGATGAGTTGTTAGTCCAGTTTCTGACCGCATTCATTCGTATATTTACCCATTTTAACTTTTAACCTTCTTATAATTAAAAATCAGATGGTATCTAGCTCATCTGTTACTTGTGTTTTCTATCTTCAAATTATCTCTGGATTACCAACCCTGTTTCAAAAGGTTATCCGAAAGAGTGTTTTGTAAGTTTATGTTCTGCGCCGTTACTTAAATATGGATAAAGCTCTATGGAATGTTTTTACATAAAAAAAAGTTGTAAATTGAGAATCACAGTGACTAGAGAAGGCGGCTTTGTATTACTGTTTATACAGTAGTCTGCTATGTATGGAGACTTGTCCTCCACTCTAAAATCTTGGAGATCATAGGTTACAAGTTAAAAAAAAATAAAGCATATCGGGAAATAAAATTGCTGATTTATGTACGTGTGTATATATATATATATATATATATATTACGCACATATATATATATACATATATATATATCTATATATATATATATATAGTGCAGCTTGTATATACATTAAGTCAAACCTTCAACTGCTACCTGGTCTAAACATCCTGGTTTTCATACATCTTAGGTGCTCTCTTCCTTCTCCCTTCTCTCTTCTCATTTCCTCGTCTCTCTCTCTCTCGTCTCTCTCTCTCTCTCTCTCTCTCTCTCTCTTCTCCTTCCCTCTCTCTCTATATATATATATATATATATATATATGTGTGTGTGTGTGTGTGTGTGTGTGTGTGTGTGTGTAATATTCTATATATCGCATCCATGTAAATATATACACAATGAATTTAAAACTTCACTGATTACACTTCTTCATTAATAGAGCAATCACGGCTTCCTTCATTTATTTCAGTCTAAGGAAGCATTATGAAATAAATGATTAAAATCTAAAGGTGAAAGTAGACATTCTGCATTAAGTATTTTCCACAAACATTTTGGTGATCATAATTCATCAATTACCGCAATAAGAGTATCATCTCAAGACGAATAGCGATTAGATGTGGATCGCTTTGCTGAAAATAAAAGACACTTTACTTCTAATCTTCCAAAATACAAGAATGAATAAATATGAAAAGAATTATTATTTTATTAAAGCTCTTTTTGCCCAATTTCACTTACAACTCCTACTTCGGATTGTAAATAGATTCTCGCAAATGTGTCAGCCTTCTCGAAAGCATTCAGCTAATTTCTAAACTGTCTAATTTCGCAATGACAGCAATCTCTTATTCTGAGAGGACAATTCCGATCATTCCTGGATTTTCTGCCAACCTAAAACAGAAAAATCTAATTCCCTTTTTGCAGCTGCGATAATTTGATTTAAAGGCCCTCTGGTTAAGGCACCTCGGCCGCCATAGAAGTTCCGAACTACAAAAGCTCTAAATTTACGCGAATTTCATGATATTATGTACTATGCCTCCACCAGCCTGAACAAAATGGGATACATGAGATGATATATTGTATGGCGTAACATATAATTCATTAATAACTCAAATTTTTTCCGATAGTGAAAAGACAATGCTTAAAAGGTATTAATGAGAACGATGCACAGGACAGAAATCGATGCAGACGACTCATTCACAACGGCGACCCCATATATAAATGGATTAAAGCTGGGAAGAAGAAGAAGAAGAAGAAGAAGAAGAAGAAGAAAAGATAATGCTTCCTGTAAAGACAAAAGGAGAGAACACACACACCAGCAATTTATGTGAAAAGTTCAATTTACGAACAACATACCAGAAACAATGGCAAGAAATAATTAAAGCCTAAATACGACATAGTACATCATTCCTTCAAAACCAAACATAAACAAAAATAAGCTGATAAATTCTATTCATTCGCCAATAAATATAGAATTGTCTTTTATATTACGTTAAAATGTTTTCAGCCGGAAAATGATAAGAAATAATAACAAGGAGAATTCTGAACGGCAGAAGGAAAGGAAGATATGCAATTTTCGAACAATTATGCCCGGCTTTTTTCGTTTACTATCAAACACAAAAGAACAACAGAGTAACATATTAAGGGAACCTTTCATCTGGGATCGTTTAAAACTGTTAATGAATCAAATTAAACAAATAATCCTATTAACCACAAACCTTTTTTAGCGCGAGCACTCATATGTCAACTACTACGTACGCTCCTGCATGCATTTTACTCAACTGCTTGGCAAGCAATTTTCTTATGTTAACAATTGCCTAATCGTTCGTCACAATTCCAGACAACAAATATTAGCCTGCTGTATCCCATTCGACTGAGATCAGATATATATATATATATATATATATATATATATATAATATATATATATATATATATATGTGTGTGTGTGTGTGTGTGTGTGTGTATATAGGCTATACGACATATACATACACACATACACAAACACACACACACATATATATACACACACACACACACACACATATATATATATATATATATATATATATATATATATATATATATATATATATATTATGATGGAGAATAGGCATTTTGGCAATATTTTCATTTTTATGAGAAATCAAGTTAGCGCTTACGATGTAAACTGCTACGACAAGAAAATAGCTTTGATCAAATGTATTCCATTAATCCACAAAGGAACAAAATCTGCGAGGACAAAAAGGAGCAACATTTTCAGGGTTTTGTAAGCTTTACCGGACGTACCTCGAAGACCTTACGGCTGGTGGCGCACCTGCGTAAAATGTTTCGCATAGAAGCATTTACAAGCCCTCAGCTGCCCCTAATCTCTGTAAGCTTTTAGCTCGTGCTTATAGTCCATATGCCGCGCCCAAAACGCTGTCAAGAGCTATGATTAGTGGCAGAGAACACGCCTCTTGTCCACCAGTTTAGGACGTGTAAACTTCCTCTTATTAGGTTTTACGAAAAAGATATCAAAATGAAAAGGGCACTTTTTCATTTCAAAAATCAGTTAATACTTTTAAATATTCCGTTTCTATTAGACTACCATAGCGTTTAAGGTCTCTTGATAGGCTCTCAGAAAGTAATGCGCATTTGTTGAACTGTCTTTTACTTTGTTAGTTGTTTCATCTAATTTCTTAACAAGAAATACTTTATTCCAGGTAAATATTTTACTTCGAATTATCATAAAATACGTAAAAGTTTGATCGCGATCAAAAGATCTATTTTATAGCGTAATTTTTCAGTCCGATCAAATCACCTACAAATATCAAAGATTAAAAGAAAATGTTTTCAAAGTATTGCAATAAAAAAAAATATAACAATTGTGTCGTGATAACGCTCGGGTGCAACAGTAAATTAATTGTAATGAGGAACATAGGTCTGTTAATAACTTGCTTAACATAAGAACGATAGAAAAGGATACAAACACATAACTGCTTTCTTGGTATAATATCTCATATTTGCTTCCTACATGATTAAGTTGCATCTGGGATACTTCCAATTGGTGAAACTTAAGATGTCAGACTATTCGTTGTATGTCTACATCTGTGTATACGGTGATGCTGCATGTTGACTGGATATGTCAAGGTCTGAAGATTATATATCATTTCTTATAATTTGAGAGAGAGAGAGAGAGAGAGAGAGAGAGAGAGAGAGAGAGTTGAAACTCGCCATTACCTAATGATTCTAATCAGCTCATCGAGGTTTACAGAAAGTAATGGAAGAATATGAAATACATGCGTCAGCCATTAGACTGCTTATAACTCTTGACATTACGATGCTCATGTTGCCTGTCTATTCACAAACTAGACATTTATTGTTGGGAAATAAAGATTAAATAGATTTCTTTGGGCGAGTTAATTCTAGAGAACAAATTCCTAAAGGCGTCTTCAATTACGGCAAAATCTGAAGGATCTCTCTAATGAATGAGACACGAATGAAACACCCTTTAGAAGATCTTTATTGCTCCTTGAAATGAGAGGAAAACATGTCGAGAACTCGTTCGGATCATATCGCCGTTGTGAGGAACGCTAAGAAAAAGTGCACCTACCATGCTTATCGAGTATCCATGCATCCTATCAAAATGCATTTAGACTTAGACAATTTAGGAAAATTCTCTATTTTTCAATAAACTTCTTGAATGCAGAATTTTTTGAAAGGTTTATATAAAGACAAGTTTGATACATTTGTCCATGGAAATGCTCATGCACGACCACGAACTGCCAACAGGGCCCTTTCATCCTAAGTGCCCCCATCAGTAATTGTGAGTTGCAGTCTAATGCGATCCCTTAAGGAGACCCACAACTAAAAACTTCATGGAGCACAATACGCCACTCTTCAAAACTAGTTTATGTAAATGAATGTTTTCTGTTTCCTCCTACCTCTAATGAAGGGGGCAGACAACATACATTTACATAAATTCTTTTTGACTAGGAGCATATCAGCTCTCAGCGTCGTATTGCACTCCTGGAACGCAGGCCGAGATTCGGTTACATCGCCCAGCAGCCATAAAGATCAAAACCGAAGGCTAACCTTATGACAATGTCGACCCTAAGGATCCGCCGCTTTGTTGTTTTCTATGCCTCTAACTTTCTGGCAATGCGTCGGGACACTTCCAAAACTTTTTATATGTTAGTCCTCAAAAGAAGTGTTTTGGCCTCGCGCCTCTTCTACAATTATTAAATCAACAACGAGCTTTTTTAAACTTAAACTGACAAGTTAGTGCGCGATACAAAAGCACAACGCGGCCGCCACTCCAGGGAATTTATATTCGCGCTTTATTCTTATTCGTTCTCTCGCCAAAAAACGACCCTCACCTTTACATGATGGATGGGACGTGTTATGACCTAATTCGACGAGCAATATTCAAATTTCCTCTCAAAACGTAAAAAGTGACAAATATTGACGAGGTAAAGGCTTCCAAAGAGTTAAGATAACACAAAAGCAATAAAGGACTTATAAAATAAGTAGAGCTGATAAAAGGAAAAAGATTCACCTGGAAAAGCATGTTTGGCGTTATGATTAACGTTAATATGTTAAAAGTTAACTTATATAATAAAAACTAAATAACATGTGCCGTCTCGGACCAAGGAAGGGCAATAAATACCATTTACCCCGGCAAGCAAATTTATTTAAATTTCATTGCCAATTAAATATAAACAAACACACACGCACACACATTATATATATATATATATATATATATATATATATATATATATATGTATATATATATATATTTATATAATAAGAGATCCTCACGTGAAAATGAAAGGAGGCACCAAGACTTTCAATTTTTATTGCAAAGTCATCTTCAGAAGATGACTTTGGAATAGAAGTTGAAAGTCTTGGTACTTCCTTCTTTCATTTTTACGTGAGGATCTCTTATATACCTCACCCACAGGACCATTATGGAATTGCAAGATATATATATTATATAATTCAATTTCTTAGCTGCGGGTTGTCCAAAGGAAAAAGAAACAATATAGTCGCTGCCACATTCATAAACTAACTGGTGAATCACGGATGAATCCCGACAGCAGTAAACTTACCCAACATAAGCCACTTTTTCACCTACACAAATTTCCTTAGCAACGCATCACAATCATACTCTCTTGCCAGCTTTCACCCTTATCTTGCACGTACTCTTTCGCTTCCTGGATATTAGGGCTCTTCTTTTCCCAAAACCTCCTCAACGATATCTATCCAGCATTCCCCAATACTTTGCATCAAACACTCTCACTAACCTAACGTCCTCCATTGCTTCCACCGAAACACCATGATCCATACTTTTACCAACACTAACCTTTTTAGCACTTCCTCTAAGTATCTCACGTACCAATTCTACTTAGCCTCAAGTACTAAGCAAACAATTCATCTCAAAAGCATCAAGCTTTTTTTCGCAGTTAACATCCACTCCAGATTTCGATAAAAGACTTGGCTCATCAGGCCCATCACACATTTTCACCCTAGCTTCCATAGACAGTTCGAGTCTCTCTCTAGCCAGTCTTTCACACACACCCTAGTCAGGCTCACATTTCGTCTCGACTTTCTCTTGTTGAAAATATTTTTTTTTTTACTGGTTTAAGCAGTTTAACTTCCATATGCCTAATCAGTAGAGCACGTTTTACTTCGGCCATAAAAACTTTCACCCTCTCCCAACGACTTGCCTGTTATGCTATACCTTATAACATAAGCACTCTCAACTTTATATATATATATATTATATATATATATATATATATATATATATATATATATATATATACATATTATACATACACATTGATACATAATACTAGTATGTATGCATGCATGCACACATACACCTAAACAAAATTATATATATATATATATATATATATATATATATATATACATACACATATATATACACATATATGTAATCTATTAAATGGACTCCTGACAAACTTCAGATGAAAAGGATGATCCTACTACAATAATCTCCAGCGCACTTCCAAGCAATAGGTCGAACTTTCCAACTCTAGCACTTTACGATACTATAACCCCACACATTAATATCATTCCGTATAAATATACATTCATACAACAATACCTATGATTTTACATATATTTATTCTAATCAATGTATAAATACAAATAAATGCATAACATAAATATACGAAAAAATAATTACAAATACACCGGCAATAACAATTATTACAAATTCACCTACTATAAAATTCAACTGGATTACTTGAGAGAACAACGAAATTCACATAAAAACTAAGCGCTAGGAGGTTAAGCAAGGAATAACATAAGCACAGTTGTCCTCAAAGGATTGTTCATATTTTACATAACATTGAATATCAACGTAATTATTATCCCCTGACAATATGTCATCATATCTCTAATAATTTCTGTTTCTTCAAGGGCATTATAATCTTATCCGCTCTCTCATGAATATAATAAGCTAAATATTCAATTAAGTGACTTGCCAAAAGCATAACTATACTCTTCACTTCGCCTTTCAATATTCCTCCCACCAGTTTTGGCATTGTTTTCACTTTTCATTTTATTTTTAATTTATGCTCATATCGACATTTTTCCTTCCGGGTTCTGCGACAATACTGGTCTCTATAATCTATACACTAATACCAGAGGTCGTACCTTAACCATATACAGTAAATTCCGATGTATACAGCATCGGTTAATGATTAACTTTCTGTACCTCTTTCCAGTATCTCTTTTATCAATTACTGATAGACCTCAGCATCGCTCCTATTCCAAACTTGAATGTTCGTCATACTACTCTAAAATCTGCAATCTACTTTATAAACTCACTTGAAATATTCCATTAGTGTCCGTCATTAATATCTCCCTTCATAATCTCGTTTGCTGAACGCTCTGAATGAAAAAAAATACCCGAATGTACTTCTTACAAATAGCACCATTACCGGCAAAGTTCACCATTCAAAATGATCATAAGCCTTTCTATTTAAACATTCTGCCAGCAGTCTCATCTAGACCCCTACGCCAGCAATTTTGTCACTTTATTCACATTTGTATTAATACATTCCTTTTGTAATACCATTTTTGCATTTTTTGCTCAAATATCAACTATATTGCTCTTTATATCTTTAGGCCATTTTGTTCGTTACTATGGTTATATACGCAAATGAGCATTTACATGGTGACATGGGTAATCCATTCGACTTCAGATTTGTGTGTGTGTGTGTGTGTGCGCGCGCGCGCGATTTGACTACATGTAACTTGTTTTATTTTTTCAAATCACTTACCTGATCCATACTTAGAATTGGCATCACACATTTGACACCAACGACATGTCACTTAATTCACTCTTTATCCTTACTTAACCCCTACGTTTATTAAGGGTTTTTATTAACACAAACACATTTTCCTCACCCATCCATCTTACCCTGCATACTACATCTACAAAGCTACTGGTCAGCAACTCCAGCTCCCTTAGATCTAACTGCAGATGGTACTTTGACTGCATCAATTTCTTACGTAATCTGTCTTTCACGTATTTCTCTCAATCTGACGCCTTTCCTCGTGACCGTTTCTCCAAACACCAAACCACTCATTTTCCTACTCATTCATCAATAACAAAGTACTCTTAATTCTCTCTTTTGTAAGCCAACCAGTACTTATACTACTAATCATACTCATCAACAAAATAAATCAAAGCCTACATATACATACATAAACAAATAGACATACATACATTATATATACACACATAGACACACACACACATATATATATATATATATATTGTGTGTGTGTATTATATGGGTATGTGTGTATGTATGTGTGTGTGTATATATATATAGTGTGTGTATATTATATACTAAAAGTAAGACCAAACCCAAATTTTTATCTACCTTCCGTAAAAAGAACATCAATAAACCCTTTCAGAGAACGTGAGTACTATTTAAAAGTAAACTGTCTAACAAAAGTTACCTTGGAATTCAAACATGGGTCAACTAAAGAGTACCGATGACCTAGCACTGGAAACAAAGAAGAATAGGGGTTCTTAAAGTAGTAAGCTCCTTCCAAATTATTCTAAAGCCTGAATATCTATCTCATTAAAGGATGGGTTACTCATCAAACGACAAATATATACATTCAAGACTTATTCATCCAGGGCTAAGTTACTGTTCGTCAATTTTCATAGTTATATTTTAACAGAGATCTTTCATTTTCGCAATTGATCCCTGACATTTTTTCCTGCCAAAAGCAACCAGCACTAATATGCTGCAAATGTGCCTCGTTGTCGAACTCCTCCGTTCCAGAGGTCCTTTATTCCTCACGCCGTTGTACTGAGGAAGTCTCCCTGAAGGTGTTGAGCAACTGGAACTTCAAAAGTTCAAGAGAAGATGTAACACATCACTTCCCTAAGCTGGTTCTCTTTGTTTTAATACTTTACTTACATTTTTTATCTATTTAGTTAACTTGTTAATTTGATTTTTTTTTCTTTTCTAATACTTGACCTCTTCTTTCAGTATTTCCTATTACCTTCTGCTACTTTTTTCAAATTAACACTATATTCCTTGGATGCTTGAATTTCAAGTTCAGCCCCTGGGGTCTTGCTCCATATGAATATGGTTCATGTTCTGAATAATAATAATAATAATAATAATAATAATAATAATAATAATAATAATAATAATAATAATAATAACGACATGAACATATAAACGTAACTTTTACAACTGGCACTAAACTCCCATTATTTCCGTTCTACGGAAAGAAATATCTGCCATTTATCAGCAGTTTAACACAAATAAATCAACCTGACGCCGGTAAGTTCAGCAACATTAGGAGTTCTTCACGGAAATAAAACAGTTGTGACGCACAACTTGAAATAAAAAATAATCTTTTAAGAATAATTCAGAATTAGAAGTAGATAATTTGCTTAAATTAACACAGTAGTTACAAGACCTAGGTTCTCAGAACGGAAGTAATTACCCACTCGAGGGTAATCAAGACTAAAAGTCTGCATATTGTGCCGAGTTTGGTCCAAGTGCGAGCTCTCTCTCTCTCTCTCTCTCTCTCTCATTTATATAAATATATATATATATTATACATACATATATATATATATATATATATATATATATATATATATATATATATATATATATATATATATATATATATATATATATATATATATGGATGTATGTATGTATATGTGCCACATACACTTAGATACATGAAGCGAATTGAGCAATTTCAACCACACTTGGTATACATATGACTTATCATCTGGAAAAGAATACTGAGGGGGTAAGATACCTCTAGCAACAAAGTGGGAACGGGGTGGGAAAGGGATGAAAAGAATGACAAATATTAAGAGTCTAATCCATAGTTTTCAAGGTTGGTGAGATGAATAGTGACACTCCTGATGCCCTTTAGGTCCAAGTCAGCCTCGATGGGAAGGAGTGAGGGAAAGAAGTGACATGTAAAAAAACTGAAAATGACATATATCAGTGTCTAACTCATAGTTTTTGAGGTTACTGATATGAAGCGTGACACTCCTGGTGCACTTTAATTTCAAGTTTGGCCCTGATCAGAAGTTGGGTGACAAGGCATGGGAAGGAGGTGACATGCAAAAATAACCAAAAACAACAGATATTAATGTCTAACCCATAATTTTTGAGTTTGCTGAAATGAATAGTGACACTCCTAAGGGCCTTCAAGTCCATTTTCAGCCCCGATAGGAAGGGGTAAGTGAAAAGGGGTGGGAAAGGGATGATGATGTAAAAATAACAGAAAATGACAGATGTTAGAGACTAATTTATCATTTTCAATGTCTCTAAGATGAATAGGGACATTTCCAATGTCCTTCCTTCAAGTCTAAGTTTTTCAAGTTCAGCCAAGATAGGGCGGAAGGATGGAAGGTGGTGACATGTAAAAATAATGTAAAAATTATGGGTATTAGTCTCTAGTCCATTATTTTTGAGGTTGCTGGGATGAATAGAGACAGTCCTGACGACCCTGAAGTCAAAGTTCAGCCCCAATAGGAATGGGGGGGGGGAGAGAGAGATAGAGAGAGAGAGAGAGAGAGAGAGAGAGAGAGAGAGAGAGAGAGAAGTGGTGAAAATAAAATGTAAAAAATGAAGGGAAATGTAACTGAAGCAATAGTCTTACCAGAGAGAGAAGAGAGATTGAAGGAGAGAAGAGAGAGACCCACCCAGAGAGAGAGACGAGAGAGAGAGAGAGAGAGAGAGACAGAGAGAGAGAGAGAGTTTATTAGTTGTCATTCAGAGTTTTCCCGAGCAGTGCCGGGTTGGTCACTTAGTGTATATATGTATATATACATTTAATATATATATATATATATATATATATATATATATATATAAAGAGAGAGAGAGAGAGAGAGAGTTGTTATTTATTCACGTTACCTTTTTATGCTCAATAATATTAGGCTATAAATACTACGTAGTACTGCATTCAACATTACCTTGAGAATAACTTACTTCCAAACTGAATTACTGTATAAGTGACATGTTTATCAGCTTCAGGCAGGATTCGAACCTACGTCCTTTGGTTCTGACACAGGAGATAGAGCTTAATCTTGTTTCCTCTGTTTCAAACCAGTAACCAGGGCTCAAGCACTTTTATTTACACTCTTTACGTGTAGGATATTCACAAAATAAAGTAAATTTCATACTGGATATATATATATATATATGTGTGTGTAGAAAACCATTATTTATACATATATATATTTAGTGTAGATTATCTTATCATTATAAATTATATATCATATGTAGTTTTATTATATATATATATATATTCTTATAATATATAATATATGTTTTAAAATAAAACATTATATGTATAAACGAATATATATATAGGTATGTAAGTATAATATAGATTATATATATTATATATATATATATATATATATATATATATGTACTATAAACATATTTATACACAGACACACACACATATATATATTATATATATATATATACATATAACTGTATGTATGTTCTCATCATCACCTCTGCCTCCAACAAAGTGAGACGAAATGGGCATCTCGTGTCTCCCGTATTTTATCTTCCAAAAATCGTTGTTCATCTCCAACGTTCCTGTAACATACATACATACATACATACATACATACTACATACATACATTACATTACATACATACATAATTTTACCAATAAAATATATATAATATCTTTATATAGATATCTATATATATATATTAATATAATATAATATATATATATTTTATTTCGATTGATTAGTGCTTCTGCGACGGCCAGGATTAGAAACCATGGCCTGGTTTGAGACAAAGACAGACAAGTGACTTTGACAACCCGGGTTTCATGGCCTTGGCAGAAGCATTTATCAATTATTATTATAACTTTAGGTGTTAATCCCAATATTTAGTATATTTATTCATATAAAACATTATTTGTGGCTAAATATATGAAAAATAAGTCACGCATGTAAAAGTGACAAATATATGTACGTGTATATTATATATATATATATATATATATATATATATATATATATATAACATAATATATATAATAGATATACATAAATATGTGTTTGTGTATGACAGGGAAATTATGAAATAAATCAATGGACTAATACAGGACAGATTGCATTTAATACGAAAATTTCGCAACTTTTCGTAGAGAAAGAGAGAGACAGAGAAAGAGAGAGAGAGAATGAACGTATCAAAATCCAGTTGCCCATGAAAAATAAATATCCTTCATTATTTTGCTTTTTCTAAACATCAGATTTTCCTCTACCCAGAAGCGATAGCCATAGAGGGAGAGAGGGCTTTGACGTCGTGTCCCGGCCAAGTGGAACACGTTCCTGCACGATCACCAGACGTGCCGTGTAACGCATAATTAAATCAGGGTAGGTGTTGTAGCTAATCTTAATCGCGTCCTTCGCCATCAATATTCAATTGTATTTGGTCAAAACAAACCCAGAACTCTCAAGGATGGAATGAAAATGAGCTCTCTCTCTCTCTCTCTCTCTCTCTCTCTCTCTCTCTCTCTCTCTCTCTCTCTCTCTGATTGTTTTCGTTAATTTTATAAAAAATAGGGGAAGGAATATTTTCAAGGACAAATGATATCCGCCAACTGTTTTGAGGGTATTCAAGACATCGGATTTTACAGTCCCATATTCAGTGTCAGCAATTTGTCAAATATAACCAGAAATTGGTCTTGTACTTGTAATTCGAAGATTCTAGAAATCAAACTTTCCATTGTCCCTGAAGCTAACGTACAGAAGGCGGTATCAATGTACAGCTGAACAGGCTTTGTAAAGTACATTTACGTGGATCTCAGTAAGAACAAGCATTATTATTTTTGAAAATCTAGCCTGTCTCTTTCTCTACCTCCTAACGCGAAGGTTCGACTCAGACAGACAGACAGAGAGAGAGAGAGAGAGAGAGAGAGAGAGAGAGAGAGAGAGAGAGAGAGAGCGACAAAATTCAGACTAACCGCTACATCATTAACCTTCACATCCAATTACTGTTGAATCTAATTACTGCGTTGTTTTGTGGTTGTCGCATTTTGAATAACGCTATTCCTTCTTCAATTTACCCTTTTGACAATAAATTCAGCAGCTAATTATGTGGTTAATTATCTCAAATCACGAAACTTTCGGGCAGAAAATATAAACATGTATCTTAGGCTTTAGTTTCCCGTTGTTCAAAATGTTACTCTCTCAACACACTCTCTCGAACCGTCATGCTGAAATCAGCTTCCCCTTGACAATTCTAAGAGGTCATATTGAAATAACATTTTGAAGAATTGGAAACTCCGATTTCTTTTTCACTGCAAAACAGTTCACTATAAATAAAGCTTCAATTTTTATATATCTTTTTTGTTATTTATGAAAGATTCGTTTCCATGTAAAAACGAACTATAAATTAAGCTTCGTTTATATGTAAAAACGAACTAAGTACGAAAAACAGCCGATTAGTCATGTCATGGTTAGAATTAAATTTGGTGTCAATTGTCCAAGTTTTCGCCTCCTAATTGTAATTCAGAATATAGCATTAACGAAAGTGTATACATAATATGCATATATATATATATATATATATATATATATATATATATATATATATATATATATACACACAAACATATCCATATATTTTATATATATATATATATATATATATATATATATATATATATATATATATATATTTATAATATACAAAAATATAGACTGTCTGTGTATCACCTCTACCGGAACTATCAAATGGTTTTATGAAAGACTCAGTAACTAAGACTTCTACATATGTTAGTCCCTTTTCTACTTAAAGTGCTCGAGAGCTATAACAGAATAATTATTAACAGTTAGCTTAATAACAAATTAACTAGCTCCATTAAAATGAAAAACTTCAAATTTAAATACAAACAGTCCCTCACAATACATTTATAATTCCAATTTTCTGAACATCCACAAACATAAAAAAATAATCTTCATTTCTTTTTCGAGAAAGGTTTTAGTTTCCAATAAAAGGGCAAAGAAATGTATATTTCATTGATAGGAAAAGTTTCGTTATCACCGATCAGAAATGAGGCCTACTGGATGGCTTCAAGTTACTATATGATGGAATTTAATCAGCATGTATGTATGTATGTATGTATGAATGACAAATTTTCAATCACGAAGCCAGTGAGAAAAATATACTCGATATTCAAATTGGGTGTCTTTTAAGAACTTAATAACAAAAAGAATGATCAGACCTCGATGAAAGCTTGACTGAAATGAATAACTTTCAAGAATTTCAATTCCCATTCACATTTTGTTCAGAATAGAGGCCTCAAGTGCGCAAAATCATATATAAATTCCACTGCGAAGTAACATGACGTCACTAGCCGACACCCGACGGACAAAGGCTTAACTACGCCGTTACTGTAGGCTTTAGTGGGGACAATGCCGGAACATTTTCCGTTTCTCTTTTGGTAGCAACTTCTATTCATTTCTTGATTCTTAACATGGCAGCAGAATAAAGATTCAAGCCAAATATAAAACATAACGGAAATGGGACTATAAATCTACTTGATAGCAGCAACCAGATTAGTGATTGATACGATGCAGTTTCGCGAGCGTACAAGAACTGTACAACCTGAACATATTGGTAAAACCTAAAGATTTTGAAAACAAAATGTTCA
>NC_087209.1:34186971-34221971 GCF_015104395.2 Macrobrachium nipponense | reverse complement strand
TATGAAAGTTTTAAACTAAAGGAGAGAGGAATCTAATTAACCGTTCACAAACTCATACACGTTTTACTCAAGGTATCTTATTACTAAGGTGAGTGTTTTGGTGAACAAAGTATGTTAAAAAATTGAAAACATGATGTAGCCAAACATTTCTCATGTCTTTTAATCTAACAACACTTCAGCCAAGTTTTTAGATTTTTGTAAAATAACACTATTGTGCCGGCTTAGTCTGTCAAATCTTAAAAACTGCTGAGACTAGAGGGCTGGAAATTGGTATGTTGATCATTCACTCTCAAATCATCAAACATAGCAAATTGCAGCTCTCTAGCCTCTGTAGCTTTTATTTTTATTATTTAATGTGAAAGTTAGCCATAACCGTGCTTCTGGCAATGATATAGTATAGGGCACCACCAGGCTGTGGTTGAGCTTCATGGACCGCTGCTCATACAGCATTAAACACCGTAGCGGCTGTAGCGATTGTGCCGAAGAATTTTTTTTCTTTTTTCTTTTTTATGTTCTCTCAACTTTTTGCTCTTCCATTTCTGAAGTCACTTAGTGCCGAAAGTAATCTATATTCAGAAGATGTCTGCCTGTTAATTAATGGGTTTTGTAGAGAACTGGCAGGGCATGAGCTATTATAAGGAAATTGAATCTAGACTCACAGTAGACAACTTTGGTCCTCACTATATGATGCTGTACTTTAGGTCTTAGATATGAGTCTCCGTAAAGAGGTTTGGCATCAGTCAGGAAGGAAAATAATTCAAAGAGACACTTTTCCACTTATGTCAGTCAAGAAGTAACGGTTACTCGAGTAATTATTCTTTTTAAAAAGTTTGATATTCTATTCTAAGGCACAAGAACTATTTCATTCTGGTTTTCATTATTAACAATGGTGTGTGTACAGAATTTGTTAATATTTCAGCGCATACACTCGTCTGTTACGCAGACACGGTATTAATTATTGGTTAAAAGATATTTAAAGAAAAAATGAATAAATAACTGGGCGTCTTTCAGATTCTTTGTACCCTTAAACTGACGTCATCTTTGATTATGAGGGATAGCACATTCCTTTGCAGAAGAATGTAACATTTTAAAATGTTATGTTTAAGTCCATTCAACTGATCTTTACAGAAAGTTCATAATCAAGAATTTTTCCTCCCAAAAGGTAGTAGAGTTATACTTTCACATTACAGTGGGCGATGGGAATTCTCTCTCATCATATATATATATATATATATATATATATATATATATATAATATATATATATATATATATACACGTTTATTTACATTAAAAAATTTTGCTCATAATGAATAATTCTTTATCATCTTAAGTCTCTTGCCTCATAATGTCGTGCTATCTATTCTCGCAAGAACTTCGGTGGCTATTTCTGTATTCACCAATTATTATTGCAAGAGGAAAGTCGAGAGAGCAAAACCGTTGTAATTGCTTCCATCAAACCGTTCAAAACTATCGAGAAATTCCGATGAATTAGACAACGATATGATATCGACAGACTTACGAAATCCATCTGACATGAAAACATTACAAATTTCTGAATTAAAGTTCACAGCCACGTCAAAGATCACTCACACGGCACGTATCTTCAATCATCGATTGAGTGATGGTATTGCGTAACTATTAGTTTTTGTATTCAGTTGAGACTAATTTTCCTTCAGAAGTTTAGCGTACAAGGTACGTGTAGCGGGTGAAGAAATGAGGGAACGCGCACGGGAAAGAAAAAAAAAATAGTATCCCCACTTACGTCCAAAATGACATTTGGGGGAATACATGTCAACCGAGTTTTCCAGGCCCCCCTCTCCCCGTTGATGGAACCCAGCACCGCTTTTACAGGAAAATATATATCGTTTGACGTCATAGGTATGGATTAAGCAAGTCATCCTACACGCTCTGATGCAATTTCTCCAAACCCTACCATACAGACAAGACTACATCTCTCCGTCTCCCTCGTTGACTTTTCTTTCGATTTTCGTGTCTCTAATTAGAATGAATGATAACAAGATTTAATAAAGAACGTAGAATATACATCTGCCGAAATATATCAAAACGGTTTATTTTATTAAACTATCTCGTCCGCACAACCTTGGCTATAACGCTCTACCTACCGTGGTCTGGTCAAAGGAATTCATAGAAAATGGAGATATTTTCGTTCAGGGGAAACAATTTCAGACGTTATTGTTCCTCGTGCTAACGCTTGGTTACGTTCACGGCATTTTGACCTATTCGAGTATTTAAATCACAAAACAAAATGCATACAATATTAAAATGTAAAATTCGGATTTTCATCGGAATAAAAGACAACTTTAATCCTCTTCAGAATTTGAGAACTGATAAAAGGACAAATTGCAAAAGGTTACTATAACGTAAAAAAAACTGAGTATGTTCAATATCATATTTTAATAAAACGCATTAGGAATTTAAAGACATTTCTTGAAAATCGTTCCCCCCCCCTCTCTCTCTTCTCTCTCTCTCTCTCTCTCTCTCTCTCTCTCTCTCTCTCATTAGAAAAGTAGTTATGGGCTCTATGACAGCACACATCCCAAATATTACGTGTACTAAGGTGAATAACGACTTTTTGCAAATAATACTCTGAAAATTTTCAATAACTAACTTTTATTCATACGCGATACTGAATATCCACGAATGCACACACATATACATAAGGTTTATTATGTATGAATGCGCACATATACAAGCATGTGTTTATGTGCGGAGAACAAGAAACATTAAAGGCGCAACGTTCCATGACAGATAATATTCTTTCACGATGATTAAAGTCCAGCAAAATCTGAGTCGACTTACAGAGCAGATGAAACTTTAAACACCACTTATGTAAAAACATTGAAGAACTGATAAAGTTGTTGGGACTTGAGATTATAATTTTCACATCATAATAACATGAATTCTTGAGTGCACTACTCAGCTACGCAGCGGTCTTTTGCCTGGTGTCAAACAGGTGCCAACAACGTAAATCTGGATTCTTGTGAAAAGGCAAAGGGGAAGAATAATATAACGGAACGAGTTCATGATAGGCTAATATAGAGAATTGGGTTACTGAAGACAGCAAGAAAGATTCCGACATATTCCTACCAGTATCAGTGTGAGAAAAATTCTCTGTAAACAACCGAATAAGCTAATCAGAGAAAGAAGTACACACAAAAATACAACCTGGATTATTGTGAATCGATATACCACCCTTCTAATGAAAATATAGTGGACACTTGTTTTGGACGCATACCTCTGCAAAGTACCAGACTAACTGTATGGAAAATGTCCAGACATTTAGTGACTAAACACATGATCTAATACATAATCAAAACTGGATATAGAGCCATCAAACATTTCAAATACGTTGCCGATAGCACCCAGTGTCAAAATGGCTTCCAACAACAGCTTTATCGATTTTCGTACCAGATATGGGTATTTTATATTTACTGTAGTATATACCTAGTTAAATTCTCTTAAAGTACGCATTTCCTAGAAACTGCCCATTAGCAAGCCACTGAAAATCAAGATGGCGGCCTTGACTCGTGCGTAACTTGTAATTTTTATAAACTTGCACTGGCTAGATGACATCTGTGCCACTTCGTAAATTTCACTATTCTGCAAAATTACTTCATACTTCTCCAATTAAACTATATAAACGCATGTGTGTGTGTGTATATATATATATATATATATATATATATATATATATAATATATTTATAAAGGTTTTTTGCCACGAAGGGGAAAATGAAAAAGCGAGATAGCCAAGTACTTTTTGCAAACAATACTCTGAAAATTTTCAATAACTAACTTTTTTTTATACGCGATACTGAACATCCACGAATGCACACACATATACATAAGGTTTTTTATGTATGAATGCGCACATATACAAGCATGTGTTTATGTGCAGAGAACAAGAAACATTAAAGGCAGTAAAGGGTCCGAACAGGACCGAAAGTACTTGGCTATCTCGCTTTTTCATTTTTTCCTTTGTGGCAAAAACCTTTATTTATACATAGCATCACGTTTTATATACTTCGTGATCAAGTTATTTATATATATATATATGTATATATACATATATATTATATATATATATATATATATATATATATATATATGGTGCATTTACATTATTAATGTTTAGTTATCCTATCTTGTGCCATTATTGACCTTGATTGTAGAAACCAAAATATTAACGGTATCTGACCAACACTAAATCATATCACAGAGGCATGTGGTGCACATTAAGAAGACTGTTTTGCACATGCACTGCCTACCTACTGCTTTCTACTTTTGTATGATAACAGCTCATAGCTGTATTGGTGTGTACCTGGTATAACACATCCAGATGGGTTCTAGTCAGTACCCAGCATCATTTACATTGGGTAGGTACCTGTGACTGAAATTGAGTTAGTTTCTGTATTGTCATCATTAACAGTCAAAACTTGACTGTGTAACTGCGGGTGGCACATCACTCTCTTATCAAACTTCTGATAAACTTTCACTCATCTGAACAACACAAACATACAATACTTTCAAGCCCATGTGTGATATACCCTCCAAGAAGTTCTTTTCCTGAGAGTGGACATGAAGCATCCATCACATTTAGAAAAGATCCCAGAATCGTCAGCAAAGTACTTTTTTTTAAACAATAACTGCTAGGTATGGTCCCTGCTCAAATTTGATGCTGTTGAATTTTCACTCCTGCGAAACTGTTAACACTACATGAGATGACGCTCTGTCACTGGTCCTTGATCCTGGGTCCTTCTAGAATCATGTTCACTCGGGGAAGTCAAAGGTGTGGGACAGTCTGCCAGTCATCTATTATATAGGAAACCTATTAAATGTTTTGGTCTTACTAAATATGGGAAGGTGTACAAGCTGTATCGCATGTGAGATAAAAACAGTGCTTTCCATAATGTCCAGCTCCAAGGCTTTGACATGAACAGTGTCAAAGCATTTTTCAAGGGTCATGAGACGTCTCCTCCTTTTGTTGAACGTTTCCACACCATGGAACCCAGCAAGAACCCTCTCCCTTAACTTCAAAAGCTAGGTTAGCTACTTTGAAGAGTGGTGCTGTCTGTTAGTCATATTTGTTCTCTTATATAAATAACTAGATGAGCAAATATGTCAGAGGCTGATGCCGCCTTTCATGTCCACTATCATCAAGTCCTTCTAAACTGGTCTTTCTGAAATTATAATACAGTTACTGGGCATCTGGTGTGATACTTTTGAATGAATGGCCACATCCTCAAAACTAGGTCAGTGTAATAGACGTGCATCCATAGCCCCATATTAGGGAAATTGTGTAATTATTTGAAAGTGTGTAATTGTTCTTCTATATTACTTTATCCATGCCCTAAATTTTCACCATCTGTTGCCATTGCTTGTTTAAACACTCTACTATTTTGTTCTGTTGTAATTCAGTCTCCATAAAAAAACAGTATTTAGTTTTGCTCAACTTCAGTTTGTAAGACTTGAGTACAGATGTTGATTCCAAACCTCTTGTTCCTTTCACCCCCTTACTACACTTCTTTACTTAAATACTTTTCCACACACCTATATATTTGCGTAAAAAGGCTGAGGAAAGCTGGCCAAGTTCATTGAACCTCTTGGCTGCTTGCTTGGACTCTGAAGTTGTTTTTGAGTCCTACAAAGGTTGATAAATGGTACCAAACTTGACTGTATTCCAAACTCATAGCAAATGATTACCAAGGATTCCTATGAATAATGTGCAATACCTGCAATATTACAACAATTCCTTGCCTAGGAAACATTCTGATAGGAATGCAACAATGCTACCTAATGTTCAAACATGACAACTGTCCTAAACCTAGACTGGTTATTCACCTTGTGCCATTTAATTTATCTGCTGTCTCTACACCATCAGGTAATTGTGTGACCATGTGAAACTCCATTACCCTAGGGTCAAATCTAATGTACTGACACATCATATCACTACTGTTAAAGCTACCTTACTACATGTAAATAAATAAAATATTATATTTTGGGCTAAAATTAGACATTATTTGTACATCTAGGAAACAACGAACCTTATACTGAGTTTTACATTATGTCACCAATGAGTACTACATGTACAATTTAAAGTGAAGATCATCCAAATCAGTCTGTGTAACTCTGGAGAAATTACAAGTTTCACACTTGTTATAGGCACCATCTAGAAAATAGAAATCATTTGACTTTTTAAAGACTTCCCACATTTTTCAAATCAACAAGGGCCTCAATATGAAGTTTGTTCAACACTGATACAGAAATTGACTCAAAATTTTCAATTTGCTGGCAATAAATTGAAATTCATGATGACTCGACATCAAATATTATTTGGGAATAACTTTGGTTAAATTTGTACCATATTTGGACAATTAAGCCATCTACTCCTCATTATTTTTGGTGTGACTAGAAGCAAATTTATTTTGCACGGTTTTAAAATTTTCAGTAACTTCTGTTTACTGTAATCCAAATATCGACGATTCTATATATGACTATCTTTTGGGGAGGATTAGTATGGCTCAGTCACAGGATTCAAAAGCTCCATTCGATATTTGTGGAGACTGTAATGAGTAGCACAGTGAGTGGCTAAATTAAAATTCCAAAGATCAACATGGCCGGTCTGCTCTTGAGTTCTGTGTATCCTTCGATTTTGTCCAGCTAACTGAGGAACCCCCACATATTTCTGATAATAGATTAGACCTCTTAATCACAGATGTTCCAGCTGTTGTGAAATCCAAGGTCTGCAATTCTGATCATAGTGCCATTGATATGGGCATATCTGAAAATCAGTATATTCTTAATGCTACTATTAGAAAAATGGTCTGCTTGAAATCTTGAGCCAATTGGGATTGCATTATTGAAGCTTGTCAGGCACTTAATATTTCAGATTCTATATTAGATCCTGGCATCAAGAAGAAGTTTAATGAAATCCTGATGGCTACTTTTGTTAAGATATACTCCTAGAAACGTCATCAAATTTAGTAAAAAATACCAGATATGGTTCAATGATACACGTAGACGAGCCTAACATGACAAACACACCGAATGCAACGCATGAAGAAGAAGTCGTTCAAATGATGATTACACCACTTATGTTGAGTCTCGCCGTGCCGCAAATAGAACTTACTTTACAACCAAGGGATATCACAATAATTCCTTCAAGAGAAAATTCGCAATCAGCTGAGGATGTCCTTCTCCCTCATACTTGTCATCCTGAACCTCTTACAAAATTTACATTTTACTCCAGAGAAGTTAAGAAAATTCTGGATAATCTTGATAGTTGGGGTGAAGACCCTAGTGGTTTCTTCCCTTTGTTTGTTTAAAGAAGTTTCTAGCGTGTTGTCTCCCAAGTTCAGTAGATCCTATAGCTTTTTATGTCGACCTAGTATCTTTGCAGATAAATGCAAACTTAGCAATTCAGCGCCTGTTCTAAAGAGTGGCCTATCTGCAGACTGCAGTAAATACTGGCCAATTTCTATTCAACCTGTTCTCTCCAAAGTTGCTTAACAACTTTTTTTTAAGACACTATATATACATGTTGAATCTAAAGGATTGTTAGCTGAGAGTCAATGTGCAGCTAATAGTCAATTAAGCAGCTAGGTAACTGTGATGCTCTTTTATACTTGACATTTGCAAAGTAACCTTGATAACAGTAGTGAGAGCAGAGTAATTCAGATAGTTTTAGTGCTGCTTTCGATTTAGTACATTATAACTTCAAAATCTTGGAGTAGGTACATTTAAGATCAGTTAAAGATTTCTTTACAGAGAAGTGACCCTTCCTTTCCAGGGTGTGTATTGTGTATATATATATAATATATATATATATATATATATATGTATATATATATATATATATATATATATATATATATACATACAGACACACACACATGTATATATATATATATATATATATATATATATATATATATATATATGTGTGTGTGTGTGTGTGTGCGTGTGTGTATACACATATATATTTGTATATTATACATACATACATGTCTGCACGAAATTAAATGATAATGCTCTCTTTCTAGGTCCTATACGAAAACCCGCACTGTACTCTATATACAAAGATTATATACATATATATATATATATATATATATATATATATAATATATATATATATATATATATATATATATATATATATATATAATATATATATATATATATATATATATATAATATGAATATTTATCACATCACCGTGATTCATATAAATCATTCGAGCTACAAATGTCCTTTAATATCTAATTCGCTCTACCTCGGAATTGATATATTTTCATATATGTACCGAGGGGGAATTTTTTAGTTGATAATAATTTCGCACCCCCATGGGAACGAACCACCGTCCAGTTAGGACGGGGAACGGAATCAGGATCGGACAGTGACGCTACCACTGTCCGATCCTGATTTCGTTCCCCGTCCAACTGGACGGTGGTTCGATCCCATGGGGGTACGAAATTATTATCAACTAAAAAATTCCCCCTCGGTACATATATGAAAATATATCAATTCCGAGGTGAGCGAATTAGATATTAAAGGACATTTGTAGCTCGAATGAATGTTATATATATATATATATATATATATATATATATATATATATATATGTGTGTGTGTGTGTGTGTGTGTGTGTGTACATATATGTACATATCTACACGAAATTAAATGACATAATGCTCTTTAGGTACTATACGAAAACCCTCATGCATCGTCAGGTTTGTCTACATTACACCTACAGTATCTTCCATAACAAGGACATGAATTTGCATTTCTGGTTCAAGTCTTATTTATATGCGATATTTTTATTTTCAAGATTTCCTAAACGTTCTGAGTTTTTTTTCATGGCACCCAGGTTAAAGTTTAAAGGACGAAATCATCTTTTATTCTTTATCAAACAGGAATAGGGACGGCCACCAGTTGAATGCTAATTGAGCCTGTAAATACTGTTCCTTACAAATAGTAATTGTGCTTTATTTTGTGCTTTAACTGACTTTCAGAGTCACTTATAATAATCTTTCTTCTTATCTATTGTTGTTTACTATACAATTCAATTCTTAAGATGTCTTTTCTTGTATAATGGCCTTACTTTTTTTAAAGAACCTTTGTTAGTCTTACTTTTCCTACATGTGCACCCACTTTATTTTTCAATCCTCAATGTACCCTCTTCTTTTTACCAGCCAACCATCATATGCTCATGATATTCCATCTACTTCTTTCTTTCGTCTCTGATCTTTGAGAGCATTTTCAAATGGCAAGACAAACTTCCAGTCAAGGATAATGCTTCTAAGACACTTCCAGGGTCTTTTTCCTCCCTTCTAATTTCAGGATCATGAAATGAGGCTAATTTGACCTGCTATATCAATTAGTATATTAGCTATTCCTTCAACCACTTTTTAGAAGATCAGGTACACAAGGTGATGATACTCACCGTTATCTGATGTTTTACAGGTGTTATAAAAAAAAAGTTCCTTCATAAAGTTCCATTTTATTTATATGAGTAGCTATAAGCAACACTATTCTAATAGTCAGAATTCTTTTGGTCTCCTCCTGTATAAAATATACTTTAAGGAAACTTACAAAAAATCATTATCCTTCGAATCACATCGTTTCTAATCTTGAGAGACCTTTCTCTTTCTTTACCATCGTGTGTCCCGAAGCTAAGAACGTCTGTACCAGTCTGAAGCCCGGTCAACGGGACCTCCATTTCGCATACGCGTACAGGGACCTCAAGTGGGAGAGGCTTGCCATGGCCAGCACGGCAGCACTTCACAAGCGGTTTAGTACCAGTATCGTTGTTACCCGGAAAAAGTATATGAATATGCCGTCCCTTTCATTATACAGAAATTATATTCCTTATTCCATTGTAAAACAATGGTAATTTCTCAATAACTTGAGTGACAACGTTCCACCTACACTGCTTGCGTTAAATTTTTAAAAAATGTGCACAGGTCACCTATTGGGTAATTTCTTTTCTTCTGAGTATGCTCTACAATCCTTGCCCTGCTAACGCTTCATTTGTAATCTATTGCCTTTTAATGGTTGGGCACGATATGTTCGGATGTCGGGTAATTGTTTGTACGTTCTTCAATGGCACTGAGGTAAAAAAATTCATAGGTGGCTATCTATATGAAACAGCTTCGATTCTAACGTATAATTTTCTTTACATTTTCACTTTTCCTGAAAATATTAACCTCGGGTCAGAACGTATGTTAATAAAGGAACAACAGTATAGTCCGTTTTGTTATAATAATACAAGTTAACAGACACTTTCTTTTTTGCAGCTCTAATTTCCAAGCCGAGGAATAGCTTAACATCTGCAATTATATATATATATATATATATATATATTATATATAATATATATATATATATATATATATATATCATACTGAGAGTACCGTTCTCTAGTTCTGAGTACTGAATTTATGATGAATAAATTTCAAAGCTCACAAGCAAAACAAAACAAAACAAAAAAAATGCATAAACTATATTGTCATATCTTCAAAAACCAGTCACACTGATAAGATTTGTTTTATTGTTCATACTGACCCATTCCTTTGCAACAGCTGTTGATTTTCAGAAGAGCGCTCCAACCATCTACCAAGGATTAGCGCTGTCTGCGGGGGCCGTCTGTCTATTGGCGGAGGTTGTTCTGCCTTATTGTTTACATCCATTGGAGAGTGTGGCATTTCATAGATAACTTGTTCGTTTTTCATTATGATTGTTGTGCTCTTTTAAATACTATCTTGGTATCTCCGGTCAGTTTCTCAGGACTGGCACTTGATGATTACATAATTTCTCTTAGAAACTTGATATTTCACAATGTATTTCAAAATCATCCTGGCAGTGCTTTTATGATCACAGTTGTTTGTACACATACATTTATACGTATACACACACATTTATACATATATACGTGTGTATATATATATATATATAGTACATATATATATATATATATGTGTGTGGTGTGTGTGTGTGTGTGTATATATATATATATATAATATATATATATATATATATATATATATATATCACTAACCAACAGTTGTCACTGTTACAAGAAACAGTAAGTTATTCTTCCATGGTGACTCGTCTGCTCTTCACACCTTTCTTCTGTATCAACCCGTAATTAAACAGCTTTAATTATCCTTTTATGATTCATGATTCACGTTCTTTAAATAAGTCTCTTATCTTTTAGCAATCATGACAATTTCCGTAGTATTTCTGAAGAGGTTGATACTGTTGATGTTGATAGTGTTAAAAGCATGCTGTTATAGAATTCTTAAAACTATTGATGACTTTAACGACCATCTCATTTACCTTTTCAAAACGAACGTGTGCCCAAATTAAATTAACGCATATCGTAAACCTTTCATGTCCATTATTGTTTTATACATACAAATGTGGCAATAATATCCGGATGTTTGTGAAGTGTCTGTTAGATATGTAGTGTTCAGCTTTCGATGCCTTGTATTTCAATTTCGTTTGTAACATGACGCCCATTTTGATTATCTACACTGATTGACAAAAGCAACTTGATTTAAAAAAAACTATGACTGGTTCTGTTTCTGCGATTTAATGTATTCCTTATTTTGTGTTTATCTCCAGCTTTTTAATGCTTCTAGTTACCATCCATAGGTGATTACTGTAGATTTTAGGAGCGTTTCAAAGTCAACTTTTGGAACACGACGCCAAACATCTCCGTACGAGTAGATGATCAGTAAGCTGACTTCTCTTCAAAATTCTCTGGTGTTTCAGTCATCAAACTTTTCAGAGACGTCTCGTGATGCTTCAACCATTTCTTTTACACTGCAATTCCATTACGGAGTACGTAGCCATGGTAGTAATTAGAAGAATATATAATTTAAGCCAAAGGTTCAACGGTGGGACCTATGAGGTCATTCAGAGCTGAAAGGGAAATTGGCAGGAGGGTTTGGAAAGTGTAACCGGGAGAAAACCTCGCAGTTGCACTATGCAGCTATTGTTAGTGAGGGTACAAAGTCAGATGAAAGAAAGAGAATATGAACGGAAGTACAGTGAAAGGAATGAAAGAGGTTGCAGCTAGGGCCGAAGGGATGCTGCAAAGATCCTTAAGTAATACCTACAGTGCACCACATAAGGAGGCCACCAAATTGGTCAATACAGCTTGACTCTCAAAATATTTTCGTGGTAACTAGAACATTTCCATATGATGAGCACGATCAAGTGAAGTTACTATTATGAATGCCGCCGCCCCCCCACCCCGCCCCTTCCCCAAATTCAATTCTTTTAACCTACTTTAAAACTTGAAAACATAGCGTATTTCAAAAAAGGATGAAACCGTGTTTTTACCCTGACCTACAATGACTGGTCTCATAGATTTAATATCGCTCATCATGAAAAGTTGTCAATTACTTATGTGTTTCATTTTTCCATCGCATTACCAATTTTCATTCAACTCAGCAAAATAATATTTAGAATTTCTAATGAAAAATTTTTATCTTATTTTGCTTACAGCCATACATCTCCTAACAATCTGAAAGAATCAAAGCCTGTAACACTGACGCAGGCAGTCAGACAGTAAAAAAAAAAAAAAAAAAAAACAAAAAAAAAAAAAAAAAAAAAAAAAAAAAATATATATATATATATATATATATATATATATATATATATATATATATATATATATATATATATATATATATGAATCCTTTGGTTTGTCTAGACTTCCAAATAACAGAACAAGGAAACTGATTATTTATCTCCAACAAACGTGTGAGAATCTAAGAAAGAATCCAGTAAGTATAATCTGTCCAGTAAGTATAATCTGTATGTAATGCGCTTATATTTCAGACAAGCTTACAAAATGCGTTAAATTGGATGCTGTTTCGAGAAGCGGCTAAAGGGATTAAACAACCTTCGGGTGATGATGTACAAAGCTACAAAATATCTCATGAAGTGGATAAGTTCTTCAATAATCTGCTTCTAAACGGAACTGAATGATTAAACATTTTTTTCAAGAAATACTCTGGCAAAGCCACCGTACACGGACACGAGAAACTGATGCAATAATACTACATTCAAGTTAGCCTTGGAGAATGTTATTCACAGTAATATGTCAATATAGTCTGCCAAGTACCCGACAAATCGCAACTTTAGTTGACTTATATGATAAATCATTAGCGTTACCCAATATGATAAACCAAGTTATCGTCGACCAATATCATATACTATTTGACCGTTGACGAATATAAACCATGTCAACCAATATAAGCCATCCGGACTTCGTCCAATATCATACACCCTTTTACCGTCGATATATAGATAAACATTTCATTGCTCTCCATATGCATAAATGGCGAAGTAATATCTAAATGTAATTATCATCATTATGTACTACATATAATTTATCCAGCACGCAAATAAATAAATAGTGACAAACTGGTCACAATTTACTAATCACAAGAGACGCCAACACTATCAACATATTTTTCTAATGGTCTTACAAGAGGCTGCATAACGTGCTGCTACAGAAAGAGAATGAACGGGGTAGACTTAACATACGCAATATTTCATCATCAGAAAACGAAACTTGGGCTTTAGTTCATATCTGTGATGGGTAGTCGATTCCAATATATATATATATATATATATATATATATATATATATATATATATATATATATATATATATATATATATATATAGTATATATATATATATATGTATATATAGTATATATATAATATATATATGTGTGTGTATATATATTATATATATATATATATATATATATATATATATATATATATATATATAGAGAGAGAGAGAGAGGACAGAGACGAGAGAGAGAGAGAGAGAGAGAGAGAGAGCAAAACAAATTCATAACCAAGCCTTGTGCACACTTACACTTCCCCAACGATGAGAAACTTAGTAAACCCAAATACATTACTTCATAGGGTCAAGTAAGGCAGCACAATCTTCGATCAGTGGGTCGTTTCCCCAACATCTGCCATTTTCACCAAATTTGTTTCTAGTATCGTTTTTGTTTTCTAATGAGAATTCTTCCGTATCACCAGAAAATACATTAAAGGGTTTTTTATCTAAAGAGTTACGATTTTTTTTAAAGTTTTATAAGTTCTGACCCCAGCAATATATTACAGGCCAATCTCGACTCTTCCAGTGTTCTTCTGGGTTACTGAAAAACTTAACCTTATGCCATTCTTAAGCAATTTGACTTAGATTTAAGCATTCGTTTCTTGGTAGCCTATTTGACTACATAGAACAATGAGGTTATTTTAATGTCATTTTTAATATAATCAATTACATCCACGTCAACCTTGATTTTTGGATAAGCGTCTCCACTTGGTAGCGCTAATTTTAGTGCTGCTTTAGACACTTCAACCACACGATTCGGAGCACGCGTTGGAAAGGACAGTTTTTCCACGATTTCTTCTATGGCACGATACAAGTTGCCATAATTGTTAGTGTTAATGTTTCGCCTCTGTTGCTTACTCAGAGCACGGAGGTCTACACCAAAGCCTCCTACTTCCTTTCTCTTTTTACCACAACTACGGACCGCTTTTGGGCAAGACCCGCCATGCTGGCACAAGACCTGCTTCATTTAAAAGTCACTAACCAGTATCCATGCAGTTGATCGCGTATTTTTTGTCAAGGAATCTGACCGCTCTGACACCGATGCCCTGTTTCACTGGAGGCAAAGGCAGGGGGAAGACTGAGGCAGAAATTTCAGATTCATATACATTTACTTCTATTCAACTCTTGTCCATAAAACCTCTCCAGTCATTCACTACAATCAGCATGCATGACACCCACCCCGACTTTTATACTCTATTGCTTTCTTATTCTCTACTGGCAACTATCCTCAAAAGAGAACTAATTTCTCTCTCTCTCTCTCTCTCTCTCAATTTCTTGGGCACCCATCGAAATGTATGTTCATAAGCGAGAAAAACGCAACGTTGGGAGCCACAGGGCGTAACAAACGCCGGCTCTACCGACGGGAGTTCCAGAAATGAAGGAGCTCCTGAATAAGGATCTAAACAATCCTTACAGAGGTAAAAAGGCATTATGGAAAACAAGAGGTTTGGCTCTTAAAACACACGCACACACAGCTTTCAATAAGTAATATATATTTCTTCAACATGCCATACCAAACCATCAACATCTTTTCATAAATCATCAGCATTATTGACACTTTTGACCTGCTGAATCGTAATATAATTTCAAAAATTCATTCATATGTGAGAAAGACCTGTTTAGCGAATATGGCTCAGGATTCTAAGGTATCATCTTACCTTATTTCAAAAATACTGCTTCATCTTACCTTTTTCAAAAATACTACTGTCATGAAAAAGAACATCCAGCAGTCTAACATAAAACATTAGCCGCGTTCAACAGCTAAATTAATTTGGTTACAGTATTGAGTATCTGTAAGTTTACTAGTTTAAGTACACAAAAGAAGAATAATTTACTTATCTAGAAAGGCGATTCCACAAATACAGACTTGCTAACAGAATTTTACACGTAAAAAAAAGAAAAAAAAAAACTTGCTCGGAATCTGTAAATACAAAACTACGCTTGCATAGACATGCACTAACATGCGCACACAGCCATACAAAATATTCCACGTAGGAATCTGTTAACATAACAAACATACATACATACAAGAACACACTATACACGCACAGGAATTTACAGCCGAATGTGCAACAGCACACGCAGGCGGAGGATGACGATTCCCCTGTCGAGACGAAAGGTGCCGATTCCCCCGCGGAGAAAATGTGTGTGTGTGTGTGTGTGTGTGTGTGTGTGTGTGTGTGTGTGGTATTCGTAACCGAGTGATGAAGCGATTCCTCCATCCCCTTCAGTTTCCCTAAGCCCCAAACACCATCCCTGTCATGTCCGGCACCTGTTTCTCACCTCCAATGGCTCCTGCGTACCACCATGCAGGGGACGGAGTGCAACGGCAGTTTGCCCCCTTAAGCTTTATTCCCCTCAGTCTGTCTGTCTTATGAGTCTTGTCTCTTGGGTACCTTTGGTCAGTTGGACCCTCTTCCGCTGAGCGGTAAAGCATTCTGTGGCATCAAACGGAGTCAGATAAGAAAATAACGACTAGCCAGTACGGGAAAAAGAATTTCGTCTTCTGAATGAACCCTATTCCATTCTTCTCTTATGAAAAAAAGAAAAAATGATTAAAGCTCTCAAAACGCATCTCTTCCTGCGCTACATGGGAAACAGACACTTAAACTTGAAAGAGAACAAACAACGTTCTTTCTTTATATATCAAAGGGGACCCTTCCCTGTAGAGCACAAAAATCGATTGTATGGGCCATTTACCTGGTTGTACCTGGGCTCGCTTGAGCCAATACAGGAACAAAAATATAATGTGAAACTTGCATGAATTTATGTTACGCTATTAGCTATAATTCATCACCGGCGGGAAAATCGCTACATGTTATTTAGTCTCTCTCTCTCTCTCTCTCTCTCTCTCTCTCTCTCTCTCTCTCTCTCTCTCTCTCTCCCCGCTTTCGTTCTTTTTTTTTTTTTAAAGCAGGGAGGGGTCAGTGCGGGACGGAGGCTACAGAGCGGTTTAAAGATGATCACACTCCAATAGTGCGAAGAATCAGGGTAAAACAACCTACCTAAACTTAGAGCGGGAATTAGAACTAAACGTAGCTCACAACACACGTAATGCGGGATTTTGGTGAATCACAATAATTTCGCTGATGGCTCAAAATATTCAGTTTACAAAATTGACCTGATTTATGACCAGGTGACCACAAAATTACCCTAATAAATAAAGCTTCACGAGCAAGCTTATTAAATCTCTTCCCAGGCTTGTCCGAAAGTGGTTCTATGCATAGTACAGAAGACTGAGGGAACATGGAAAGCTGGGATTCAATCATCTTTTAAAACTGGCGAAAAGTATAAAAAACATCGCAATGACGTTCATTAATGGTCAGATTTGCCAGAAACTCACTCTTCAACTTCTTTTATTTAAAATCTACGAATACAGGCATAAAGCAAGCAGGGATTCTCATAAGTGCTTGGGTAATTACTTGTATCGAAATATACCGAAACTTTTTTTTTTTATGAAGCCATTCACATGAAGGATACGCCCTTGTAACATCAGTTATTGGAGCCATGAGTTATCGTTTATAATTAAGAAGTTGTCTTCTACGTGGCACTGCTAACTATAATAAATTATTTCTAACTACTGACTAGTAATGCGGCGAGTTACGAACATTTTACTCGAAAACTGCATCGCTGAGCAAAACAAATGATAAAAAATGGAGAAAAAAACTGTTTAATAACATTGACAAATATTTTGACCATCACTAATATTATTATTAACAACAAGAATATTTCTATCTATAATAGAAACTAATTAACAACAACACAGTAAATTAAGGAAAAAAAGAAACTGAAGTGCATGCTAACACATTATCGAATTATAGGAAGGGGAGTCAGACTTGGCATTAAAGCCACACCTCAGATTAAGGACATCGAGGTACCGCCTGCCCCTGTGTGCCACTCAGCAATGCGCATGGACCACCATTCCACAGGCACAATAGCCTGCATATTAAACGTCACTAAAATTAACCAGATAAGAACAAATCAACCTTGAGGATAGCGTGGTTATACAAACTCTTCAAAATTAATTAATATAAAAAAAAAAGACTGGGAGAGTTACTGATAAACACTAAGAATACTAGAGAAAATGTTCAAACACCGATTAAAAAAATTTGTAGACATGTAATTATTTCAATGGTCTTCTACATATAATGTTATCAAAGCTCTTCTTTCTTCACTGAGGCATGAAAACTGAATCAAATTAAATATGATCAATATAATATATATATATATATATATATATATATAATATATATATATATATATATATAATATAATGGTATGTTGTTTAATTTGTACACCAAAGCATTCTATCAATAGTTGGTACACCCAGATTAACAACAGTACTAGGTCACCGGTTCATTTAAACTTGAATTGCTGAACCGTAAATGATTAACTTGTTCAGCAGAAGTTCCACAAAATTAGCTACTACATACATCGACATAGAAGTGTCTACCTATCCCATACACCTCCATCTTGCCGGCGCTCTACCATTTCCCAGATATGAAGGTCCTTCCTCACCAATATCTTTTCACACATCTATCTCATATTTTCCAGTCTCTTCTCCCTTTTGTCACTTCCCAAGCAGATACTAGTTTTAATCATCCTATCGTCTTCCATTCTTACCACTTAACCAAACCATCTTCTAACACGATGATCCAACCATCATCCTGAGCTAAACTTTTTATCGCTCGTATGTATCGAAACATTTTCATCCTGTCAATTCTGCTTTTGCTATAAATACGGAGCACACTATTAACTTAAAAGCTTCAACCTATTTTCTTCCATTTGCAATCAAATTCAGCTTTATACACTCACACCTTAGCCTCCACACACACACACTTTAAATGGATTCAAAAACACCATGGTTGCTTGCCTCCTTGCTATGCTTATTCTGTAACTCAAAATCTTCTCCCCTATCATAATCATCCATTACATTCACTCACAGAATACTTATAAAAAATTAATCAATTCTATTCTTTCATCTACCAAATTAACATGCGTTATTCCGTTTTCCGGGTTCCCTTTACTTTTAATAAGCTTACTCTTCCCACAAATTTACATTTCCTTTCTTTTCTTGCCTGCTATTTCATACGATTCTTTGGTATCTCTTTACTATCCCAGTTACAACTATGCCTTCTGCATACAGCAATCATTTTACATTCCATTAATTTTTATATCTCCTTGTACCTACCTCTATCCATAAAGATCTTAAATGGGCATAAATACATGCCACTGCCATGGTTTCAACCCTCTTTCACATCAAACCAGGTACTTTCCAGAGCTTCACTTTCATCAAGAAAACTTTTAATCCATCTCAAACCAGTTTTGCTTATCCTCTATACCATGCATCCTAAACAACCTCCATATATCTACATGTTAACCCTACCATAAAAATTTTCTATGCCTGTTTGTAACATCATAGATTTTTCCTTTAACTTTCACTTCTACCTTGATTATTTCACTTCAAACGGCCAATCCACACATCTTTCCCTACCACTCTCGTCATCAGTCTGATTTCCTCAATCAAAATCCTGCCATTCTTCCAGTTGCCTGTATTACAGGGTTTCCTTGTTGTTCATCCCTCAGGAACCTTCTTTCCTACATTCAGACATACTTTACATAAACTGATCAGCCTCTCGCTGAATAACAATTGTACTGTGACATCTCACCTGTTATTCCATCAGCTCCTGGTGTCTTTTCTTTTTTACAACTTGTCACCTGACCTGCCTTCTTTATGCCCTCAACAGTCACTATCCAAAGCATTCTCTAATCTGTGCATACCTTTACAATTTTGCTTCTTTCAACTGTGCTTCACTCCTGCCTTTCACATTCAACAAATTCTGAAATGACACAAGATTACATTCAACTCAGTGATAATATCTTCATATGCATATTTTAATCCGAGATCATTTGCTCTTTAACTTTTCTACATGCATCTCCTTCCCAGTAGAATAACTCTTCTTTCTGCAGTCCTTGTTCACCTTCTCCCATCAATCTTTATTACTTGCATCATCCTGTATTATTGCACATGAAATTGCACAATATTCTCCTCAAAATAATCTCTCATTTCCTGATACAACCCCTTGCTATTTTCATTCCTTCTTCACACCATCTAGAGCTACAAATATCCCCTCCTGACACTATAACCTTAGGAGGGATTTTACATATTCCCCACTTAATCTTTCCACTTTCACCCACCTAATATTTAATCAGTTTTCTCCTTATACACTCTTCTTGTCATCAAACTAACCTGTCTTAAGTACATTTACAACCACACTTTTGCTCATTTCTCTTAACCGTATTCCTGTTCATTATTTGGTTTAAGTAAACGTTACCTCAAGCCATTCTCCCTCTCATCATTATATCCATTAACTTGCTCCGTAATAACACATCTACCAACTCTCTTCCCAAGTATACTTATGAATATTCTGCTTTGGAAGCCGTTTATATCCAACATTGAATCCCTAATAAAATATTTCCACAAGACTCTCTATATTCTCATTTCCCTGGAAATCCATGCCTGCCAAAATACCACCTTTCTCTATCACTTATTTTATGCTTAAGTTGTCTAACATGAGTATTTTGTAAACCCAACCTGGCCCAGATTCAGACGATCCAAAAACTGTTTTCACTTGCACTCATTAAAGGTGCTGTCCTTTCAGTTTTCAGTACTTTTTTTATTTGATTTTGGAAAACAATGATAGCACATCCAGAAAATAGAATTAAGTTAACTTCCCATCTATACAATAAAGTGTTGATGATCCTGGTAGAGGATAGATAGACTTTCTACACTGCTCGTATTCTCCTCCTTTCCTGAACCACATACCTCCAGAAGGAGCTATCCTTTCAGTTTTCAGAACTTTTTAGGATAACATTGATGACATATGTAGAAAATGTAATTAAGTTAACTTTCCATTTATGTAAATGAAGTGTGGATGATGCTGGTAAAGAAAATTAAATGGTCAAGTGGCAATCGAATCCCCATAAGAGCAAATGTTCTGTCATCTGGCAGCTTGCTTCAGCGGAAAAACCCGTCGTGAATGCCCGTAATCTTGGAGGGAAAAATCAGCAATTTCTTTTTGCACGAAGAAATGTATAAGAAATGCTTTCCCATACCTTTTCCCAACTAAGCAACACAAATTAGGTCTACTCAAAGGTAAGTTTAATTAATCTTATATATCGCCGAAAATTTTTCCAGCCAGAATAAGCCGAAATAATGTACAAATGTACATACTGGGCATTCCTTAGGCATTGAAAGCTGCCTCTGGATAAATCTACGGGAAAGAAGAAAACTGCCTCTGAATATGGATTCTGTTCAGTGTAAACTCCTAAATAAAACCCAGTTCTGTCCATGAAGTTTAAAAAATGCCTCTCTACGGTATCAACTATTCGGTTGTGCACCAGTCTGGAAACCATTAAATGCCATTACTGGCAGCACGGCATCAGAAGATGACGAAAAAGTCGTTCTTGAGACAACGTCTAAGTGTAAAAGTGAAAAGATCGATCAGTACATATAAAGATGGTTTGGTCATGTGCAGAGAATGGGGGCCAATTGTCTGGCGGACAGGTGCAGTTCCATAGTGCTAACAGGAATGAAGTAGACCTACAAAGTGCTAGCTATATTGGGTGGGGGAGGTAAGGCACTGAATGGAAGGCCCTTCACATCCCAAACACAATAGTGCATACCATGGAACTATAAATATGGAATGGACATGGGCGTATAAATGTATTGACGCTGATTGTCACCGCGACGCCATGGGAAGAAGGTGCATATGAGGCTGAATTAAGCTATTATAGCTTAGTCTTGCAGACGCTTTTTCACTCTGTCGTCCTTAATTTTCCACCGATTTTAATAAATATAGGCTCATTGGAAAGCTCTTGAAAATCCATTTTAAATGCATATAATTAAGCATGTAGAAAATACGGTGCTGCAGCGTTTTAAGTAAAGATATCCAGATATGCATTTTACCTGGGTTCACTTTTTTACTCGACTCATCCAAATTTTTAAATATAAATTTTAATAAATTTACCATCGGTTAAAAGCTCTTGAAGATCACTTTCCAATGAACCCGATGAAGCATGTATATGTACTGAGAGTGAGTGACTTCATGTCTTTACCAAGGGGTTGTGTAATAAATTTTACCACTAAAGCCTATGGAACCCCTTATATTTAATATCCTTCTAAGTATCAAAGTTTTTATACTCTACTATGCATTTTATGCACTACCTAGGTCTTATTACCTTGTTATCCAGTTTGTGTTAACTAGGGACTAACCCTACCACCATGACACAATGGACTTAAATTGTAATTATGTTGACTTATGATTATTACTTACTTATATCAGTCATTATTACAAAAAGAAACACACTTGTTTATATAATAATCTATTTTTACAGATCACTTATTAATGTCAGTTTCATTAATACTAATAATTTAGGTCTATTTTAAATGTATTATCATGTAAACAGAAATTACTATATTAAATAATGTGTACTAATAAATTTCTTTAACATAATGCAACAAATGTCATAGAAGAATATTACTGCCTCCTTGAAGAGAACAAGTTTATTGCATTTCTGGCGAATGCTTCTACTCTGCAATGCCTGACCGTAGAGCCTGGCTACATGATAAGAGCACAAATCAAAGTAAATGCCCAGAATCAGGCGATACTGACTAGAAAGCATGTAAAAACTGTACTTACTTAAGAAAAGAGATGCCATGTTGTTTAGGGAATCTGCTTTGTATTTTCAGCAGTTGCTGGCGAAGCACTGCCTTTTTTGGTGTCATTACGTGTCTGCTTCACCTTCACTGGCGCCATAACAAAGCTCTCTCCACCCTTTGCAATGGCGGCATGCTGCGCACGGCAATTTCGCGCATGTCCATTCCATGTTTATAGTTCCATGGTGCATACACTAAAAACGTGTGAGTAGGGGAATTTTAAGTCTACTGCGTAAGTCTATAAAGTGCCTAATGTTGAGGAAGTCTCTTAGACCGAAGATTCATCACTGATTTAGTAATTATCTTGTCTTGAGCTGTTGTTTACCACCTATTAGGGGATACTGTTACTGCCAATCATATATATAATAATATGTATTATATATAAACACATATATATACGTACACATTTATACATGCACATACATATATATATATATTCATTGTATAAACTTATGTGTGTACGCGAGTGCATGTGTGACTGTCTGTTGTATTTGTAAGGGCCGCTTCATTCCTTGGCCAAAAGCAGACCTTTAAAGGTGAGAGAATCAGTGAGAGAATCGTATGTAATGATTGAATTACTGGAGTCACTAAGTGTGTACGTGTTTATAGAGATTGACTATGATAATGATACTGTATTCTTATCTATTCACACAATGTGATGTTTCATTATCAGTGTGTATGGGGATTTTTTATTACATCCAATCTTTGCTTGATACTGGTCGAGGTTTTTGTCCACTTCGTTTTATCGTGAGTGATGGGAGGGCCTTTCTATCGCAGCAACGCTTTTTCTTCTGTATGTAACCATATATTTGGTTTTAGTTATCATTTGCAGGCGATATCTCTCCATATATTATAGAGGGCACAATGTTATCCTTATTTAGTCACTTTATTCCACTAGTTTGTTTCTTTCGTTATATTCATTAACTCCTTCTTTATAATAAAATTTTCATGACTGCCGACTTAAAAAGTGTTGGAAAGACGTTACGTACGGGTATAATATCATCATCTTCCAAAAATTTGTGTTTATTCACACTTACCTTTATTTAGATTGGTCCGTTTTACCGGGAATTCCCCTCCCCGCAAACGGAAAAAAAATATACTAGCAGTTCAGAAAATAGACCAGGTACTTTATACCTTAATAATGGCCTGAGTCTGTAATGAGATGTACAGGCGACACGCGACATGAGCCTTTACTTATTCAATATCGTCGGAGCCATTCTGAACTCATAGTAGCAGTGAGCAGACCGGGGTCTTATAATACCGTATTTTTCGCTCTTTCTTCTGCATCTGCGTGTTTTTTGGCTTTCTTTTCCCTTACATTGTTTTTGTACCATCGTAGGATAAACATTCCATTTACCACTGCACTTCTAAAAATACATATGTCAATTCAGTTCGATAAGAAGGTAAGTGACAATCGCATGTACGAAGGTAGATGAAAAATAATGAAACTAGAGTAGGCAAATTATTTGAGTATGCAAAAAGCAAAGAAGAGGTCACACAATCAGCAAAAAGTGTGAGGATGTAGAAGAATGTTTAAATGCAACTGCAGGACAACAAACAAACAGAATACCGATATAGAAGACGTAAAAGATTAACAAAGGCAAAGTTAGTGATGCACGATTTGTTTTAGAAAAAAATATAAGAAACTTACGCTTTACGTTAGCAACTGGAAAAGTACAGGTTAATGAGCAAATTATCTTAAAACACTAGATGCAAATGGAGGGATGTATTCAGAAAAATTTGTTGAATTTTGATGCTCAGAAGAAAGGGCAAGTTGAATGATGAACTAGTGTAAGGGGTATCTATAAATTTAAGAATGCTTGAGGAAATGACCAAGGAGGCCGTAAAGGAGGGTAAATAGATTGAAGAAGGGAAGGTGCCATGAAATAAAAGGATTACAAGTGAAATGCTTTAGTACGGTTCAAGATGTGATTAAGTGGATCATCACACACACATATATATATATATATATGGATGAATGCGTGTATGTGCCAGCATAACTCTGAAACGCATTGAGCAATGTCAACCAAACCAAAGTTAGTATACTTATGACTTACTATCTAGAGATCAGCGCTGTGAGGGTCAGACATCACTAACCCCAGAGGGGTTGGGGTTGGGAGGGGCTTCCTTGAAACGGGGATGGTTCTGCCCGTAGACATTCATTTACTTACTAAGTAAGTAAAGAAATGTTACAAATTTATCATAACTAATTTCGGTAAACATATCACTTACTATTAGGAAAAGAATACCGTGGGGATAAGACATCAATAGCACTAATGAACGTGGGGGGTTGGTAAGGAGGTGACAAAGTGAGAGTGAGAGGGAGAGGATATAAGAGACAGTAGAGGGGGTGTTAAGGAGGAGAAAGAAGGAAAGAGTCAGGGAGGGGGTTGGAGAGAAGACAGGGAGTGAGGAAGTGAGAGAGAGCGAGAGGGAGAGGAAGTGAGAGAGAGTGAGAGGGAGAAGTGAGAGAGAGTTAGAAAAGAGAAAGTGGGAAAACGAGAGAGAGAGAGAGAGAGAGAGAGAGAGAGAGAGAGAGAGAGAGAGAGAGAGAGAGTCTTCAGTTATCCTGGGCAGCGCCAGGCTGGTCAGCTAGTGTATATATATATATAAAATTACAAGTGACCATTTAAGTACAAAATCTTTAAGCTGATATAAAAATCAAAATTTCCCTCATTCTGGAAGGAAGAGAGAGAGAGAGAGAGAGAGAGAGAGAAGAGAGTAAAACCTGAACCTGCAGGTAACGGTTCCAACGGCTAACGAATACAACCAACGCAAGTTGTCTCTAATATCAGAATGACCTGCTCTGCTATGTGAACTATTGATCAACAAGATGCAAAAGAGATGACGTCAAAACATTTTAGGGCCAGGTTTTCTGCAAAACATACTCCCCTTTTCAAATGAGAGGGAAAGAGAATGATTACGGATATTAATATAACTATAAATAACACATGATTTCAGAACATAAAAATCTCTTAACAAGAAAGAAATTACTTTAAACGATTATCGCAAGTGAACAGTGACGTCTTAGCAGTTTTGGGAACTAGGGAGGAGAAAGAGGGAAAGAGTCAGGGAGGGTTGGAGAGAAGAGAGGGAGAGGAAGTGAGAGAGAGCGAGAGGGATAAGAAGTGAGAGAGTGAGTTAGAAGAGGTGTTAGAAATGAGAAAGTGGAAAAACATCTGCTTATCTAAAACTATGTAATCCAGAGAGAGAGAGAGAGAGAGAGAGAGAGAGAGAGAGAGAGAGTACATTTTAGAGATAACATTTACAACAACTGTCGAAGCCGTGTAAATCTGGGAGTAAAGCAGCAAATCATTTTGACTGTATAATGTCTACTTGTGCAAAGTCCCAAGAAGAATGATGCACACAAAGGTCCCGTTTACATTCCCATTAAAACGTTATAATGGTGGAGAATGGTTTATTTCATTTCTTTCTTAAGTACTTTCCATAAGTATGAAAGGATTCATTAAAACGAGCTGGAATCATTTACCATCGCTCACAGAATGATTTACTGGTTAATATTCCTTCTTGGAATACTGAATTTTTCTTTGACTGTCCTTTAGTTCGAGTGTCATGAAAAAGTGGTTTCTGAAACAATAGATCAAGTTAATATTTGGAAGGGTGACCACTAAGAAATTCCTGTCAACACATAAGACTCTTCAACATCCCAAAAGACAAGCGTGCTTGCAGCAATCTCATCGCAAGAACTGTTGCTGATATACGGCAGGACAGCAATTTTGGGACCATCCCCTCTCTGTAGGTAATATATATGCCACAGAGGATAACACAGACACAAACACACACATAATATATATATATAGATATATATATATATATATATATATATATATATATATTAATATATATATATAATATATATATATATATATATATATATATATATATATATATATATATATATATATATATATTTACCCAAAGCAGCCAAATACCTGATCATTGCATTTACCAATCAAGAAATAGCTACCTCACAACAGCCAGACGACACCTGAACCTTCATCACAGATAAAATATAACGGATTTCTCTAATGGCAATGGTGATCCCTTAACAACTTATTAATCATGCAAGAAATCAGACTAAGTTTATTAAAACAAGTGTGAGGTAATCTTATATGAGATTCAATTAATTAAAGGGCATCACTCTAACAACAACTTTAAAAGTCTAAGTATTTCCCTGCCAGGGTTCTAACTCACTTAAATAAAATTGAAGGAAAACAGCACAGTTACCACTCAATTTCTCTTCTTAAATAAAATTCTATCACTGGTGGTCAATAAATGAAACTGTTATAAAAATTTCAAATACATAAAATTTAATTCTAACTTCATAATTTATAAGTGAAATTCATAATCACAGGGAAATTTACTATTACTTGAAAACACTATAAAGTTTAATTAATTCTTGAATTAATTATTAAACAAAATTAAATCAAAATGATTCTATCAAGAAAATTAATTATTCAAGAGGTTAAACCCTTCAGTGAAAATTCAAACAGTTAAATAATAATTAATAATTGAAAAGAAATCTAAGTAAATGCCAATAATTCACAAGTGTTGTTAAATCCAGTATGCAATGTTAAATCACCAAGAAACTCCTATGTTATTCAAACAAATTCTGAATGTAAAAATATGTAAACACACCACAATGTGGAAAATGACCAAAATTGTAAAAACACTTCGAAAATCGTTCGCTCACACAGTACATAAAAAAACTGCAAAAGAATTAAATACAAAACACAAAAATTTGCAATATGCAAAAAATAAAATAATTTTACCTAAACACTTTAACTATTTTTTAAGTGCACTTAAAACTTGTAATAACTTATTATCTGGTACCAGTTTTTTCTTCGTGCTGCAGCTTCCAATTCACTACACTCTTTCAAAGGCACCATTACAAAAATGAGAGGGAAAGAGAGTGATTACAGCTATAATATAACTATTAATAACACATGATTTCAGAACATAAAAATCTCTTAACATGATAGAAATTACTTTAAACGATTATCGCAAGTGAACAATGACATCTTAGTAGTTTTGGGAACTAGGTACTCATTTCATCTCCCGATTAAATTACAGGTTGTCAAATTCTTTTTTGACAAATTGAGAGAGATAAGAGGTAATTTATTAGTAATATCAAACAGATTCATAAGAAAAGAGTCTCTAATTACTAAAATGAATTGAAGAATATTCTGGTAAGGACACAATGACATGGCTTCCGGTGTGCATAAGTTAAAAGTTTTGATGAAGCCACAGAACAATCTAGAAGCTATGACGAAACATTGTGCAATCAGTCACAAGGTTTCGACAAAGCCTGGTAATACTGGTTCAACACGAAGAACTCGTGCGCTGATGTGTTGACAGCTACATCAGCTTTTGCAAATGAAGATCTCTCTTTTCACATGTTACTTCTTAACTTTAAATTATGCATTTTGTGAATTCTGAACATTTTACTTCAACACATCAATTCTGAATTAATCTTAATACAGAATCTGAACATAAAGCATACATTTTAAGACATTACATACAAATACTGAGGGGAAGTTGCAATTTGCAAAGGCATTAAATAAGATTCCTCCCCCAAGAAGATTAGTTATCCCGGGTTTGAATCCAACTATTCACAACGGGATAAATAATCTGCAATTACATTGTTCTTACCAGAAATGTGCTGCACTCTTAAATTATACTGTTGAAGACACAAAAACCACTATGTTAACCTTAGGTTAAGATTTTTCTTTTCTTTTTTATAAATGATAGTGGATTGTGATCAGACAGCACTAAAATTCTTTCATTCCTAGGTCTGTTCACATACACTTGAAACTTTTTCAATTCTGTAATTAAGGCTAGAGTTTCTTTCGCTAGGTTAAATACACTTTCTGATGCTTTTTCAGTTTTGAAGACATGAAACGCACAGGATGTAAAATCACTTATATCTTCTTTGCATAAGAACAGCTCCAATTCCACAGTATCATAAATTTATTACTGAAGTCTGGAGCTTGAAATACTGGTCTTGAAGTTAAAATGGCTTTTAACTTCTCAAATGATTCTTGACATTCTGGAGTCCACACAAGCTTAGCTTCAGGACTAGTTAAGTTTGCCAAGGGAGCTACTACGGCTGAGAAATTTGGACAGAAACAGTAATAGAATTCCACCATGCCCAAAAATCTCTGTAGCTGTTTCCTGTTGGTAGGTGGGGTAGCCTTACATATACCTTCTACTTAAGCAGTTACAGAAGCAAGAAGGCCTTTTCCATCTTCAAAGCCAAGATACTGAACAGTCTCCTTCCCAAACTCACCCTTTTCTAGGTTGACTGTCAGTCCTGCTTCTCGTAGTTTCTTGAAAACTTTCCTCAGAACCTTCAAATGTTCTTCCCATGTTGTAGAGTAAATGACTTTATCACCAAGGTATACACCTACTCCTTCTATAGATCACAGTAGTTGATCCATCACTCACTGGAATGTTGCTGGTGCATTAATAAGACCAAAAGGCAGAACAGTATACTAATAAAGTCCATAAGGAGTAATATAAGGGAATTTGATAATAACATTGCAAAAAGTCTATCTTGGAAACAAACTTGCCTTGCCCAATATTATCAAGTAACTGATCTATAAGAGGCAAGGGAAAACGGTCAGCCAAACTGATCGAATTCAGTTTCCTACAATCAGCATACATCCTAAATGAGCCATCTGGTTTCTTCACTAAAACACATGGAGAACTGTAGTGACTTGAACTGGGTTATGCTAATCCATGCCGTAACAAATATTCAATGTCTTTCTCCAAAACATCTCGATGACAAGGTGATAAGCGATAAGCTCTATGCTTAAATGGTTTTCCATCTTGGATCTTGAACTCATGCCTGGTCAGATCAGTATACCTAGGTACATCTGCAAAAATTTCTGTGAAACTTCTAATCACTTCACTTAATTCTTCACCTTGTTCAACACTCAGATATTTTAATTTATTCTCCAAATTTTCCAAAATTAAGGAATTATTCATCTTGCTTTCAGCTCCCAATTCACAGCCATCGTCGTCTTCTGTAGTTGAAGTTTTCTGTGATATTGACACGTTTCAATTTTAGTTTCTGAAAAGTAAGGTTTCAAGAAGTTCATATGTATCTTCCTTTGCCGTTTTCTTCTTTCTGGTGTTTCAGCCACATAAGTTCTATCACTTAACTTCTCTACTATCTTGTAAGGACCTTGAAATTTTTTGGTAAGGGGAAATCTCTTCACTGGTAAGAACACCAGCACTTGTTGACCTACACTAAAACTTCTTAACTTAGTCTTCTCATCATATCTCTTTCATTTTCTCTGGACTTACTTTCAAATTTTCTAAAGAAAATTTTCTAATCTCTTGCAACAATTTCCTCAAGTTCTTCACATATTCTACTTGGATTTTCTCTTGATTTTCTTCCCAATTTTCTGCAAGAATCTTCAAACGGCCCTCTTACTTCTCTATCAAAAATCATCTCATTAGGTGAGCATCCCATGCTTTCTTGATAAGTATTCGTTACTTCAAATAACATTAAGGGTAAACCAACATCCCATTTTCCTGACTCAGAACAGTACTTTGTCAGCATACTTTTCAATGTCTGGTGGATCCTTTCAAAGGCTCCTTGACTCTCTGGATGATAAGCAGTTGATAACTGTAGTTTCACTCCTAACAAATTTATCACATCCTGAAACAACTTGGCAGTAAAGTTTGTTTTTCTATCCCTTTATACAATTTCTAGTATTCCAAACTTTGAGAAAATCTCCACTAATTTCTCAGAAATTGCTTTAGCAGATTTGCTTCTAACAGGGATTTCCTAAGGATATCTTGTCACAGGACACATCAATGTTAACAGATATTCATTTCCCTTCTTCGTCTTCGGAAGTTGTCCAACCACATATATAACCACCTTGCTAAAGGGTTTTCCTCTAACTTCTGTAGGTTGTAGGGGCTTTCTGAATGGTTTCATTCAGTTTTCCAGCCATCTGGCGGGTGTGACACTCTTGACAGACCTGCTAACATCTTTGTGAAGTCCAGACCAGAAAAAATACTTCATGATCTTCTCCACAGTCTTCCTGATCCCCATATGTCCAGACTCATGAGCTACTGCTACCACTTGCTTCGGCCGTGGATATGGAATGAAAATTTGAAGATATTCACCCCATTCAGCATCTCCTGGTATATCTGCAGGTCTATACTTCCTCACCAGAAAGCCTTCCTTCAGATAATAACATGTAGGAGTTTGTCGCATCTCTTCTTGATCAACAACTCTGAAGAACAAATCAGCTAACAATGCATCCTTTTTCTGCAATTTCATATGCTTCTCTCTTTTCTCTTGACCAACTTCAAGAGCTGAACTCTCAATATCTGTTAACTCAGCTACTGTAATTTCACTACTATTTTCAAGAACACCCTGACTACTCGGTGTCTCTGCAAGATCAACTGGTTCTTCTTCTTGGGAAATCTCTTATTGGCTAGCACTAGAGGAAACATCACTTCTCGGAAACAATTCTTCTAACCTCAAAAATCCTTCACTTGATCCGTCTTGGGTGTGTAAATCCTCAGTCTCTTCACTTACAGGTGTAATCCTCTTCATACTCTTGGTAGTTACTTAACTAGGAAACAGGTAGGGGTTATTCTTCTCTAAATCTACCATAGGACTAATCCTCAAAGGTTTATCTGTCACTATAGGACAAGGAACAAATGGCACACTACCAACTTCATTACCCAACAGAACATGTACACCTTCCACAGCCAGTGAGTCTGTCACAGCAAAATCGACATTCCCAGTCAACAATTCACATGACAGGTGCAAGCAGCATATAAAAGTTACCTCTTTTTCTCCTATACCCTTTAAAATAACTGAATCTCCAGTGAGAGTCTTCTCCAACAATGGGTGAGCACCACATACTATGGCTGCTCCCTGTATCATGTAATACCCTGACTGGTACCTGCACACTTCCTCCTTGAGTTGTCAGCGTACCCTCAGAGATATATGGCTTAAAACCTCCAAGCTGCTAAGTCACTTACTACTTGAAGTTACATTTCCCCTGGTTGCAAAACACTCAGCTTGGTTAGTTTCAGTCTGTAGTCTGATTCATCCCCATACTGCTCTTCATTGTCCGTTTCACCTGGTCACCTTTCACCACTTAACCAACTGGCTTTGAATGTTGTTGATTCTGTTAACACTCTCAACCGTAGTGTCCTGCTCTTCCACACTTGCAGCAGACAACATTAGCCTTCGGTAACTGTCTTGAAAAATTGGATGTTGAGGATTTCACATTAGCTTGCTGAGGGGTATTAAATTGCAATGTCTTGGTATTATCACATGCCACTGCTAAAGCACTCCACTGTGCCTTAGTCAGAGTGGATTCAGATCCAACCATTTTCTCTAGGTTGCTCGACTAACAATTCAATACAAAAATATGCAAAAACAACTGGTCACTCTTCTAACAAAATATATCCCTAACACCACCAGTATAAACCATAAACCAGAGTGATCATGTGATCTGTAATGAAGCAGCCAAATATCTGGTCATTACATTTCCCAATCAAAAAATAGCTACCTCACAACAGCCAGACACCTGAACCTTCATCACAGATAAAATACGACTGATTGCTCCAAAGGCAACAGTGGTCCTTTCAACACTTATTAATCATGCAAGATATCAGACTAAGTTTTTAAAAACAAGTGTGAGGTGATCTTATATGAAATTCATTTAATTAAAGGGCATCACTCCAACAAAAACTTTCAAAATAAGTATTTCCCTAGTTCTAACTCACTTCAATAAAATTGAAGGAAAACAGCACAGTTACCACTCAATTTCTCTATTTAAAATTCTATCATTGGCGGTCAATAAATGAAACTGTTATAAAAATTTCAAATACATAAATTTTAATTTTAACTTCAGAATTTATAAGTGAAATTCACAATCACAGGGAAATTTACTATTACTTGAAAACAACACAACGTTTCAATTAATTTTTGAATTAATTATTAAAGAAAATTAATTTATCAAGAAAATTAATTATTCAAGAAGTTAAATCCTTCAATCAAAATTCAAGCTGTTAAACAATAATTAATATTTGAGAATAAATCAAAGTAAATGCAAATAAATTCACAAGTGTTAAATTAAATCCAGTATGCAATGTTAAATCACTAAGAAACTCCTACATTAATCAAACAAATTCTGAATGTAAAAATATGTAAAAAAAAAAATGTGGAAAAGTACCAAAATTGAAAAAACACTACAAAAATAGTACACTCACAGAATATATATATATATATATATATATATATATATATATATATATATATATATATATAAAACAGCAAAAGATTTGAATACAAAACAGATATTTACATTGTGCAAAAAATGAAATAATTTTACCTAAACACTTTAACTACTTTTAAGTGCACTTAAAACTTGTAATAACACATTACCTGGTACCAGTTTTTTCTTTTTGTTGCAGCTTCCAATTCACTACACTCTTTCAAATGCACCGTTAAAAAAACACATTTACATTTTATGTTCAGATTCCATAAATAACTGCTGTGCTATTAAGAAATTAAATAAATCTGAAAGTACAAAATCTTTACGTTTATGTAAAAAACTAAATTTCCCTCGGTCGGGAAGAAGAGAGAGAAGAGGGTAAAAATTGAACCTGCTTGCAATGGCTCCAAGGCTAACGAATACAACCAACAGAAGTTGTCTCTAATATCAGAATGACCTGCTCTTCTATGTGAACAGCTGATCAACAAGATGCAAAATAAGATGACGTCAAAAGATTTTAGGGCCTGGTTTTCTCCCAAACTCTTAATATACTCCCATTTTCAAATGAGAGGGAAAGAGAATGATTTTGACTATTAATAACAATTAATATTACATGACTTCAGAACATAAAGATTTCTTAACATGAAAGAAATTATTTTAAATGATTATAGCAAGCTAACAGTGATGTCACAGCAATACTGGTTGAACATGAAGGACCCGTACACTAATGTTTTGACAACTATATCTGTTGTTGCAAATGAAGATCTCTCTTTTCAAATATATTATTTCTTAACCTTAAGTTATGCATTTTGTGAATTCTGAACATTTTACTAGAACACATCAATTTCTAAATAAATTTTAATACCAAATCTGAACATAAAACACACATTTTATGACATTACATACAAATACTGAGGGGAAGTTACAATTTGCAAAAGCATTAACATTATATGTATGTATGTATGTATGTATGTATGTATGTATGTGTGTGTATGTATGTATGTATGTATGTATATATAGATATATATATATATATATATATATATATATATATATATATATTATATATATATATATATATATATATATATACGTTTCGTGTGTTTAGTACCTTGCTTACTTTGCTGTTCCAAGGCGAACATGAAAAGGTTTTATTACAATATTAGCAGTACAACAAGAAATTAGGAAAAAATTTTCTTTAAATGTTTTTTCAGTCACCCATGTTTTTTTATTTTTTTTATTGTTTATTAAAATTTTAATTGAAACACAAAGTGGATGAAATTCACATGGTAAAATCTACATTAATTGAGAATATCTGTGGTATCATCTTTGATTTGGAATGTTCATCCATAAGTCAGTAGTACATCTTGACGTGTGCAACACCTTTTTCATAGCAAACAAGCCACCTTTTCAGGCATGCCTGATCAACATCTGACAACATGGATGAACATTCCAAATCAGAGATGGTACCACAGATATTCTCAGGTAGGACAGATTTTACAATATGAATTTCATCCACTTTATGTTTCTATTAAATTTTCAATAAACAAAACGAAACAACGAGTGACTTTTGAAATACCCGGTATATATATGTATACTTTTTCCCCTTACAGTCACTGACACCAAATGGAAGTATGAAGGCAGGTCTCCGGTTTTCAACAAAAGCATCTGGCCTTAGCTGTGAATGCCATACCTAACAAGCTACCAGTACCCAAAATCACTGATACGGTTAACACATGCATAATGGGTTGTAGACAAATGTACCTCTGACTATTCTGTTACACTTAGTATTAAAACTCATGCCCTCTTGCTTTGAGGCAATTATCTTAGATATTGGACTATGGAGAACTTGCAGAAGTGATTGTTGAGGACATATAGATAGCAATTCAGAGGCTGAAAAACAAGACAGATCAGGCATCGATGTAATTACAAACAAGTCACTTGCAATGCCATATATCAACTTTCGAGATATTCCTCATTTGTTGAAGGTTTGTTGAAGAATTATACTGTAGGGTCCCACACGAACTCACACACCGTCCTTCTTACTTGGCTGGCTAATCTCCTCACAAGAAGCACCTCGCACACCAAACATGCATATACAAGATACACAGCATAGTCACGTATCTTTTGTACATATATCATTCATAATAATGTTATGCTAAAAGTATCATTAGTACCACATGCATTGCAACGTCAGCATTTCAGCTATATTTATTATAATTTCATTTGTGTCTTTTATATCAATTTGTATACATCTTTCCATCCTTAAACATTTGCATCTTTTATATAAATTTACATACATCTTTCCATCCTTCAACACAGTTGA
>NC_087209.1:34139471-34184471 GCF_015104395.2 Macrobrachium nipponense | reverse complement strand
CCTACCACATCCTCCACCGTCTTCTTCATATCTCTTCACCCTCAACTGGTCTTCCTATGAAATAACACTTTCCATTTCCCGAAAATCTGTTGTTGTTCTCTCATTGACTCCGTATCATATCTTTGTTTCTTCTTCTTCCTCAATCATCAGTATAAAAAACTCCTCTGAGATTTTAACAAAACCAAACGAGCTAAATATGCGTCTGATGACTCGAACTACCAGTTTATACATTTAAGCATACATGCGTATATGCTACATGCATATAGTGGAAGAGTAGAGTGCCTTACCATACATAAAAGGATTACAATAGTGCTTGACAATGCCTTAACTTCTCGAAATATTAAGAACTCTTTGTGATCATTAGAAAAACTTTTTTCCTGAAAAAATGAGCGCTCAATGAAATGCTGTGTTAGTTTTCTGCTCAAGTGTTCATCCACGCTGCATCATAACAGTATGATTGTGGCCGAGACCACCGTCTTGTTTTTTCCTCTGCTGCCATCCCTGTTAGATGAACGCCTAAATGTCCAGAGTGTATATGTCTATGTATGTATGTATGTATGTAGTATAAATTCGCCTCGTGTAAATAGTTGAACCAGGGCTCCTTCCATCAAATCAGTGACCCAGCCCTTGCTTAGCACCTTGATTATATGCCGCCACCATTCACTTAGGTTCTTGGTACTATGTATTGGATTGGCATTCCAGATATAAGGTGTAAAAGTTGTGAGCCCTAGATTACATCCGTTTAATCATTCCTTAACACCATTCTCTTTCATAGGGTGGAAATCTCTCCCTCCCTCCTCATTATTCGAATCTTTTCAATCTATATATTTTGAGGATACGTTTGTCATCACTTAACCCCAAAGGCCAGAGATTATAAGAAAGATTTTTTGCTTCACGCCAGAGGAATGACAGGCAAGATACAGAGCTAACTTATTTCAAGACATAAAAGTAGAAGGGTTAGAGTCTCAGTTACATTTTGAAACATAATTCTTCCAAATGAGGCATGGTCTTTTCTTTAGCCAGAACACCTACTACACCTTAGTTACAAAGTCAGAGGCCCGCCAGACTCGAAGCAGATTTTAGATTTCATTCAAGCTCCGGCTCTGTAAGATACCCGGGTTTTGCTTTTATAGGGCATTGGGGCTTAAAAAAATAAATCCAGTGATATTTCATATTCTTGCAGTATCTATGCTTAGTTTATGCAGCTATGCCTGAGCTCTTCATCCCACTCTATAACAGTGATGAAGCCTCCACTACAATAAGTACTCCATTTGATTATAAACAAAATGCCCCACGTGATTGTTAATTCTGAAAAACAGTCTTGTGTTGTATCACATTATGGAATTCATTAATTGAGATTCACAAACATTATATATATATATATATATATGATATATATATATATATATATATAGATAGATATATATATAATTATATATATATATATATTATATATATATATATAGATGTATATATAGACATATACAATATATATACCTATATATATATATATATGATATATATATATCAAGTATAAAAGGCCCATTAAAACACTCTGCTTATCAAGTAGTGAATGACAGAGGTTACATATAGCGGGGGATATGCCCTTAGGGTTTAGGTGATGCCTGGGGTCACCGCTGACGTTGGTTCTGAAGCTGCTCAATCATAGCCTCAAGGAAGATATTTTCTATATGGTCAAAGTCCCGGGATGCATTGGAAAGGTTGATCCTATTATATTGTTATTTTATCAGTGAAGATTCTACGATCTGACATTTGTATCAACAGCTACTTTTGTATAAAATTCAGGATGAATTCCAATCCATGGTACAGTTCGTGTTATTCATATGATGGGAAATTGCCAAACTATGTTGTCCATATCTAACTGAGCGCTCATGCGGAGTTAATCTTTCCGAGAGAGATTTTCCTGTGAATCCATAGTATGGCTTATAAAAATCCCTGCATAGGATTTCATGGACTCCTACATCTTTAGAAACTGGCTTCTGCTGAACGAAAATTAAGGATTTCCCCAATGTATTCGGATAAGTGAAAACAAAAGGGTAAGCGTAGCCTAATGTTTGTGTGATCTTTCGTAAATTATCCACATCAGGGATTATGATTTTGTTTGTGAATTTTTCCTTTTCTTTGTTTTCTGTGGGTTTTTGAAAATTCTCTTTGCTTTATGTATGGCTTTTTCTATTATGTACTTGGGGTATTCTAACAAGAAGTTGATTTCTGATAATTCCCATTTTTTGTAAAGACAATCTGAGCAAATTCTCAAGACTCTGAGAAATAACTTACTTACTATGCCGAGTTTTACTGAAATGTCATGATAGCTGTAAAGATGTATGTATGAAAGTGAAAATGTCGCTTTCTTGAAGACAGTGAATTTGTAGTTATTATTAGTTCTGATGATTAAGTCCTCTAAAAACTACAAATTCACTGTCTTCAAGAAAGCGACATTTTCACTTTCATACATACATCTTTACAGCTATCATGACATTTCAGTCAAACTCGCCATAGCAAGTAACTTATTTCTAGAGCCCTGAGAATTTGCTTCCCAGATTTTCTTAACAAAGAACTTGAAACAATAAAAAATCAACTTATCTTGTTTAAATACCCCAAGCACATAATAGAAAAAGCCATACATAAAGCAAAGAACATTTTCTACAAACCCACAGAAAACAAAGAAAAGGAAAAATTCATGAACAAATTCATAATCGCTCATGTGGATAATTTACGAGAGATCACACAAACATCAGGGCACTCTAATCCTTTCATCTTCACTTATGCTAATACATTTGGGGAAATCCTTAAATTACATTCAGCTGAAACCAGTTTCTAAAGACACTGGAGTCTATGAAATTCCCTGTAGGGATTGTGATAAGTCATACTATGCATTTACAGGAAAATCTCTCTCGGAAAGATTAACTCAACATAAGCGCTCACTTAGATATGAACATGCAATTTTCCATTATATAAATTAAGTGAACTATACCATGGATTGGAAATCATCACAAATTTAATACAAAAGCAGCTGTGGATAAAAATGTCAGATGGTAGAATCTTCACTGATAAAACAACAAGATAATATGACCAACCTTCCCAATGGAGCCTGGGACTCTGACCATATAGAAAATATCTTCCTTAAGGCAACAATGAAGCAGATTAAGACAATTGACAGAACCGCCGTGACCCCAGGCATCTCACCTAAGGGCATATCTCCTACTATATATTTCGCAAATGTAACTTCTTTTGTCATTCACTACTTGATAAGGGTGGGAGTCATTCCCCCAGAATATACTTCTTAGCATTAAACCATAGTGTTTTAATGAGCTTTTTATACTTGAGACATATCCTGTTTTAACAAAATTTATATATATATATATATATATATAGTTATATTTATGTATGTGCATGTGTTTCTGCATATGTGTGTGTGTGTGCATAAGCTTAATAATAAAGTTCCTGTTCCAAAAAGTAGCATATCTGCAGAATCCAGTAATACAGGTCAATTTTTGTTCTCCCTTAGCTCTCGAAAGTTGCTGAAAACTTATACTTAAACTGCTATATATGTATGTGTAATCTAAAGGAGTGTTAGATGATAGCCAATATGCATATAAAAACCCGTTAGGTAAGTAAGATGCTCTTTTAGGCTTGACAAGCTATTTTCAAGAGAACCTTGATAAGGGTTTTGAGTGCAGAGTAGTTCAATTGGATTTTTGCGCTGTAATCGATTTAGTAAATCATAAGACACTTATTTATAAACTTCAGAATCTTTAGAGTGGGTGAATGTATTCTAGAATTACTTCAAGATTTCCTTATGGGTAGGCAGCAGCGAGTTGCTGTGGACAGGATCTTTAGTGACTGAAGGCCTACTGTGTTTGGAGTTCCACAGGGAACTGTTCTTGGTCCACTATTATTTTTGGGGCATACAAGCAATACGGATGTTGACCTGGAAAATAAGATTGTTCAGTTCGCTGATGATGCAACACTTGTGGGTGTAGTAGTGTCTCCACTTACGAGAAATGAAGCTGCCCTCAGCCTCAATCAGGACATGGACGGTTTCAGGGAATGGTGTAGTCGGTGGGGTATGAGGCTGAACTCCAGTGAAACGAAAACATTATTAATTAGCAAATCTCGTACAGATTTTCGACTGCCATCCTCCCCTTTAGGTGGATGGGACTTTACTGAATGAGTTTGAAGCTTTAACTATTCTAGGGGCAACTTTCTACTTGTATCTACTTTTACAAATTTCTAATGAAAATTTCAGCAAATGCTGCACGTAAATTAGGCATTGTTCGTAAGGCCTCATATATTTCTAACAAAGATAAAATCAACGCAACTTGTTTTGGGTTATTTGCGCTTCCTTTACTAGAATACTGTTCTCTTGTGTGGATGTCTGTTTCTGCTAGAGATTTATATCTTTTAGATAGAGTGGTTCGTGGAGGTAGGTTTCTGTTTCCTAATAATGGCAGATATGACTTGGACCATCGACGGATGGTCTCTTGTTTGTCACTTTTTCATAAGTTGTATTTTAATAGTGATCATTCAAAACCGATTCCTGATGCCCTTTCCCTGCCGAGAGCAACCAGATTCGCTTAACAGCAGCACCAATGTGAAATAAATGTGCCTCGCTGTAACTTCTCCGTTCCAGAGGTCCTTTATTCCTCACAACGTTGGACTGTGGCAGTCTCCCCGAGGATGTCAAGCAATGGAAATTCAAAAGTTTAAACCAAGATGCAAAGCACTCCTACCCTAATACTATTCTCCTTGCATTTTAATTCATTCTTATCCATTTATTTCTTTATAACTTGTTTTTTTATTTTCAACAAGTGAGACCTCTTCTTTCTGGATTTATCCTTTACTTTCTGTTACTTCCAAATGAGCAACATATTCTTTGGGAGCTTCAGTTTCAAGTCAATGGCTCCTGTGGGCTCGTACAATATGAATAAGATTCATTACCTGAATAATATATATATATATATATATATATATATATATATATATATATATAAATATATATATACATATATATATACATACATATACAAATATATATATACACACACACACACACACACACACACACACATATATATATATATATATATATATATATATATATATATATATATATATATATAAGGCGTAGACAGAAGCATATCTGTATAGGTCCAGATACATATATGTACATAATTCTCTATATTTAATAGGTAAGGAAATTGGAGTTTCTTGCGGGAGACAAACCTCCTTTTCCTTATTATCTGCATTCAGAACATAAAGAAGAAGGAAGTTTTCCCTGCTTTGAGGGCTCTCGTTTCGCTGTTAAAAAAAATGGAGCCCTATGCACACATAGTTGCAAATGTATGTTTCCACGCATACTCATGATAATATAGAATTACTAGTTTTCAATAACATTACGAAATGTGTGCGCATCACTTTAAAATCATTTTAAACAGCGAATTTTCATACAAAAAAAATCTGCCATCTCGCTGCAAATTTACCAAGGCGCTTTTACAATGGGTTTCTCTCTCTCTCTCTCTCGCTCTCTCTCTCTCTCTCTCTCTCTCCTCTCTCTCTCTCTCTCTCTCTCTCTCTATATATATATATATATATATATATATATATATATATATATATATATATATACTCGTGTATATAATTATATAAACATATATATGCCACATAGATAGAAGTCAAGAGACAGAAAGATATAGCTTATATATAATACCGTTGTCGTTACTTTCTGTTCATTCGTTAGTTAACTGTTTTAAATGAGAAGCTATATGTTTAAAAATGTCAACTTCTCTCTGCTGTTATCCGAAAAATTAATAACAAGAGTACTGACTGTTAATGTGAAAATAATACTGAACAAACTTTGATGATTCTCCTTGAAAAAAATAGGCACTGATACTACACAACTTCTCTACTATTTTAAATAACAGTATTCTCTCTTACTTCCATTCAAACAGATTTTTCTAACAGACGCAGCAATTAACATTCAAAATGCACTGAAATCCTGCCGGCGAACCCTCGTCTCATATTTATTCTAATTACGCATAAGCCTTATTTCCAGTGAACACCATCATTACTTCAACACTGCAATCCTTCACAATCATTATCGTCATCGCCTTCACGTCCGAGGTCCTTCCTGGTGTGGCTGGTCCCCTGTGGGTTTAATTAGACATGCCTTCTCATCCTTCCCTTCCACGTCCCATATCCCGTCCAGTGCCGCCCCCTCCCCCAACCCAAAACCTCCCCTCACACCAAGGACCCCTCCCAAGCATGGGTGCCAGGAGACTACCGAGATCGCCTCACCCCACCCCCCCCCCCTCTCTCTCTCTCTCTCGTTCTCTCGCTCTCTCTCTCTCTCTCTCAATCCTTCTCCAGGCCTCTCAAACTTCCCTCTAAAATCCTCCCTCTGTACATCCATCCTCTCTACACTCCTCACTTGCCAGTCTCCGATGATGTGATGTGAGGTGATGTTGAATAGTTTCCTTATATACTACTATATCCCTAAGTATTCTGGGAAACCCCTAATTCCTCTTTACACCATGGGCTAAAGGAATTATTAGAAAAAACTATAGTGCATATTTTTGTAACTACAAGCTAGTACCTTATGGCAATAAAGAAAGACTCCTGACATAATGAATCAGATTATGAGTAGGAATCTTCTACAGTGCGTTAAACGAAACATATTTTATGAAAAAATATTCTTTAACATCCATCGCAAGAAGTATATGGAATCATACGACACGCTATCAACGTTAGATAAATAAACATTAAAATTCAGGAGCCATAAGGCATATGCTGTACAAGATAACTGTGGCTGCAGGCAATCTCAGGCGCACCAATGATTTCAGGCAAGGTGGTTGGTGACCATAAAACCATGTTCTCAAATCTTGGACTGTGCCATAGCCTCTTTATATGCCATTCAACAGTGCTGGACAGAGTTCAAATATTTATTCATTATTCTAACTTTTACGTATGCATTCATTCTCATAAAATATTCACACTTATTGCTATTTATTGCCACCGTACTTACATAGTATATAAATGTTTATAAATGTTTATTGCCAATAGAACAATACAGGCATTCTATACCTCAACCAGACATGTCAATCGAAAAGCCACAATTATGTTTTTTTTAAAGCAAATACTTTACTTAAAGAACAAACATAAGCCCTAAAATAGCAGCTTTCGAGTTGGTACTCTGACCCTTTTTGGGCACAGACGACCGTAGTAGGAACGGCCTAATGCCGCTATTTACCACTGAAGTGTATTGTTCAAATACAGTATTTGCTCAAAAAACATAATTGTGTTTTCAATTACCCACAAGTTATTTTCATTTATTCCATTTGCTTCTTTTTTCCGTGAAAACCTATATTGCATTTTCTTGGCCTTTTAGCTTCTTCCAAACCAGTGTATGCTCACTATGAATATTCCTGTCCACAAAAAAAGTAAATATATAAAACTAAATCAAATAAATAAATACAAATAAAAAAAGTTAGAAAGAAAGATAGGAAGGTGGTCTACCCATATATATCCTGCAAAGACCATTCATGTTTTATTTTCCGCTATCTATGTAAGTCAGTAATCTAAAGATTGTCCACTTCCTAATAATTTTTGAATCTTATAAGACATGCCAATATCATTCCTTACTTAAATAAGTTTCAGACTGAATCCATCACGCTGACCTTCGATAAAGGTCAAGGTTTAACGCAGAAAGCGTTACTTTTTTTCCTTTTTCGTTTACTAATCTTAACCAATCAGGAGATCTCTGTTGTTCTCCGTAAACACTTGGTTTTTTACTTATAATGTTCCCATTTTTTCAAATGTAAGCAGTTACAGCAAAGGAGACGTAAGTGCTTCGCAATTTCATGCTTAAGAAAATGAAGTTATTGCTGTGTTTAATAACGTTATGATACTCCTTGTTTGTCAACTAGTGTGCACGGTTTTGATCAGCGTTTGGGTTCGCACTTGGGAAGCGTTGTAGGTCGGCCAGCATGGCCTGCCACCCCTTGGGTTAAGTAAAGGGCATGAGGCAGCAACCTCACTTCTTATGGCTTGCTTAGAGCCGAAGTGTTCTACACTTCAGGCGCTAAACATTCAAAAGGTGAAAAAAGGCGTCCAACTCTTCTCCAACGGACCTCCAGATCCATCCCCATCTGGAAAGTGCACCACACACCACTATGTGTGGATCACCGACCTTTCCGTTATTCATCATCAGTGCTTTCAATTAATTGAAATGAATTTAATAGCTATATTTTGTTTCTTTTCTCCAAAGCAAAGTAAGTGAAGTTTCAGCATCAACCTAACAGATGACAATTACGGCATAGCTTAATTTTTAATTTGTGCTCTTGCATTATTGTACTGCTTCAGAATGTGATTTACTCCTGTGCTTCCATCAACTTAAGTAGAGACGATGGAACAAAAGAGAAACAATATCCTGAAGAAAGAGACTGCATACTAGATATAGGTGAGTGTACGATTATGAAGAGATGAAGCGACTGTGAATGTTTTCTTAACAAGGAGTGAATCCGAAGCAGCGTGGTAAGGGTTTAACATCAATACAATTTTTACATATGACAATAGATCTGCTTTGAAATAAAGATGAGACGAAGACTGACAGTACGCTAGATGGAATGTGTTATAACCATAGGATATAGTACAGGATACTAGTTTCATAAACGAAATCTGAGGATATTTCTCCTGCCATTAATATGTACTGCTACTATGAAAAGTTCTTGTTCTATTAAAAGTTCTTGTTCAAATATTCATATTTTGACGGTGTCTTCTAATTTGTACATATCAAATATAACAACAAACATTTCTTATACATGTTATAAATAACTTGAGCTCATAACAGAAGTGAGAGAACTTTTCTGTAAACATGTTGTTATCTGATATGTATAGAAGTGCTGCCATTTGACCCAGGAAATCCACTGTTATAATACGTTGGCGATTTATTCTTTAATGAAAAAGTGACAGAGTATGATACTACAAAATCGATGGCTAAAATTGACTGGAAAATAACTTTACTATCTAGCTTTATTATTTTAGTTTACCCGTGGAAGCTTGTTCTGTTCTACCCAACTCTAGCTGTGAGTGGAAGCATGTTGATCTCTACCCAATACATAATCGATCTATAAGCACAATCATATATAATGTACGTATGTCTGTGTCTGTGTGAGTGTGTGTCTGCGCGCGCGCTCCTGTGCATGTGTATAATGTATATTTCTCCCTGATCAAATACAGTAATTAATTCATCAAATTCATCACTTAAATTTATCATGTTAATGTGGATAAGAAAGAAAACTAAAGGTTTCTACCCACAGTAGATTAATTAGCAAGAGAACATTATAATATATTCACATGTATGCATACATATAACATAAATAAGCATAAACATATTAACTTTGTATATGCAATTTTTGTATACACACACACACACACACACACACACACACACACCACACACACACACACACACACACATATATATATATATATATATATATATATATACACATATATATATATATATATATATATATATATATTCTACATTCGAATGTATATATATATATATATATATATATATACATATATATATATATATATATATATATATATATATATATATTCTTTATTCGGATATTGTCAAGCGGGAGTAAATCATCTGAGGATGATAAAATTTCCCCTAATGATAAACGGAAACCTACATTTTGATATAAGATGTGAGTAAGAACTCACCGATCAAAGAATTGAATCAATAAAATGTTCACATCACATGATGCTATGACGTCTGGTTGGCGGTTACAATAAGCTGATATTGAATGGAATCCAGTTTACTTGAACAGATTTGAAAGGAACAACTCAAGACCAAAACGGAACATCAGATTAGAGAAAATCTTTCCTTAACTGCAAAATGATTGGGTCCAGACTTCAGAAAAACATCAACAGACACCAGATAATAACGAAGAATTCTACGAAAGGGGAAACAAACCAACACGAAATGATAATTGATTGATGAGTTATATCGAACTGGCGTCAAAAATGGAAAAGGTCAGTGACGCGGAATTTTTCTTTTCCTAGGAATATATATGTGGCCTCTGATGTAAATATAGATTTCAAGAAAAAAGGAGGAAACAACGAAAAATTATTGGAACATCAACAGTATTCAGCACCTACGGGAAGACACACACAACACACGAACGTGTATATTATTTATAATCACATATATAAAAGTATACGCTCATACGCATTATCTGCACTGGATTACAAAATGATTATTAGGCCAGTGATGAGCAACACGTGGTGATACCTATCAACAGTGAGTATTCATTTTATGAGCATTCACAGACACTATCTATAAATACAGGAATCTCTCTCTCACTCACTCTCAGCGCATTGGGATTTTTTTCTTTTTTTTATGTGTTTATTCCTTGTTTGACATTCACACTGTTACTGGGTGTGACAAGTTTCCCTATTGATTTTGAGTGGGGGCCACTCCTTGCCACCCTAAGCCTGGCGCTTTCATGGAAGCACTTTTTTGGGCGTTAGTTCCCCTGTGGTTAGGTTATCAAAGTCAGACAACAAAGAGAGACATTTCCAAGGGACTCGATGAGTGATTGCAACATTAGATTCGGCTATGGCCGGTTTCCTACCCTCCACTTTTATGGAAACGAGTTCGTTCCCCGTTTGTATGTTTTCGCACTTTTTGTGATTTTTTTAACGTGAGAAATACTAGCAATTGCTGATTGATAGCAATTTGGACTGTGGTGACCTATTTAATAGAATTCGTCTCAAATTACTCGTACATTAACATCTACGGGGAAAATGTGGAAAACATCTCGACTATTTTCCTTGATATGAATTAACCATTTACTGAATCATATTCCCGAATTTAGTACAGCCTTTGGCAAAAATCTGAAAGGTGATTCATTAATTTAGTCGTAAAATCAACAGAGATTAGAACCAATAACTATCGATAACGTTACAAGAGAAGCAAGAACGAGTAGGACGAAAACTGAAACGGCGCTGCAACTCCGGTTATGTTCATTTGGTCATCACAGATAATAACTGCACGGAGATTTTTCTGCCTTTTCTAAAAAATAAATTTAAAGCAATAAACGAAGATCATAGCAAGAAATGGCTTCTTACGTTATTAAGACATGGCAATTCTGTCACGCTATATTCCACAGGAAGTATAAATATCTGTGTATGGATGTATGTACTATATTTATGTATGTAATGGTATACACACACACACACATATATATAATATATATATGTGTGTGTGTGTATATTGTATGTGTATATATACATACGAGTTAACGTTTACAGCTCATAAAATCGCCAGGTATTCCCTTACTGATGGAGCTTCAGTAAGCGCCCTTTAACTCAAGAATTTGTATGTCAATGTGAAACTGTCACTAAACATAGAGATTCTATAGCGATCCGTCTCCCATGAAGAATACAGCATGAAGTAAGGATAGCTGCTTCTTCTCACATCATGCTCTAAATAAAGATTAAAATTTACATTTGTTATTCAAAAAGCACAAAAAAAATAAAGTCTCAGTTACATAATTATCCAGTCACTGACTACATACATTATGCACCACTTAGCATAAAAAATGATAGTGCTGACTAAGAAAATGGAATTTATTACCAATTTAGCTTTGAAAATAACTACCACAGAACACAGACTACAGCACAAAAGAAAGTGTCAAGGTAAAATATCACGAATGACCAATAACATCAACATGAGCCCGAACGTCTCATTCTCCCCTCCTCAAACAATAAGAACTCATATGAGACCTCAAAGGATATCTTTTATGAAGATCCTCAAGCAAACACACCTAATAGCACACACATACCCCATAAGAAAATTACGCAAAAGTGACCTACACCTTTGACCTCTTTAAATTGCATAACAAACTAAGAGCGCGAGAGGCACATACAAATTTTGACATTCATACATTCGGAAGTGTTTTAAAACTTGGGCCAAGAGAGCTACGCTTTCATTAGGATGGATAACTTTTTCATGACCCAAGAAGACCTCACAACGCTTCGGAGGCTCCTGGGTCCTTCTTATGTCCGTCTTTTTCGTTCTTTTTGGAAACCAGCGTCGTTGTCTTTGATTTTTTCTCTCTAGTTTTTAGCCTTAAACAACATACTTGAAATAGAGCATTGTCAAAAATTTTCTAAATCTTACAGAAAAGAGGACAATGGGGTGAGAATAAGGACACATTTTTCTTACCCTTATTGTTATGCCTCATCACTAAACAAAGTTCTATAACACAGCTTAATTAAAGATTCAAGGCAGCTACTTGAATGGAAGTTAATTGAAGTATAGAGAAAAGGTTGTCAAGGCCGAAATACCAAGAACAAAACGGAATACCGATTCTTTAAACACTCTGACATAGTACATGCAGGACCCGCATTCATTCAGCAGCGCCTCCAACGCCGTGGCGCAAAGGGTCTCTGTGAAATTCCGCCGCTCACGTCCTTTCCTGCGCTTTGTCTTCCACACATCTCTCATCTCCAGCCTCCCTTCTCATAGTTCTCATGTAACTAATACATTACATGTGAGAAAATTAAGACAAGGTATACATGTCTGGAAGAAACAAGATTAGAAAGATGAGTGTAATGTGAGTAAGGAGTACCATGATATATATATATATATATTATATAATATATATATATTCCCTATATAAATATATATATATATATATACACACACACATATATACTACTTATACCGTATACTATATATATATATCATATATATATACTTATACACAATATCTCACATATATATATACATCTATTATATACTTATACCACACATATCATTACATACATACACACATACACACACACACACACACACACACACACACACACACACACACACACACTCATATATATATATATATATATATATATATATATATATATATATATATATATATATATATGTATATAAAATGAGTTTACATAGCTGGAAGGTTATGGACGTTTACCCAAAATGAGAATGGAGCCCTGTGGAATGTTCCCAAAGGGTTCGAATACAGTAATACGTGGTTACAAACAACCATTGTTCAAAAGCATCTTAGGAAAAAATAAAATTATATGGTACAGAGCTGGAGAAAGGGAAGTAGCTGGAGTTATATACATCATCTCATAACCTGATGAAAGAGACAGTGAATATAATAAGTGGAGGAGAAGAGTTCTGAAGGGGGGTCAAGAATGTTATTCACACATGTGATATTATGATAAAAAAGCGAGAACAACATAAGAGGAAATGAAAGAAGTAGGGGTTATAAGAGAAAGAACGATTTAAGACATTTATATTTCTGGACGAAGTAACCCAAAATGATGATAATATCAAAGACATTAAGCGGCAGGGTAAATAGACTGTGTATTAGTGTATTCCTGAGTCAGCAATGTCTATTCACGTCGGCTTCTGAATAGTGACTTATGAAATCCTTCCAAACATGAAACATGACAATAAAAGTGACGAATATAAACTTTAAAAATTAATATCAAAATACAAAATTTCTATTAGCAGACATACAAGACGGATTCATCAACAACCATTAATGAAGCACGAAGGTGTATATCATGAATGATGATCAAAAGATTTCATGAATCGCAGATAACGTCCAACATTAAGCGAATTTTCTCCTGTAATTCATGAGAATATGATAAACGGCAAAGTACCTCACAGGCGATAAGGAGTTATCTTTTAACAAATTCGAGAACTTAACATTAAATTCCTTATGTATATTAATCCCAAACTAAACCATTTCCCGTAGGAACTGAAGGCTGCTTTTTTTATATATATTATTAATGAGGTTTCATTCTACTTCAAATATATTCATTGTAGTCACATCCAATTCTTAACTAAGCATAAAACCTGAAATAAGAAATAATAAGTTTATGTTTCCCGCATCTATTCAATGAGTAATATAATTTATTTCTATATAAACACATTAATTCAGACAGACGCAGAGATACATGGTTGCACAATTATGATTAAATATTATAGACTTCAATTAAATGTTGGTTTCCAAACTGATCTGAATAGGAAAGAGTAAAAACTATGGCTAAAAAAAATACGGCATGAAAACATCAATCGGAGACATTCAAAGTAAAATCTAACAGAGTGATTAAGTAATTAAACGGGGAATAAACTTTTGTGGAATCTCATTTGCAACTCAGTATTGCAGTCTTGACGTTAGAACCAAGGCAACAAGACATTAGGAAGTCCAACGAAGGCGACAGTTGTGATTTCAGAGATGCCTGGCCTCTCTCCCAATTGGAACACAGCAAACATTAAATGTGGAAAAACACTTCGAAGAAAAGTGTGAACAAACTGGACTTATTTTCATACGCTCTGGTTTACCTTCGATAGATACAATGTAAGGAGATGAAAAAGAGACAAGTCATATTTTTGCAAACTGACACCTATTTCAACCATGTTTATCATATAGTATCCTTATATTTCCTCGATTTGTTTATTTCTATCTGTATTATTACTTCAATACTAGAGTCTGCCAACGAGAGCCTAAGGGGTAATGAGCTCTTCAGTTCTGTCTTGCCGCCATCCAGCCCGGGGCCAGCCTTTTTCACTCTGGCTTGTGCAGACTGACGATACCTTGGTCCGAGCTTCAACCCTCTCTAACATTTTATTGTTATATTTTCAGGTATGGGTACACAAGTACATTAACAGCAATTATGATCGCCCCACCGACAACAATGGTAAACTATGAGTCAGTATCACAGCTATAAAAGGCAATTATTAATTTAGCACTAACCCTTGGAACAGATAATTTTGTGAATTATAACTGGTACCGTCACAATTAGGCTAACCTTGACTACTATTTTCACTCCTTTCTGATTCAGGACCTTTTCGCTGTCATTCTCCAAATTATTTTGTCTTGGGCTACTGACAATCTAAGGGCATTCTGCTATTCACCCCTAAACTTAGGAAAAGAACAAGAAATTAAGATTGACACTTGAAAAGATGCAGTTTACCAAGAATACAGAGTATATTATATATTTGTGAAGAAAACTATTGCCTAATTAAGCAAAGAGTTTAATCAAAGTCATAATGACCCTCATTTTTCACTACATTGTTGGCCTGTTTCAAGGGCTACAGAGGCCGAACAATAACCTTGTAATTTCAGCTTATAACAATAAACGTTTTAACACTGTTTGGGTTTTAAAAGGTGATCTGAGCTCATTTTCTGTACTCATTAGAATATATCTTTTTCAGTATTACTTTTTTAGTCCATGTTATGAATAAATGGCACACACGAAAATACTTAAGCGTGTGTGTGGGTGTATTTGTGTACGCGTATGAAGGTATGTTTATTACATATACGTGTGCTCTTTTATGTCAACCTATATGTAAATCTTGTTATCGCTTGTAACTTTACTGTAGATTTTGCCTTGTATTTGGCTTTTGAAGCTGTATTAAAGAATTTGAATATAAATTTGAATTTGAATTAATTCTCAGGCAAAGCCTTATTCTATAAGCTAAAAAGACTGAACTCCATTGCAAACTACATCGATTCTAATCGATATACGATAGATAGATTCTAGGATTAAAGACTGGAAATAAATATAAAGCATTCTAAGTGGATAACTTGATCACGAAATATAAAGGAAGTGATGCTTTGTACTCTAGGTATATAACAGAACTGTGTTCATTATCGTTTACAGAAGGAAGACATCGTACCGCCTAAGCAACCTACCTACTGAAAGCGATATAAAGGTTGAAATCAACTGAATGGCTGCTACGTGAGGAAAAATAACATGCAAGCTACAATACTTTTAATCAGGCAAACACTCATATTATCTTTGACTTTGGAAATGTAAAAATGAAAATTAACAGAACACAGTTTATATAGAACTTGCATGATCACAAAACAAGGAGTCTAAAAATCATCCTGTAAGTGAACCCCGCCCTCCTTTCTGTACTTCAAAAAATGACTATGATCGGCACCTTTAGCTTTGCTTTTCGGCCACTATACAAGACACATATAGCACTTACTACTGTACAGTTTAGGCAGAGACAAAAATCTTTGTCTGTCTGAAGGATAACATTCTTTAGCTTATTATACTGACCAAATCTTTATGTTTACCAAAGAAACCCCTCTGTCTGTACACTGAGAATGAAGCAGCAACAGGGATAGTCAAGGCGTGAGCAAACAAATACAATGAATAATGAGATCCGAAAAAGTAACAGACGCAGAAGGCTATTTTAACGTATAGCAAACACGCTTTAGTCTAACAAGGTCTGACAGGCACAGCCGACAAGCGAAAGGCTGGAAAAGGGAAAAAGGATTATGGAAAGGATTAAAGGCTCGGTGAATAATGGTCATATGCAGGCTCCCCGCAAACACATCGTGGATGGGAGGGCAGGAAATTTTCGTTAAGGTGATGTATGTGACATTGCGCTGGTCGGCTTTTTCCATTTAGGTCCGTAGTAATCCTACTCCTGTGACAAACGAAAGGGGTTCAGATTACTTCTGGTGCGAAGCTTCGGTTAACCCTGAGTCCTTGCTACACAGTGATGATCTGTTTGGTAATCAAACTTCAGTTAGATTTCATTTATCTATTTAAACGACAGATGCAACTTCCTTCCTTGTTATTATCTTTCAATAGGCATTAGGAAGGTAATCAGCATAGCGTGATACCTCCTTTCTGTTCAACTGATTTTGAATGCCTCAAACGACATCAATCTTCTGAGTGCAAATAGCAAACTCAAGCGCCGTAACTGTGAGTGCCGGCAACCTTATCTTCTTTATGAGATAAGATAAAGATGATGCAGCTGCCTTATTGAGGACAAGAAATGAAAACCTTCCTCACACACAAAATGCGACTGTGCCTTGCCCTATTTACATATAGTGACCGCAGCAAGCCTCCATACATAGCCTTATAATTTGAAAATGTTAAGGACAAAGGGGTAACATCTAACACAAGGTACAAACTTAATACTTTTCGAATGGAGATCATGAAACGTGGTGAGACAATTTTCTCTGAAGCAAGCCATTCTCCATTAGGGGAAAACCACAACAAACACATACTATATATATATATATATATATATATATATATATATATATATATATATAAATTTATATATAACACATATACATATTTGCACACTTGCGTGTGAGTGTGAGTGTTACTGTGCATGTATTAAATAGAATAAATATATAAATATATATATATTATCTATATTAAAAACATACATATTTGCACACTTGCGTGTGAGTGTGAGTGTTACTGTGCATGTATTAAATAGAATAAATTGTAATTCCAGACGATTGATGTTGGTATGAAGTCCCACAGAAAAGATGAAAAGGAAACATTCTGAAAACGAAATATCAATTATGTTGTTTGCACGAGCGCAATACTTTCCAAAGAATAAAACATGAGGACAAACAGACAAAGGCTGGAAAGGACGAAGAGCATTCATTACGATAAAAAGCCATCTGGGTTCTAATGCGATTTCAATAAATTTGTTCTCCATGTGAGCAACGCTTTAAACGTTGCGCATTCACTACTCGCACTCACTTACGTAAGAGTCAATACCAATCCTTTCGACCCTCCCATGTTCGGCTGTTCCCTCTTTGGCTCGCTTGCAAATCAAACAACAACTAAACGAAAGGACAAGCACCTAATCCTTTTATCCGGCAACATAACACGTAACACCCAGACGCAACACCCTTCCAGACCCCGTCCAGCATCCCCCAAAATGCACCACTGCCTCCCACCCATGTTCACTCATAGTCAATCACAAAAATATCAATGGCACAAGGAATTCACTATTCACTATACCGCTTAAGCTATCTTTAACACTAAAAGAAAATAAAAGTCAAGTTATCTCTCTCTCTCTCTCTCTCTCTCTCTCTGACATTTTAATTATCATACATCACAAATCTAGAAACATATTGTTTACTCGGCAGCTGCAAAGCCATTCCCAAGTACATGCATACCTCTCGAATCTCAGTGCTACATACATTTTAATACTTGTATATAATCCTAGTGACGCACTTGCAGTATACATAAATACATACACACACAAACACACATATACATAATATGTGTGTGTGTATGTTATGAAAATATATAAATTGGTTTATGTCATACTGATGCTTACCGGGTTGTGTATATATATCTTTATTCAGCAGTTTCACAGGTGCGAACTGTGTTGGTCCATAAGCGCACAGCTCAGCACTGCGCTCGAGTGGCGTGTGCTAAGCCCAGGCTGGCACTTCTTCAACTTTTTGGTTCGGCCTCTTTATGAAACTGAAAACTCCAATCACAAGTCGCAAGTGAGACTCGTCATCTTTCGATCAATGACCTGCACAAGACGTCACGATGGTTTTTTCCGTTATCAGGTGTGACATGGAAACGTATGTGCATATGTGCATTACGCAAAAAATATAGTAATAGATAGATCGTGCACTGTATTTTGTTTGTTTGTATGGTGTTTTTACGTTACATGGAACTAGTGGTTATTCAGCAACGGGACCAACGGCTTTACGTGACTTCCGAACCACGTCGAGAGTGAACTTCTATCACCAGAAATACACATCTGTAACACCTCAATGGAATGCCCGAGAATCGAACTCGCGGCCACCGAGGTGGTAGGTCAAGACCATACCGATCACGCCACCAAGTTGCTTCGTGCACAATGGATCGGACCAGGATAACACTCGGTCGACTGTAGGAACGTCTTGAGAATTAGAATTTCCCGAATGACAAGGAGTAGAATTTAAAAGAATATCAATCATTGTGAACTTTGCTTTGTAAATTAAGTGGAATTATATTTTTCTGTTTTATTATTTTATCCCATGTAATTTCCATTTCTAATTATTTTATGTAATGTTACCTTATTTTGTGTAAACTTAATTACAATTTATGTTATTGATTTCCGTGATTGTTTGTATCATGCTTATGTTGGGATATTCTTTCCCCAAAGAGATGTTTTGAGTGATCCTGTGTTGAGGATAAAAATGCTCCGAGGTAATGAGCATCTGAAATAGTCTTTGAAAGTGGTTTGGTAGTTAAATTTCAATAAGACTTGTGATAATTAATATGACGTGGTTAGTGAACATGAGTAATAAAGAGATTTTTAAATTACGTTTTCGGTTTGGTGTTTGGTTCCCCATTTTCTGTTTGATTTCCATTTTCTATTATTGAAGCTAGAGTTCATGACCTGTCTCTCTTTAATCAACCAGTGTCATGTTAAATTTTAAGAATAAATTATATTTTTGTAAAGTCAGAGTTTAATTTAGATGCCCTACTTAAAAATAAAGTATGAAAGAGAGAGAGAGAGAGAGAGACGCGTCGCCCAGTGAGTAGGGAGGAAGATCAGAGGTACCAATTCTTTTGCATCTCTTTCCAGGTAGGTAAGTATAAGACACCTTCAAAACAAAGGCGTAACATTAACAACATCTAAGTTATTGAAGCCGTAATAAAATTAAATAGGAAATTAAAAAGATAAATACATAAGTAAATTTAGAAGGACTTTCATTATATGTATATGTATATGTATATGTATATGTATGTATAGTGTGTGTGTATATATATATATATATATAATATATATATATATATATATATATATATATATATATATATATATATATACTGTAAGTATACTATATGATCTAAATTTGGTTGAGGAGACTCGCCTCCCTAACAAAGATATATAGCTGCTCTAAATTACAATCTTCCCTGAGAATCATTGCAAAGATAATGTCACGTTCCCAAGAAAGGAACTTATGTCTTAAAATTCCCAAGATTGGGACATTCAACCAGCAAATGTCTCACAGTCAAGAGCACAATACAGTCATCGCAGAATGGAGGATTTTCGCCTGACTTCAAGAACCCATGCGTGAATCTTCCATGTCCAGTCCTTAACCTGCATAACATCGTTTCTTGTCTCCTTGGCACATAGGAATACGACCAAGGAGACACTGATGACATAATACAGCGCATTTCTTGTAATTTGTTGAAATATTTTCCAAAATGGACTGCCAAAGCTTTTAATTTTCTGATCTAATATAGGATACACATCCCAATATGGTAGTAAACATCTGAGTTCTGGGGTGACGGCTGCTGACTTAGCAAGTTAATCAGCAACCAGCAAAGATTTACTTCTTCACTCTTCTTTTCACTAAAACAGCCATTCCAATGACTGTAAAATCAGTGGGTGTAAAGAGTTAGCATATTCTGAAGACCGAGGAGCACTTCTCGAGTGACAATATACAGTGGAGCTATTTCCTTTCCGAGTTAAAATTTCCTTTAATGCCATTAAAATTGCATGCAGTTCTGCTGTAAAAATAGATGCAACACATGATAATCCCCGCATCTTTCTAACTCAGGGAAGGCCACTCCAAAGCCGTTGCCAGCATCTGACTTTGAGCCATCCGTGAAATCTGCTACATAGTTATCAAATTGGGAAGAATGGTCTAAAAAAAATGACCTTATTGTCTCATGGGGGAGAGGGACCCACACCAAATACCTAACTGGTTAAATCTCCATCCTCGGCATGTATCATAGCCTAGTTTTACACTTCACTCTACAAGCAAATGATTGAGGTTGCTCAGGGGGATTTTCATAAAATTGTCAATTCATTTAATGTGTGATACAAATACTCATTAAGATGTTGGGGAGCCTCTGAAATCCGTACCAGCTTCGAACCCAGTAGACATTGGTAATGAGGGCCCCCGAGGCATCTCACCCGCATCTACAAGAATGCAATTACTCATCCATGATCAATGCAATTAAGCATTTTAAGGTTATTAGGCTTTGCTGAGGAGTATGTTTCACACCCATTAGTTAATGCTGAAAAGACCAAGGCTTTGTTTAGTCTCAACATCTGAGTTCAGTCAGCACCCAATGAAGTGCGAGACACAACTTTCAACACATTCATGACACTGAAGCATTTTGTCTAAATATATTTCAGATGTTGAATCCAAGTCAACTTGCTAACGCAAATCAATGCAAGAAACCTTGTTTCACTTACACACGGAATTCTCTGAACATGTATGAAAAGATCCGGATCAGGATGGAATTATTTTATATGGCAAGAGTGCAAGGTTACTTACTGCCTTACTAACTGAAAATCTATATCCATTCTTCTCAGCCAACTACTATGTTATCTATGCATAGCTAAAGGCAATGCTCAGCCACTGCCATTCTTGTTGCTGCTAAAGATATCAAAAGGTTGTCAACAAAAAAGAGTTTAAGCTAAATCAGGGTATTATTCTGGAAACCCCACTGATTAAGGAACACAAGGTTACACTTAGAACATTTTCTTGAGGCACTCCTTCTTTACTGAATATATCTAACATAGTTGGTCAAAGCTGAACTTGAAATAACATCATTTTTTTAAATGTCTTGATAACGAGATGCAAATTGCCTTTTGGGATACATTCACAAAAAACCCTCAGAATGGTATCTCCTTGTTGTATCATAAACCTTCTCAAGGTTCCAGAAAACCTTGAAGATTCTATTTCAACCAACACATAAGTTGTGGAGGGCATACTTCAAAAGCCACACTGAGCAGGAGACAGATACTTACCACGTTCCACTTACCACATAAAACGTGTGTTCACCATTTTTCTATGATCTTACACAGGCATGCTGTCAGTACAAAAGGACGATAATTCGCTGTCTTAAAAGGGTCTTCCTCTAGTTTCATGAATGGCAGTAATTTTAACATCTCCCATTGCTTACGGAGATACGTTCTCGGAAAATTCTGTTAATAGGGCTTTATATGAAAAGTGGTATTTTCATGGGTAAGCTTAATCACTTGATGTGCTATATCATCCAGTCCTGGAGGTCATTAAAGACATTTACTTAAGGCTGATTCAAATTCTATAGCAAAAGGTACATTGTATTGTTCACTTCCTGAAGTATTAAAATCAATTTCTAGCTGTTCCATTAGCCTTCTTTGAGCTGAATAGGGTCAACGATCATTTTTCTTTGCGACATTAGCATTATGATTAGCAAACTCATTTGCAATTAACCATGGATCTGCTACTTCATAACTACAGATCTTGGTACCTGGAGGATGACAAGGATTAAATTTGCCAAAAATTTTGCTCTCTTCCAAACGTCAGGGGTGTTTTTGAATTTAGTGAATATATGAAAATTGTCCAAGATTCCTTTTCGTGACTTTTTTCATTTTCATACAGAAATGAGCTCTTGGTTTTCGAAATTCAATGCCATAATAATGACATTTTTTTGTCTACAAAATCTGGTGAAAACTGAGAGGAGAAATTATATATAATGTACAATATATATATATATATATACACACACACACCAAATAGAACGTATTGTATTCCATGAATAATATGCTAATGTGTCCGAGCTTTATGAGACATCCAGAGTCATTTTACAAATGACCGCCTAATGCGATGAATCTTCAGCTGCATATATAGTAAATACTTCGATATCCTTTCAACCTCTCCATATTGAAACTTATTGATGATTTTCTTTATATTAACTTTATAAATGTTGAGTGTTTTAATCCAGATAACACAAATTACATAGTCTATGTCAAGGTGGAAATCGGTTGCCTGTACTTCCTTGTTCCATTGTTCTCAAAATAATTATCAGTACTTTTAAATAAAAAAATTTTTACCATGGAAGTGGCTATTTGTCACAAAAATAAATTGTTAAATTTCAATAATAAAACACGGCTAACTCAGACACTCTCTCTCTCTCTCTCGGAGAAAACAGAAATTAATTTTCTCATGAATTTTAAGATGGGAAATCCTCCCAGGATTCAGAAATGAATTTCCACAAGGATTGAGGCACCCAATCAAATGTAAAAAGATTTATGGATCCAAAAAGAAAAACGAAAGCAGAGGATTAAAGAACGGAGTCAATGCATGCAAAATTAAGGTCAGTACCTCGTGACTGAATTGCTCGAATGACGTGTGCTGAGCACCAGATAATGTTCGAAAACGTATTTGGAAATATTCTTCGTAGTTACTAACATGTAGTATTATGACCCTGGAGGCAACAAACTTGAAAGTCGTCCAAATATCAAACACAATAGACAAAAGAAGCAAAACAAGGTACAATAAAAGTAAACTGAATAAAGCAAATAGGTAAACGTATTTATAAATTCATACTGAAAACTTACCTATAAAGAGAATAAGTCACTGTCTAAAACAAAATTGACACAAAAAACATCTTCCTTATTTCCATTTTTGCTTATGACCTTACTCTTACTTCCTGAGTTTTCTCTTAAAGCAACCACTTAACATTCCATTCATGAACATTTTTCCTTACCTTACAACTCTGCATCAACGCATATTTTCCTTTTTCTCAGTTCTCGCATGCTCAATTTATAAAGAACTATACTGATATAGAAATATGAATCACCATTGTCTTAGCCCAAGTTTTCCAACAAACTAGCCACTCTCCTGCTAAAACCTCTTATACATGCTGCACTTTCATGATAAAAACTTTTTACTGCCCTCATCAACGTCCATTCAATACCATACATCCTTAACTCCCTCAACATTGCTTATACATTCATACTACCAGCTTATATATGTGTGTATATATATAATATATTTATAAATATTATATATTATATATATCTATATATATATATATAGATTATAATATAGATTATATTTTAATTAAGTATTGTATATATAATATATATATATTATTTATATATCATTATTATTATATATATTTTTATTTATATTTTTATAATATATTTATTATATATTATTTTATATTATAATATTTGTAACTTAGGATATAGTACATCTTATTAGATAATTATTTGAGTTTTAGTACATTTTTATGTTAGATATTTATTTGTTATGTATGTATATTTTATATATATATAATATATATATATATATATATATATATTGTAACTTGGCTATCATCAATCTATAGATATTATTTGAGGTTTTAGTACATTTTATGTTAGATATTTATTTGTTGTATTCTTCCGTAATTAGCTTTTTGTCTCCTCACCGGTGGTTTTCTTGGTGTATTATGTTGGCTAACGACTGTTTCATATTTTCAAGTTGTGTTGGTTATGTGGCTGTGCTTCTTCGATATCCGAGGGATTGAGGTTTACTCTTGAAGGAGTTTGCCTCAGTGTGTTTCTGAGCCTCCAACCTTGAAGGGCGCTACTATTGCTGCTGGAAAGATATTTATTCCTCGCCATATTGCAGAGCTACGTTTGGACGCTGTATAACTTATTTCATAACCTTACTCTGCAGCAAGGATATTATATTCTTCAATTTGTGTACTGCCCTTGGTTCAGTAAAAGCCAAGGGGACCTCTCTGTCCCAAGGTAATAACAGTTATACCTGTATTTATTTATTGAGATCACGGCCTTTGATCCTCTGCTGACGTCTTTAGTGGAGCTTGTGAAAGCCTACCAACACCATAGTTTGGGATCAATTTTCCCTGCCACCCAGATTAAGCCTTATTGTCCTCCAAGAGGAGACCTATAAAGTCGTTTGAGGATGTTGTTAGGGATATTAGATTGTATTTGTTAGGTTATTCTTACTTTTCTTACTTTGTTTGTTTGTCTGTTTGTTTGTTCCAACTGAACGTCTACACCAGTGAACAAATTAGTGTGAAATTTGGCAAAGGTTAAACTAACACAGGGTTAAAAAATAATAGGCTAATGAGATTTTCTTAAACACTTAATCCCCCCTGAAAAGTTATTACTTCTATGGCCCCAGAATGTAACTTTCTTATTTATGGGCCAATTTGGTACAAATTTGAAATGTAGGCTATTGGTGCTAATTGCTTTAATTCAAAATAGTTATCAAGCCCTTCAGGACGCTGGGGGCCCGATGGGAGGTGGTGAGAAGAGGGTGGTGAGGGAGTGACATGTAAAAATAACTGAAAATGGCAGATATTATTGTCATCCATAGTTTTCGAGGTCGCTGAGAAGAACAGTGACACTCCCGATGCACTTTAAGTCCAAGTTCAGCAGCCCCAATAGGAAGGGTGGGTGGAAGGAGGCAGCATGTACAAATAACCGAAAATGACAGATGTTAGTATCTAATCCATAGTTTTCAAAGTTGCAGAGATGAATAGTGACATTCCCAATGCCTTTTAAGTACAAGTTCAGCACTGATAAGAAGTCAGGGTAAGAAGAGGAGGAAGTGGAGCGATGTAAAAATAAAGAAAAACATCAGATACTAGTGTCTCCTCCATAGATTTCAAGGTTGCTGAGATAAATAATGCCCTTTAATTCCAAGTACAGTCCCAATAGGAAGGGGGTTGAGAAGGGGTGGGAAGGGGGGTGACATAAAAATAACAAAAAACGAGACAGAGATACTAGTGTCTAACACACAGTTTTTGAGGTTACTGAAATGAATAGTAACACTCCTGATGCCCTTTAAGCCCAAGTTTAGTCCGAAAGGGTGAGAAGGGGGCGACATGTAAAAATAAATAAAAATGAGAGATATTATTGTCTAATTCATAATTTTCGAGGTTGCTGAGGAATAGTGATGACTACGATGCCGTATAAACCAAGTTCAGCCAAGATAGGTTGGTGTTGGTGGTGGTGGTGGTGGTGGTGGTGGGGGGGTTTAAGAAAAATAAAATGTCAAAAATGATCGATGCTAAAGTCTAATCATAGTTTTTAAGGTTGCTGAGAGGCGGAGGAGGAGGAGGAGGAGGAGGAGGAGAAAATTTATCAGTTGTCATTCAATGTTCCCAGGCAGCGCCACCAAGGTTGGTCAGCTGGTATGTATGTATATATATGTATATATACATATATTAATGTATATGTATAGTATATATATACATATATACATATATATATATATATATATATATACATATATATATATATATATATATACACATATATATATACATATACACATAACACGCTTAAATGTTTTAATGACCGATATTTTCGCTAGATACATGTCAACGCGACAAAATAGAGTAAACATATTTTGCATCCTCTTAAGCTACATATCGTAATCAGCCAATATAAAATTTTAATATTACGATATATTTAATAGCTACGTGTAATTCATGTTAATTGAATATTTAATTTTCGATACTCATAGTCCTACTACAATAACTTAACCACCGAAATTCTGTTAATTTTTTTTTCATAATGAAAGCAACCCAAATGACTAAGGCCGACGACGCCTAAATAAGGTATTATACACTAAGGTATGTACGAAAAACACACCACAAGACACTGATTCCGAAATGGAAAAACAAAAAAACAAAAACTTTACACTAATTAGTATAAAAAAAATCCAGATAATAGATTCAATCATGTCTAAATTGACAAATTTAGTTATATGCACATGAATAAAAATAAAAACGCTTGGTGACATTCAAGAGTATTTAGTTACCGTCTCCCCCGCCAGGCCTCGAAGAAAAATGGCCAGCAAGTTCTCAAGAAGGAAGCAAACAGCAAATATATTTCTTGCAAGGTAAAAAGCTCTCTGAAATCAACTTCATCTCTGGTAATTACCGGCCACAGCTTACCAATCATCCTTATTTTAATGCAGGGGAAATAGACTTTCTTGGTACACCTACGTGCTACAATCCATAGTGTAGTCACCCACCAGTTTCATCTTCTTTCAAAGGTTACGATTCTCAATAAAAATTGACATGTTCAAAACTCTTCTTAAATTACAATATAAACTGCTTTAAAACTAGAATTCGTATACTCTTTTGACGAAATAGATCAGCTTACATTTTACACATAACTTTCTGCAATACATGCAAACTAAACAAACTGCAGAATATATAAAAGAAGAAAGATAAAAAACAGACGCACTAAAGAAACGCGCACACATAAATGATTAACCCTTCACGAGATAATAAAGCCGACTCCGTGAAGAATGAGTTGCGGTGGACACAAAACGTCCAAACCGATTCCAGCACAAGGGAGACTGAAGGGATTGTTGGGTGCAATAAAGTGATACAACATATTTCAGCTAATGGGCCAAGCTTTTATGGACCATTTCCCCATCCATTAAACACGTGTTTATCGGGGTTCCCATTTCTGGGAGACTTGGCCACTTGGCTTCCCCTCAACGCTGATCACGGTGTGTAGGGAGTAGATCATTTGCATTCATAAAACAACACTGGTGTAATCTCTCCTCAGGAAAAGGGATATAAATTGCTCCCGCTTTTATCCTTGTTATAAATGTCAAATATTTTTCAAAATGCGATTAAAATGTAGTCGCAGCAATTCAAGATTTGCGAATGATTCGATATTAAGTCAGACATACACTGTGTAATGAATTAGGTATTCTTTTACATTAATATCATTATCCTCGTACATTGACCATTCCCTCACAATAAGTCGAATCCTCTTCCTCTTTTCGCTAATGATACTAAAACAAGGATGGCAATAACGAACTAATCTCATCCTGTGATCTTCTTTATCGTGAGCGAAGAAGATATGTCTGCAATATTAATTACATAGATTTATTAGTTTTATTTACATCCACTTCTTGCTAACAGCTAGCACTTACAGATAATGCCTCATTACGGATAAACAACCGTGTGAAGACAGATGATAACATTCGATGAAAGAGAAAGTAATCACTAACTACTAACTGTCAAATTCGATTCATGGACGATTCATATTGGCAAGAAAACTCCATGCTTACCTGGATCTGCGAAAACCGTTCATCAACAGAGATTTAAGTACTAACCGATGAGGACAGCGCCTACATTATATCCAGTACTTTGCCTAAAAATGCTAATGACGCATAAAACATACGATAGTGGAATCTTATTTGTTTTGAAGCTACCACTGAAATGCTGTGTCCATCTTTACTAGAAAATGGAAATCTTTAAAACCTAGCATTTATTCTATATCAAATAACGAAAGAAAGAGGAAGTATTTACGAAATGTTGGCGCCAGTCCACATCTCTTCGTTATTCTGTTGGTTAGGAAGACTGAATACCTGTTAGTGAAATTGCAAACATTTTTTTCTTCCCCTGAATGGAAATCCTGAAAACTTGTACACACATAAACCGGTTAGATCATTATGATTTATTTCTTAATTGGCTAAACAGTTATCGCAAAGTCCAAAGAACCAATGCGTTATTGTACAACATTTCATACTTGCTTATTTCGCAAGGTAATGTATTTCTTAAAAAAAAAAAACTCATCAATCTGAATGGGCCACTAAAGCCGTACTACAACTACCTATCGACCACAAACCAACTTCTCTCTAAGTAGGCAACTTCAACAATATTCTCCCGAAATAATGAGTTTCTGAATAACAAATTGGCCCCTTGAGTAGCTCCATATAGTACAGTATAAGGTTTCATCAGAATCATAGGGTCACTAACCATTCTGGCACACGAGTCTTCATTATTGGTGCATACACGCCAAAAATCTATACAAATTTTGAACCTATTTGGAATATTTAGACAAACTCCTAATACAATACAGAACAAAATATTTGCACTCTGACAGAGAGGTAAACAGGACTATCAAAGCCTATTTTTGCATCAACCTCTCAAGTTGTGATGACCAGGTAAGCGTGAAGGATACACTGATGGAATAACAAAAGGACAAATGAAGGGAAAACAAAGTCCCTTCCTGACTTGCTAGTAGGAGATTAAAAAATAAGTACTTCAGCAACTGACAACTTCAGTGCAATAACTTGAAAGCTCACATACCCCAAAATTTTTAAGCAAAGAACAACCACAACAGCTCTGACCGTAACTCAATCCACATGTCGCTGGATCAGCAAATACGAACAAAACTCACTGTAAAGGTCTCGGCACAATAGCTTGAGAACAGGTACACTTCGTAGATTTAAATATTCTGGTGAATACTGCCATTTAAATGCTGGCAAGTTTTTGAATTTGGACTTGAGTTGACAGGTATCACCAGCAACCCACAAGTACAATAGTTCTGAATGCCAGTAGCTACTCCTGCCAAGTAACCTGGCAATAAGCACTACGGCATCAACGTTACACCATAAAAATATCACAGCAAATCGGTGTTTCTATTATGTAATTCAATGAAAACAAAACTTGCAAAGGCAGCAAGGAAAATACTACACGAAGCAAGGTGGAAAATCAAGACCTTCATACCATGAATAAATTGTGGCAACTGAAAAGCCTACGACCCAGGCCTTAAAATTCTATACAGGGACTCTTCACCATTCAAGAAAAGTCTAACGCTTTCTGGTTCTGGCCACATTTCCTCTCACATTTCAGACTTACCCATTTCACGATCCTACCGTCCTTGGTTCTATCATCAAAATCAAACCTCATAAAAGATGGCCTTTTTTTTTGGCCTACAATAAACTTTGACGGCTTCTACATATTTCCCATATTTTCCATCCTCCTTACTTTGCTTATGGTGTATAAATAATCAATCTGAAAGTGTAATTATTTCGTTTAGTATCAAAAAGTACTAAACACTTTACTGCTACAAAGGAGAGGTGGCTCCAAAATACTTCCTTACATTCCAATTTTGGCTTGCACACATTATATATATGTGTGTATTAACATATATATCGTACGTAAAACTGCTAGTGCAAACTTACCAATTCAGATCTTAATAAGTCTGTTCTAACGAGAGATCGATCGTCTATCGATAACATTAATTTAAAGAAGAAAAGGACGGACGATTACTCTTTAAAACTTAACGCATGAGAGGCACGTACATAACTCTTTGAGTTAAGAAGCTATGAACTAAAAACATGATTCTCTGAGAGCAGCGACCCCAAGTAGACTTAAAGGCGAACGGTATAAGTAACCAGGCACTTGCACCTACCTGATACTCCGTTTCTCACCAGGTTCTTTATCATATTACTTTCTGTTGTTAGACTAAATTGAACAAAAATTCTACCAAACGGCTACTACGAAATTTGGTGCCACTCGTGAAATACCTTTCGTTCATCAAAAGCCTTTTTTTAATACGCTAACAGTCACCTCATAAAATACAAGAAACTTGACAGGAGCAATCTTTTTTTTTTGACGGAAGGATTGACGCTGTATATTTCTAAAATATTTTCGTTGTGAAAAAAACAATAGCTATGAGAAGCTAACCAAACTCTGTAAAACGCCTGAGGCTGTTAAATCATCAGATAATGAAAACATGACAAAGAATGAACAAAATATTCTGATGGAGTTTCACACATTAGCCCCTGCAATTGCCTTCAAAAGGTGATACTTTTGAGAGACAGGAGTCATTAGGTACGGTTGCCCTTTAAAAGATGAAATCTTACATAAAAGTACGAGGTGAAAAATTTCAACGTGGTTCAAAACACGTTTTCCACGTAAAACCATTACAACAAAGAAACGATATTTTCACGTCGGAAGTCTATTTAGGAAGAGGAAGTCGATGTTATTCGTCTGGACGTATTCTTGCTAATTAGACAGTGGAAGATATGCGCCCAGCTTGCAACCTCATCCTGAAATACTAGCTGAAGAAAAATGAATTATGCCTGGATTCCCGTTTACATGAATCAGGGGTACAGAGTATTTTAATGGGCCTTTAACACTTGATATATATATATATATATATACGTGTGTGATATGTTGTCATACGAAAGGAATTTTCTTCGCCAAGCCTGTTTCATTCTCGTGTCAGCGTTCTGAGCAAAATAGATATTCGTTCGTCCCTTTGTTAAGTCGTCTACATGAGCTTTACTTGCATATTTGAAATGAGGAGCGATAGAATCTCCGTTATTTTGTTCTCGACCAGTATTCAATCCTACGTCTTCTCATATGTCAGGTCATTGTCCAACGAATCATTACGAAGCCTAAGGCTGACCTGAAAAATTACTTATTAAATGAGATATGAATATAATGTGATATGCATATGGGAACAGACTTAAAGGAGTTACACAGACAGGAGGACACCAAAGAGAACAGATGAAAAACAAACATTCCCACAAAATCCTACTATTTTGGCGACTTTTGCGATGCTTGCAATATTGCCGTATTGCAAGCAAACTGTAATAAATTGTAAATTCGCATTCATTTTAAAAACATATATAAAACAGGTTGAATGGAGGCTACTAACAATCTGAAGCACTGCTTCGCCACGTGAACCATGACAAACAGCGGTCGAAACCCAAAGCCCCAAGGGATGACCTCAGTAGTAAATGACGTGACTAATCGGATGCAAGTTACCTCTAAGGTCACGGCCGTGAAACTGGGGCCCGAGATGCCCATTTAGTTCCGTCAAGTCTGGAAATGAAAGAGAGAAAAGTATTATGCAGAATGTGTTGTTGATAAAAACGTGTTGATAGATTATATAAACAAAAAAAGATGAATAGAAATTCCTTACTGGTATTAAAAATTCTAATTTAAAGGAAAGATAATATTTCTCCTCATCTGTGGGTTAAAAAGTATTCCTAATGAGGAGGCCCGTTAACACCATCACTATCCGACTATCTGATAGGATGAAGTTAAGCTCGATATAGACATATCCAGTTAGTGTAGTATTCTTTCTCTATGTCTACTCCTTTCTAAGGTCCAAATAAATGGGCAGGGACCAAACAGAGATGGATAGTTTCTTGTGACATGAGAGACAAGATAGTCAGTCATTAGCCTTTTGAATAAAAGAATAAAACTCCACATAACTGCGGAATTCGTTGGTTTTGTGGTGTGTAGAACAGCCCCTAAGGGGAACTTACACGAACAGAAGGGTTAATTGTCTTAAGAGCAATGACACTGTCATTCCTATGTCTATAGCAAAGGCATACAGTTACTTTTGGGCTAAGGGTGTAAATAAAGGTGTCGTTCCTCGACGATAGTAAATGATAAAAATAACTTATCAAATTTTTACCGATTCTTTGGCAGAATTTGTATTTATTGGACATTTGCTTTTGGAAACAATCTTGATAGTTTCTCCCTTTGGACAAAAAGTTACAGAAAGGGAAGATTCCATGCAACAGGAGTAGTTGTTTCTCCTTGTGGCGCATTCCTTTACTTGTATACTTGAATATCCATTTTTCATTATGAGTTTGCCAAGAATTCAAATTGGTCAGCGTTTTCCTTACATAAGCTCTAATAGTCAAAGGCATACTCACGAAAACCCCATATTGGTGAGCTTAAAAAAAATAGTGGTAGGATACTCAAAGCTAGTCATGTCAGTGTACCCAAAGCTACTATACAGATATTACTTTTATTAGCATAATTATGAAGGGTGAAGCATCTATTTCTTCTCCCCCAGTTCCATCACTGGAAAGCAGCAAAGTAGATGAGATGGGAACAGGAAGATATGTAAGAGAAGCAAAGTGAAGCAATGTAAGCGTCCCTACCTACCAATATGATTGTGGTAAAGAAGAATCAGGTCAACATTACAATAACAAATCCCTATTGGTCATGAATTAATCAGATGTAGGTTGAATAATCTGGAAAATTACTTCTACCAGTGGCGGACCTGAAGGCACTGACACCAATAGGAGCAAAAACGATTTTTTTTCCTTTTTAACTAAATAACACATGTTGTGTAAGATGAACAGAAACGGCCCAGATGTGCTTCTTCCGTTATCTGAATGACAAATTCTGGTTGGGGAGAAACACTAGTGGAGCCTGAATTTGTTATTTGATCAGTTGGGCGAGGTCTCTTTCAATCGGAGACGTCAGCGGGGTAGAAGGCGGTGGCATTTGTGCTTGAGGTCATATTTCTTTTTCCAGGTGTTTAGGTATTTTATTGATATATAGTAAAACAAATAGGTCTTCTGTCAAGCAGTCGAATACGTGTATGCATATGTATGTATGTATATATATGTATGTGTGTGTGTGTGTGTAATTTACCAAATCCTTCGAATAAAATAACTTACACGCAAACACTGCTCAATGTATGTCTTGAAACACGTACAAAAGTTTGCAGCTATTAATTACACATTCAATCACCCATTAGTCCCTCAAGTCCTCATAAAACTTGTGTTCTTGAAAAAATGTGTTATCGTAATATAATAAAAATATGACCAAAAATAATAGCATTAATAAAACAAAATAGCATTAAAAAAAATACAAGCAGACACACAAACCGCATATCCTATTTAAATCATCTTCGCAAATAGAATCTAATCCCTTTCAAGAATACTTGGTACGAGTCTATACGATCTATTTTCCCCAGGTATTTATTATAATGGCCTTATTGGAAGTATAAAATGATTAAGACTTCGAATCTCTAAAAGCGTATTGGTGTAAATAAGATTTTGCGAGAAGGGATTTGTCTTAGGGTTTGGTGGCCCGCTGCCCATTTACCATCCTCCGAAGAAAGAAATGGAATGGAGGAGGAGGAGGAGGAGGAGGAGGAGGAGGAGGAGGAGGAGGAGGTCGGGCCTTCCTCCGTCAATGCACTCCGTAAACTTGAAAACTTCGGAGTGAAATGGTTGTTCTTTGTTGGTAATTATGCCATTGCTTTCCATTCTGCTCAGCCCTGTGATGAAATACGTGCAATGCTATTGAGATCAGAATTCTCTGCGTAACACTAAACTTATTGGTGGAATGTTATGTTAAATTATGAAATATGAAGACGGCGATAATGAAAGCGTTGTAAGTGTGTCCATGGAAGTTACGACAAGGTAAGTATACAAGTCTGTGTAATATGAAAATGGTACATCGGTTAAATATGATCTCGAACAGTTCACTGCCTGTCATGTTTGTTACACTTGTCGCCTCAAACACAGGAAACAGGAATATACCATCTCATTCTTATGTGATTTACAAATAAATTAGAGACGAATATTGGAAGAGCTGCCATCAAGAAAATTTCATCATAGCAACACCATGTACAACGGCATCCACCTTTCGACAGTATCATGTAGTACAATGAGGAAGACCGCAGAATCAATGAGTATACTGTGTATATGCATATTACCATAATCGCAGTATTGTCGGAATTACTGAAGTTTTTATGCTTAGAAGGAAAAAAAATGAAGGACAAAAAAAAAAAAAAAAAGCCTGCCTTTCATATACTATTCTAGATTCCAGAATCATGAAGAGAGAAGTTCTGAGAAATTAGGAAAACAAAAGAGGGAAGAGAGTACTAGAAACCGAGGCAAATGGGAAGTCATGTGCATCCTCAAAAGAATCCTATAATATTAAATATGATAATTTTACAAATGCACTAAAAGTCTAAAACTCAAATTGGGATATAAAGGCAAAAAAAAAAAAAAATTGATAAAGAGCGCTATTTTGCAGGAGTTGTATGTATTTATTCATTTAGTTATATCTTTTTATCTATATTTATTTATTTATTTATTTATTTATTCATTCATTTATTTATTTATTTATTTATTTATTTATTTTGCACAGAGGAAAGGGGTAGCGTAGCGTTTTGGAACTTTTACTCTTAACCGTGTTTATTGTGCTGTTGAATTTACTTGTGCTATTCATTATTATTATTATTATTAATATAGTTTAACCAGACCACTGAGCTGATTAACGGCACTTATAGGTCTGGCCCGAAGGATTAAAATGAAATGGAGTACCAAGTCTAGGCCAAAGGCCAAAGTACTGGGGGTAATGATGAATGAAAAATGTGTATGTGTTCTACACTAGAACACACATACACCTACTAAAGTTTCCATCTGCAACCTACTAAAGTTTCCATCTGCACAATAAAAAATAATAAAAATAATAACACTAGGTACGGAAAAACATCAGAATAATTTAATATTTTTAAAATTTTAATTTTCTTTTTAATTGCCCCGTGGGCTTTTGTATTTTCATACATTACTTTTCATGTTTTATCAATTAATTAACATTTCTTCGTGAATATTAAAATTGCAGACAAATTTTCACCAATCGACCTTTTCCTAAAGTTCATCACCGATGTTAGTTATATTTTGGGCATTCACATAACAGGTTTAACTGTTAATATCAGGTTGAATTCTGAGCATTCGGAAGCAAGGTCATTAAGTGTCCATGAGTCAGACAAGAATGGCCTATTCGGAGACGTGTCAGAATTACTTGCGCATGTCTGTCTCTTTGGTATGATCAAATCCATTATCATTTTCAGGTTCTTCATTCCATTTATTTTGCCATTTATTTATAAATCCTATTTTTATGCGGGTTACTTAATCAATAATAGGATATTTACATTTGATCTTGTCATATGGGCTGTTTCTTTAGCTGCTTTATCAGCCTCTTCATTACCATCAATACCTACATGGGCAGGGATCCAGCATATTTCTATAGTTTTCCCATTATCATAAAAAGTATGGAGTAATAACTTATTTGTTGTACTCAATGATGTGTGATTGAAAGCAGGAGTGAATCGGATATACAGTAAGTATGACAAATTCAAATATATAAATAACACAAAGGAATCAGTAAACTGGAATATTTGAATCTATTTGCTTTATGGTGTCCAAGTATTCAGCATGATAACAAATAACAAATGCACATTTTAAAAATTAATTAATAGAAGCTGAACTTTCCTATATTCTTTTTACATTAAAATTAGTTTGACAACGATGATAAATCCTTCTTGTTCCCTTACTCCTATGTGTTACTAGATAAACGGCACCGAAGACCATAATCTTACCGATCAAAGTTCTATAAAATCAATTTATCAGTTAATCTTCAGCTCACAACCATTTAATTGGGAATTCAGATGTAATAAACAGAATAAAAGTTCATGTGTATTCCTCCATTAACCTCAACATTATATCCAACCACACCCAGCGTTAACATCCACAATAGAAATTGTCTTGGAAATGCTGTTAAATTTGGTAGTGATAACAATGGCTTTACATGCCAGACTCCTATAAGCTCCTCCCAAACACTTACCTTTCGCTTCTTTTCCTTGCTTGCAATGAAATTGAACCCGTGATATTTGTTCTCATACCTGACAACACAACTAGCCATTGTGTCATTTGTTGTTCCACTTAAGTATCGTAAATTTACTATTAAGGTATAATAACTACAACAAGGTTCCTGTAAATTCATGTTTAATCAGTTCATTCCTAAAGTACTATGAATGTTTGCTTACTGCGTGTCTACCTTGAACATAATTAGGTAATTCTGAGTCCTATTGTAAAGAAGTACATATATCATCCTCCTTTCTCCAACTGCCTAATGGGAACTTAAAACAAAAGAAACTATACAGTCTGTAGATATACTAAGAACTGTCCTGAAAAGAATACATAATGAAATATCAATATAGCATGTCCCCCTCGCTACATCTTGACTCCGAGGTTATAACAAGGGTATTCAATTCGCTAATGATATCCTCACCGCAAGAGAAGCACAAAAGTCTTGCCAAGAGATCGAGCAGTTTTGCGAAATTTAGGTTTCTTTAGTTTCTGTATAAGTTACAAAGGTCCGGTCCTGTTTTTAACTTTGTATATTTCTTCATGTGCTATGATTTTTGAGTTCACTTTTTTCCTCTACTCTAATGATTAAAAAGAAAAAAATAGGTTCAACTTCATCACTTTACTGCTGTTTAAAGGGTAAAACTCCCCAAAAATTTAATCTTTTCTAACTGTACTTTTATTAATATTATCGAAAACTCCCCAAAAATGTAATCTTTTCTAACTGTACTTTTATTAATATTAAGCGAACTCATTTATGAAACATACAGTATTATGTAATATATATATATATATATATATATATATATATATATATATATATACATATATATATATGTGTACTACATATTATATAAATACATTAAGATTATAATATATATAATATAATGATATATATATCTATTATATATTATATATATATATATATATATAGATATATATATATATATATATATATATATAGCTGACGGACGTGGCTGTAAGGCTCTTCCCTCGCTTGAAAATATAAACCTTACCGAGGCAAGTGTATCGCAGAATTTTGACTGAGAAGTAAGACAATTAGTAGACTTTCTAATAAGTAAAAATCCGATTATCTTAGGACAAGGATGAGGATATGTGGATATCTGTGTAGAAATGTGTGACTTCTTTGATTTACTTTGAACTAGCATACATGGTTGTGGGTTTCAGTAGAATCAGTATCAACGAAGAACATCTTATTTGTAAAGGAACGTATTGTGAGGAAGGGTACGAGGAAGGTTCGGAGTTCACAGCTTATTAATTTAGTTACATAACAAATACAACAGGTGAAGGGCTCATGCGAGCCGAAATGTAGCTTCTGACCTTTAACAGGTAGTAACAGGGATTAGGTAAAAGCAATTGTGTTTGTTAACAGAAAGAAATATACATATAAAATGGTAAAGGATATCGGACTGAAGTTCATACATAAATGGTTGCAATACATACAATGGCAATAATGGTATATTACATGAAATGTGGACATATAATAATAATAAAGATATATGTACACTATTCATATGAAAGATGCTGTGTTTCTTTCGTCCACTTGTTTGATTCGCGGGGTTGCTGTTATAGGATAATGGCCAGCAAGATGTATTTGTGCATAGGGTTCATGTGTGGGCCCTACAGTACTCCCCCACCTAGCCTGTATCAGGTTGTACAAGGCTTCAGGCAGTCGATGGAAACTCACCTGTTCTGCCGTCTGTTATGTGGTATGCCTTGGATCGTCTCTGGATGATGTGGTATGGTCCTGAGTAGGCTGGGGAGGAGGAGGGTCTCTGTGCACCTACCCATATGAACAAATATTTTACGTTCTGCAGTTCATTGGGGATGTACACCTTTTTGACCACAAGGTAGGTCACCTTTGCTGGCATTACCCTTTCTGTCGTTTTTGGGTATAAGATGGTGATGTGGGGCTTGTTTGTTCTTGAAAGGCAGGTGCTGTTGTGTGTTATTCTTGTCCCCAGACTGTCTGCAAGGGCGTTCCACAGGGCAGATATGAAGTTGGCTCCCCTGTCACTGGTGATGATCTTGGGGGGGGCTCAATATCTACTCACCCATTCGACAAGAGCCTTTACAAAGCTCTCAGCTGTCTGCTGTCATATTGGCATTGCTTCCGGCCACCTGGTGTTCCCGTCTATGATGGTAAACAGGTATCTGTACCCTTCATGAGGGGGTTAGGGATCCCACTATGTCGACGTGGATGTGGGCAATTCAGCGGGTCGTTGTTCTGAACCCTCCTATCCCACTTTTGGGCGCCTTGTAATTTTTTTATGTCTGACACAGGATGCATTCTTACATCCATTTTTTCACATCCTTTCTCATTCCCCATCAGATGTACCACCCGGCTATGATTCGAGCAGGTTGTGGGCGAGAGTGAAGATTCTTCTTAGGCCTTCTGGCAAGTAAGGGCAGTGGTGTCCGGTACTTATTTCACAGTCAATGGTAGTCCCTCCACTGTTGGTTGACGGGTCACACACGTATATATATATATACATACATACATACATATATATATATAGACATACATACATACATACATACATCATACATACATACTACATACATACATATATATATATATATATATATATATATATATATATACTCTTACATATATATTGTAAAATTATATTCAAATTCCATACACATTTATATATATATATATATTATTATAGACTTATATATATATATATATATATATATATATATATATATATATATATAAATCATGTTTCCTGAGGCTGTTATCATCATTTCACACCAATAATTAGCATTGAGAAGATAGGAGGAAATTGAGGCCCCCCCCCCCCCCTCACAGAAAAAAAAATGATTAGCATTGAGAAGATAGGAAATTGAGCCACACACACACAAAGAAAAAAAATATCCAATACTACAAAGGCGCAAATAAACACCATCTATATTCCCGCCATACCTTCACACCTTAGTCAGCTAACGGATGAGTTACTATCAAACAAGTGACAATAAAAGCTATCGTAATAACTCTGTACTTTATAATGTCGATGACTGTTGTGCGAAAAGCAGAGAGAAAAGTTATAACAGAATAAATGTTCGGAGACGCGTGATTTACGCGACTCGGATAGCTACAAATATGGGAGCTTTCACATTATTTTGTTCTTAAAACCTGAAAGAAAATCAAACACAAAATATGTAACAGAATCAATGAGCATTATGCATTACGTTACGTTTTATAAAGAGGACGAACGGGCAAACAATATTAATGATTCTTGAAAAGTCCTCTTAGGTATAGACATAAATAATGAGATTAAAATTAAACATTTGCAAAGGTTAATTATTAAAAGCCCAAATAAAGGCAAAACATCATATATAAAGACCTTTATCAAGGTGGAATTAAACATTGAATTGGCAAATAAGTATTCAAAGGACAAAAAAAGTGACAAATTTCGTAGCTAGTCTCTTAAAATAAGCATAAAATGGTCATATTTTATGTAATTAAGTAAAAGAGAAAGTGAGCGTAAGCAATGACAAGTTAATACTAAAAATCAAAGTAAAAACTGGAAAACTTTTTATCTCGAAGCGCCCTTAGTATTTTCTCTACTATGCTAACAGCTGTTGGGACTGCCCGACTCCTAATGGTTCATCAGGCTCGATAACACTCCCCCCCCCCCCCCCCCCCCCCCCCCCCCTCTCTCTCTCTCTCTCTCTCTCTCTCTCTCTCTCTCTCTCTCTCTCCCCAAGAATTTTGCCTCAACCGTACAAAATATATTCGGTCCTTTGCTCGTGAAAGACAATCTGATATAAGAATTCAGTCCTATACATGCCATAGTATTTGTTGAATAACAAGCCCAACTAAACAATATTCTTAAATAACAGAAGATCTACGATATCGACCGCACGATTAGAACAATAAAACAATTTTGAAAGGAAAAATTTGGAAAATATTGACCCAGGTGAATAGTGGCACAGTACTACACAAATCTGATTTGTTGAAGGAACAGAACTACGAGGACAGTTTATATAATTACAGACTTAAACAAATTGTCTTTATACAAGACTAGTAACGCACCGAAGAATTTTAATGAAATGCATCTTTTCTAACGGGCAAAGGACGATATTTTTATACGGTACATCTTCAAGAACCAGCGCTCAAGACTGGCTGCCCAGAAAAGACGGCCCAAAACGCCAAGGCCCTCACGAATTGTAATTGGCCCCTCTGAGCTGGCATCTCGATCACCGTAAACGATCAAATAGATTTTCCTTCAACGAAATATTTTTCTCCCCATTCCACATATCTCAGCTTCTAAGTATCGTTTAGCACCACTTGCGACACAATCTTTTAAGATGTCCTTAATGGGCGTAGCAGGTTCCAGCACTCCCACACCCCGTTCCCCTTTCCGAAGCGTTACAGCTGGCCTACCGTGAATGATGTCCTTCTTCCATTACGTTTCACAGAACCGCCGACCACGGCTTTGCTTATATTTGACGTGATGGGCCGACATAACGCCGTTCGGTCAAGCTCTGATCAAGTTACTTGTGCATCAAGCTAATGTGTAAGTAACTCTTCCGCACCTTTATTGAGAAATGATCTGATTTGGACACGGAGGAACCACCTGTGGTCTGGCCTTCAGGTGGCGATTCGTAGTTTATTGTAACACATAAGATGTTATTCTTCTGCATTACACCCTCAGAGCATTCTGCAATTCCGCATATGACTAAGGTAGCGACAGTAAAAAGAATAAAGGGATTACGCGGATTCCAGATATGGGTGCGCTATAACGTCCATTACCTAATATGATGAGCATAAGGACAGGAGAGAAGTAGCGGAGTCAAAGAAAGGGGAAAATCGCATAAACCACGACAAATCCGGCAAATAATCGAAAAGGGATCATAAACCCCAAGAGAAAAAATAGAAATTAGAGAAGATGAATATGCATGCGAAAATGAGAGAGCAGCGGAAGGAATAAATCTCAGTCTGTGTCGTAGCTCATATTCGTTGAATTTAAGGGAGACTAAGGATAACGCCGCTCTCTTATGATTTATCAGACGATGGCAGTAAACTAAAACCCAACGAAGTTTCCTTATATTTTCTAGCCCGAGGCACTGGCAGCCAAGAGGGGCAAGGGTGGGGGGAAGGGTGAGGGGGGAGCGGTGAAACGAATCGGATAAGGGGGAGAACTGGAGGAGAAATAGCGTTAAGATATGAGGGGCAATACAGAAAAAGACAAAAGGTCTTCGCATACAGGCAATTTCATTTTAAGTATACAGTAGAATGAATGTAATATATCTTAGCTTTAACTATCATTTGGTTCTACATGATCCTATTCAAACCATACCGGCGTTTCAGTTTAAAAGTATCCAATAATATCAACACTCACTACAATGAGAAGGAAGAATTTTCTTAAAAATAAAGAATAATTATTTTCGAAAACTAATCACAAAAAAGCATAATTACTTTTTCGGCCAAGAAAAAAATAACTATTTCTTTGGACAATAAAGGTGAACTATTTCTTTGGAGGAAAAAAAACACAATACGAGGGCATTCTCAGTTCATGGTACATGATTTGGCAAGATGTGCATGACATCAAGTTCAATACCTGACTAGATATCTATTCGTGACTTCAAAAGAGTTATACACTCAAAATAAGATGAAAAACAAGGCTATGCTTGGGGAGAATAGATAAAATACCAAGTGTTATGACATTTTTCAAGGTAAGCGGAAACATGGTATATTATCATCGAGAACATGAAAGGGGATCGTAAAAAACTTGTCAAATGTACGTGAATATATTCTTTTTGACGCAGTTCCTTTGGACATAAGAAGTTTGCTCATTTTTATTATATCCATTTGCATGAGCGCTCTTTATTCAAGGTAATACCTAATAAACTGAGCAAAATACTTATTCTATTGGTGACCGAGCCAGTTTAAGTAGGGAGGTCCTTAATTGGTGTTTGAAGAGCCAAGGTAAGACTGGTACGGCCGGTATAGAAAAACAAAAGAAAACATAGAAAACCAAATATATTATTGGTAGAAAAGGGGACGTGTCAACAAAATGAATTATAACTTGTATTCCAGTCATTTAAAAAAAGAACCAAGACACCCTTTCGAGAATTATTCAAGAAATGATATTATCTGCAACTAATTAATATTGACGGCTGGAAAGCTTACGATTTCAATGTAGGTTACATATATTTACCTTTTATCATTTTATTAATTCTGTGGATTCCAACACAAAAGTCCCTACAAACAATACAGGCAGATAACAGATAGCGGTAAAATGTAAAGTTCCTCTAAACCGGCCCCTAGACTATAAATAATATTGACGTCAATAATATTAACTCAATACTCGGGGTCTTCAATCATTTGCCCTCACACTGCTCAATAATATTGACAATAATCGTCATTTCTCTCTTAGCCTTCACAGTAGCAATATGCTCTCTAACGAGGATTTTGTTAACATATCCGTAGGTTTTTTGTTTTATGAAGCAGAACAGAACATAAAAAGAAGTGGATGAAAGAATGGTTCAAAAAGAAACATTGATATACACATGAAAACCTCTTTGATGAACTGAGATTCAGTGAGTCATCTGATTTAAACAGTTTCTTCACTTAGAGGCTCAGGGTTTGATGAACTACTGAATTGAAATTTGTAAGAGCGATGTCGCCTCAGTTAATCAGCAAGATAGTCATGGAGAAACATTATGCAATCATAGGCCGTCTCAAAGTTTATGTAAAGATAAAAAAACATTAACATTTTCTCTTTGCTTACTTTACTAAACAACCATCACATAATGGAATGATAAAATATAATTCAAAAGGTACCTTCCTAGCCAATAATTACATTATTAGGAATAATAAAAATGAAAAATGAAAAATCGTGAAAAGTTATTTTACTAACCCAATAATCCCACTATTGGAAACAAATACACAGAAAAACACTTATTAACTAATATTCATATCACTGAAATGAAGAAAAATATGTAAAAGGGTTCTTTCATGTGAACTTCTCTGAACAGGAATGAATTGTACTTCTGAGGTGAGAAGGGTGGCCATTAAACCACATTTTTACGTTATGTAGTAGGTCCATATCTTTAATGGTTCATACTGAGCCACAGGGGAGATTCCACCAGTTCATTATTTAACTATCTTATATTTAGGTATCCAGGCGATTGATGCTCATCTTTCTAAAACTATGTAAGAGACATCTGACATGTGTATTAAGGGGGGCTTGCCTGGCCATGTGGGATGATCTGCCCTAGGTTATGTTAGGTTAGGTTGAAGAAGGTTCGGTTAGCATCATTTCTATAAATCAAGTCTCATTTATGGCACCACTGGACCAGATAGGGGGGTGGGAAATTTTCCCAGGCCAAGTAAAACCCGGCTTGGTTAGATCAAGGAAGGTTTGGTTATGATTCAAAGTTATATTTCACTACGATTTATGATGCTCCACGTCATGGTGGGTAAGGTCTAGCACACACTATTATATTGGCTTAGGATACAACCCTGCTATGGTGTTCTCCCCTACAAAAACCCAGTTTTCCATAACAGTCCCCAATTTCTTAGATGTAAGGATAGTTATGTTATTAAATGAGGTGGGCATTTTCTATGGAAATCTTGGTTTCTCAATAAAAAATAACAGAAGAGTAACATTACATAAAGCATACTATAAATAAAACATAATAAAATTTAAATATGAGGCACTCAAATTTCCATGATGCTCCTGAAACGGGTGATCCTATTCCTCATCATAAAGGCAGTGGATTAGGGTGACAGAAGATACAAAAGGTATCCAGCTGTAGGAGGCACTGGTTGTGGCATTGCCAGTGATAATCCTTACAGCCTTTCCTGCATCATGATATTTACAATGGAATCATGTTTTACTTTAGATAAATCATATTGGCAGTGTTGTCATTATGGCTAGCATACTCTCTAGCTGCTTACATTGCAGCTCCCCAAGGCAGCTGTTTTAGCTGTTTCACAAAATCTAGTTTGCCATGCTTTGCCTTCCATGAATTACAGCACAGAATAGCTCTCCTAATGAATGAAGAGGAGACAAAAGCAGTCGGAGACTTCATGGCACACTCCATATTCATTCAGGCAGTGCTTCACATTTGTAGCTTTCTAAAAAACTTGCAAGACTGTGATCTGAGTATTTCTCAATGTTGAAATCCACGAAGAGGAGGCAGCCTTTCAAATTGTGTTCCTTAGTTGAAGTAGAGGATTGATGGCTCTTCATCGCACCATACAGTTGGATGGCTTTCTCATCTGTATTCGTAACAACCAATAAAGGACAAACTTGGGTTTAGGGTGTGAGTTGAAGATCCTCTCTTTGACTTCTGTCATGTACATGTTCAAGACCAGGGCTCGAAGATGGGACCCCATAACAAATGTATCGACCCACCAAAAGAGGTGATCCTTGTGTGGCAGGAAGGGAACTTGTGCATATCTGTACATACATTTATACATACACACACATACACGTGTATATATATATATATATATATATATATATATATATATATATATATATATACTATATATATATATACTATATATAGTATATATAGATATATTATATATATATATATATATATATATATATATATATATATATATATATATATATGTGTGTGTGTGTGTGTGTGTGTGTGTGCGTATATGTATGTTATGCATGCGCTTCAGTGGGTAGGAACCTCGTCTCACTATAGTGGGGTCCGCCCCAAACTCAATCCCAAAGCAAACCAAAGCTCTCTAAGCTGGTTCCATTAAAAACTGTACATTTCTGTTAACCTAATCAGTAAATTACGTTCTAGGTTACTAGCAGACTTTGGCAGATCATAACCCAAAAAGGGAAAGTAGTGCTCTAATCCGTTCAGGTGAATTGGTTTCAGTTCTCAAGTCACAAAAATATATTTGCCAAGAGAATATAATATATTTGCCAAGAGAATATAATTACCTCTTAGGTAATGTGTATCTTTTCATAAATGAAATATAAAACAGCATGACCACTTTTTTTTGGACCCAAGTCCAGTATTCAATAGTAGTAATAATGTACTTTTAAGCCTTGACGATATCCTTTTGTTTATTTTCTCGTAGATTCGTGATTCAACGCCATATGACAATTTTTAATATAAAGTATATATGGATGAATCGTGTGCAAATTTGCATTCA
>NC_087209.1:34106924-34138971 GCF_015104395.2 Macrobrachium nipponense | reverse complement strand
GCAAATTTGCATTCATGGAAAATTTTTTATTTCTACAACTCAAGGAATTGACCCTTTATCTACTTGTAGTGGATCACAAATGACATCCTGAAAGGATGACATCAGTAATAATGAAATACAAAGAGAAAAAACTAAAAGGCGCCAAAAGAGAAGAATCCATAAATGAAGAAACGTCGGGATAAGAAAAACTTCCAAGGGCACTTAACTGGGGAGTTGTAGAATTTGAAAATTCGCTGCTCAATAAAAGGAAGAGAAATGTAAACGATGGGATTCTGCAATAAGTGGAATGACACCTGAAAGGGGTCGTATTACTGAAGTTCCTATTACTGCTGAGACCACTTCTCCAAAGGACCTTGGACCAAAAGAACGAGTTTTTGGAACCACATACAAAAAAAGCAAAAGCATACAAAAGACAGCATAGTGAGGAGTTATTATAGTCTCTCCATAACAAACGATTACGTCGAAGGCCCAAGGATTCCCTCCCTTCTGGTCTGAAGGTTGGTAACTGCTCTTCTCTGAATGTCAATTCCAAAGGTTATTCTGATGAGAGTAATGAATAGCAGGTGGAATATGAAGTTTAGGTCAAAGGCCAAGCGCTGGGACCTATAAGGTAATTCAGCGCTGGAAGCAAAATTAACAGAAGAAGGACTTGAAAGATGTAACAGAAGGAAAACGTCGCAGTTGCACTAGGAAATAATTGTTAGGAGACGGTGGATAGCAAGATGGAAGATAATAATATGAATGGCGGTAAAGTAAAGGGAATGAAAGGGATTGCAGCTAGGGGTCGAGGGGACGCTGCAAAGAACCTTCAGTAATGCCTATACTTAATGTCCGTAACAGACATTAAAAAAAAATCTTTCAATTCCAAGTTAACACACAAAACTAGTTTCGTGAATTCTTGACTTCTCAATTGTTTTATTAAGAATCAAAACTACCAGCCTTCCCATACCAAGAAAAAAGACACTTTTCGAAATTATGGTTTTACATGAGCAAGTTTGAGGATCTGTGTGAGAATAATGATGTCACCTGGTTTAGTAGGATTGGAAAATTTGTTTAACATTTTTCTAATATAAAAAATATCCATTTTCATCATTAAAGATAGACATTTGTAATCCATCATCATTTTACAAAATTCCTGCAGATAAATCCTAAGAACAGCCGTTTTACTTTCCACGCCTTTATGAACTTCCTTACTTAGGGTTACATTAAGACATTTCAGATTACCGATCGGACGCTTAAAAAAATAAATATCTTGGTAACAAAAATAATACCAAAGAAGTGTTTCATGATACCGATCGTAATGAAAGTCTTCAAAATCGTGGCCTAACAGATTAGAAACTGCCAAACACCACAGCTAAATAACCCCTTATTCTTTACTTTTGAAATTTTAACAGTAACAAAAATTTTCAGACGCAACATGAATCGCAGGTAACGGAATGAAGATGCAGGTATATAAAAAAAATCAACCTAATAATGTCTTACCATTGATGAATTACCGCAAGAATGATTGTTTTAGAATACCCTTTGAGAAAATCTACCAAATAGGGACCAACAACTCGCACGGAGGTAAGGAATAATGATAAGTTGCAACGGTTATTTGTGAAGAATTATTTCAGGTATTGGAAAAAATGAGAGATCCTTGGTCATAAAATAAAAATTAAGCAACCTTCGCGCCTATGCATGGAGAAATATTATGAATAAAATAGCCCTAGATCGTTCTAGCAAAACACTAGATACACCAAACACCACACAGCAATATCATAGTATGTGTGCATTGCGTGTATTATTGCGTTCAGGTCATTCTGCAAAAAATTAATTGAGTTATTAATTCCAAAGTTTAATATATAAAATACTAGCTGACCAACCAGGTGCTGCGTGGAAAACTCTGAATGACAACTGATAAACTCTCTCTCTCTCTCTCTCTCTCTCTCTCTCTCTCTCTCTCTCTCTCTCTCTCTATCGTAGTAGTAGTAGCCATCTTGCTTGGTGAGACGGTCCCGCGCGAAGTCAGATTAATCAACAGATATCACAAGTTTAACATACGTCTAGAATTTGAGAAATATCTAGAAGTGTTCGTGAACTATCGGTGATAACATTAGTGTGAAAATAGTAGGATAAAGCGTCTTCTAAGTTAGTTTATCAATTGAAATACTGTAAATCAGAACAAGATGGCAGTAAGTTCCAACTGCGGAAAGAAATGGCAAAATTTAGCTTGCTTGGCAGATTCGCAATACGATGAGGTAGCAGGAAGGGAACTGGCATTTCTCATCTATGAGATCAGCAACAGTCCTAACCAAAAAGATACAAAAGCATTCATAGATATATTAGAAGGACATAATCCTTCAAACTGAACAAATCAACTGAAAACATCTTGAAAATAATTGAAGAAGTTCCAAATAAAATCCAAGTGGTCAAGAGACTCATAAAGAAAATATACATAAACCAACATATTCCGACAAAGAAAATGAATAAGGTGAACCTTGTGAATATCCTAATTGATGCATTAGGAAAAAGAATGCCAAAAGCATGCAAACTGTGTAAGGTGTGGTATAGCATAGTTAATCCACAAAACCTAATCAGAAAATGTGCTGCATGCAACATTCCAACCCATCCACAATATGCTGAGGTAATGCAAGATATGAGAAAAGATACAAGAATATTTTGCTCAACATGTCTATCATGGATAGACAATGTTATTAAATCAAGATTGAATGTACAAATAGTTGAGGATGAAGAGGAAGAGGAAGCAGAAGAAGAGGAAAACGGAAGTTAAGTAAACAAAACTGAAATGACAGAAAAAAATAAGGAAAACAAAGAACAAGATAAAAGTATGGATGCAGAGATACTCATTGATACTACATATGAGGCAATAAAGCAGCATACTTACGAAGAAATAAATTACGATATGACAACACAAAAGAAAATCCCGAAGAGGCTCTACCCAGATCTACACAATGACGGGAAAGAGGAAAAAAATAGACAAAAAAGACAAAGTCTGCAACCTTTTGAAAAGAGGGAATTGCAGATTTGGAGAAAGATGTTACTACAAACATCCTAAGGTATGTCACAACTATGAAATATATGGTAAATGTGCATACCTAGATGGCTATGAGGATGATTGCAGAGATCTACATCCAAAAATATGCAAAAACCTAAAAGAAGGAAAAGGATGTATGTTCGACAAAAAATGTAAAAATATGCACCCTGTAGCCATGAATCATAATCAAATAAATAATCAATCGAGTAATAAAATCCAAAATAAGAAAGAAACAAATAAAGGAGAGGAATAAAGAATATCAGGTAAAAGAAAAAGCAAGCCATCAACGAGATATGCAGAGATGTCAGCAAAAAATTTCAAAGCATCAGCTCCAAAATTCTACTCAAGAGATAATAACTGTATTTATTATGCAAGAGGATATTGCAGAAACGGAGAAAATTGCAGATTCAGACACAAAATGAATAATTATGATGAAGGGAAGAATCAAATATCATGGAAAAGTTGGATTTTTTAATGTCAGAATTTCTGGAAATGAAAAAAAAGAACAACATACCAGAACAGGAAAGAGACATGGGAAAATCCTTATTATTACCAATATTAAATGAAGGAGAAAACACGCAAACCATCATAGTGATGAATGCGCAAGGTTTAGTTACGAGTAACTCAAAAAGAAAAATAGAGTACTTAGAGAACGAACTAACCCAAATTGAAAAGAAAATAGATATAATGAATGATAAGTGAAAACCCTGGTATTCACAAGAGACTGGGAATGATGATAAAATAAAAGGGTTCCAAACTTATAGATCAGATAGAAAAAATAGGAATCAAGGGGGAACCGCAATATATGGGAAAGACAAAAAACAAGGAAAAATATATGAGAAATATAGTAACTCAGAATGTGAACTAACAGCGGTAGAATTTGAATCTGGAAAATTAATGAACATAGTAATATATAGACCTCCTAATACTAAAGAGTTTGACTTAATAATAGAAAAATTGGATGATATATGTAGAAATCACAAGGACTGGACTATTCTCCTATCTGGAGACTTCAACTTTCCTTTCGTAGGACTGGAAAGAACGAATAGGAGATTGTGGTTGTACTTATACATATAAAAAAGAGAGTAATAGTAGTGCAGAAGATAAGAGGCAATTCGAAAAGCTATTAGATATGCTACTAGAATACATTCAACAAATAAATCACCTGCCAACAAGAAAGGAAAATACTTTAGACCTAGTATTTGTGAACGAGATGAATTATGTTAAAGAAATAATAGTTTATAATGCGAGTATTTCAGACCATAATGTCATAGAATTAACAGTCCATTCCAAAGCAAGTGAAAACAGAGATAAGCAAGAAATGAAAAAGTGGGAAGGATATGGAAAATACAACATCTACAGAAAAAATATAAAAATGGTCAGAAATAAAAAATGAAGAATTAAACAAAGATTGGGATAACATTTTCGTAAGTGATGACATAAGGGTAAATACGGAGATATTATATAAAATATTAGAGAAAATATAGTGGATAAACATATACCGAAGAAGAAAAGTAAACATCAGTCATGCATACCAAGAGACAGAAGGATCTTGTTCCAGAAAATCAGAAAGTGGAAAAAGGTCTTGCAAAAGAAAAAGAAAAAAATGCATGGAAAGTTATAGAACTAAAAAGTAAGATAGAAAATGCAGAACAAAAGATTATACAATCAAAAGAAAATGAAAAACGGGACTTGGAAGAAAAAACCCTAATAAATATCAAACAAAACCCCAAACTACTATACTCATACGTGAAAAAGATGAATAAAAGAAGAACAGAAATAGGCCCTCTAAGAATTGAAGGGAGATTAACGAATGAAAAAAAGGAAATTTGCAACATACTGGCAGAGCGATATAAGAGAGAATTCACCCCTAGAATAGATAATGAAGATAATGATATAGAAGTAAGGGACGAAAATAGTGAATATTTAGCTGACAGAAATTAATGAAGCTGATACTGTGCAGGCAATTAATGAAATTAAAAATGGAGCTGCTGCAGGGCCTGATGGAGTTCCTGCTATTTTGTTAAAGAAAGTAGTTCATTCTATCGCAAAGCCACTTGCAATATTATTAAGACAAAGTGTAGATACAGGCAAGATTTATGATGAGCACAAATGAGCATATATCACCCCTACTTTCAAAAGTGGATCAAGACTAGAGGCAAGTAATTATAGGCCTGTGAGTCTAACATCACATATTATGAAAGTGTATGAAAGGGTAATGAAGAAAAATATTATGAAACATTTAATAAAAAAATCATTTGTTTAATATAGGACAACATGGTTTCGTACCCGGAAAAAGTACACAAACCCAACTGTTAGTCCACCGTGAGAACATATTCAAAAATATGAAAAGCGGAAATGAAACAGATGTGGTTTATCTAGACTTTGCAAAAGCTTTTGACAAGGTAGACCATAATATATTAGCGAAGAAAATTAGAAAACACAATATCGTGGATAAAGTAGGAAGATGGTTAAAAGAATTTTTACACAACATAAAACAGATAGTTATTGCAAACGATGAGAAATCGGATGAAGCCAAGGTAATATCCGGTGTGCCACAAGGTACGGTGTTAGCTGCAATACTGTTTGTTATTATGATTGAAGACATAGACAGTAATGTTAAGGATTCGGTAGTGAGTAGTTTCGCTGATGACACAAGAATAAGTAGAAGAAATTACTTGTGATGAAGATAGGAACGCTCTACAAAGAGACCTTAACAAAGTATATGATTGGGCAGAGGTAAATAGGATGGTATTTAACTCTGATAAATTTGAATCAATAAATTATGGAGACAGATAAGGAAAGCTATATGCATATAGGGGACCTAATAATGAGACAATCACAAATAAGGAAGCAGTTAAAGACCTTGTGTGATGATGAATAGGAACATGTTATGCAATGATCAAATAGCAATTCTTTTGGCAAAATGTAAAGCAAAAATGGGAATGTTGTTACGGCACTTCAAAACAAGAAAAGCTGAACACATGATTATGCTTTATAAAACATATGTTCGTAGTCCACTTGAATATTGCAATATGATATGGTACCCACACTATCAAAAGGATATTGCACTAATAGAGAGTGTACAAAGGTCCTTTACAGCTAGAATAGAAGAAGTTAAGGACCTTGACTACTGGGAAAGACTACAATCCTTAAAATTATATAGTCTAGAAAGGAGAAGAGAACGCTACATGATAATTCAGGCATGGAAACAGATAGAAGGAATAGCAGAAAACATCATGGAACTAAAAATATCAGAAAGAGCAAGCAGAGGTAGATTAATAGTGCCCAAAACTATACCAGGAAAAATAAGGAAAGCACACAGGACATTAATCCACTACGCACCAGCATCGATAATGCAGCATCTATTCAATGCGTCGCCAGCTCATCTGAGGAATATATCAGGAGTGAGCGTAGATGTGTTTAAGAATAAGCTTGACAAATATCTAAACTGCATCCCAGACCATCCAAGATTGGAAGATGCAAAATATACCGGAAGATGTACTAGCAACTCTCTGGTAGACATTAAAGGTGCCTCACACTGAGGGACCTGGTGCAACCCGAACGAACTGTAAGGTCTGTAAGGTCTCTCTGAAGAAGATCTTGGACTTTGCCTGTCAACAAGCGCATTTGTGTGCTCTGAAAACTTTCTCGATTATTTAGGAGATACGAAGATCTACATCAACTAGAATTGACTGAAAGCTGTGGTAGTACTTAGTGATCAGTGCTGTGACAGTAGTGTGTTTACGAGTGTTTTAACTTAGACTTTATTTAGGATTAAAAATCTCGTTCACTCGGCCATACCACTACGTTCAAGTTTTTCCTACACCGCTAATGCGCAGTACAGTGTGTGTGACGTGGTTATCCCAGTCATGGCAACGTTACTGTACCATAGAAACGAAATCAGATACGGGCATTGTTAAAACACCAGTAGATAATGACTATGGAATTCTCGGGACCTGGTACTCTCGCTGATGTTGAGGAGGACCTTGCTCTAAGTGATGATAATGTTGAAGAGCATCTGCTTACACAGGAACATTGGCCACGACTTGTCTCTACTAAATCTCATAAGTTAGTCCCTGCTGGTGCAGCTCCTAGTCTCATGGACCATACCCCTACCTCCAACAAACGATGTATGGAGCATGATTCAGATAGCAGTAATGAGCCATCATCCCCTGCTGCTAAAACTAAAAAGTGTGATGCTTCTTCCTCTCAAAATAAAGTTCTAAATAGTTCCCTGCCTAGACCTGCTATTCAGATTATACCTACCATGGCTACAAAAACTGTTCTCCCTCCCTTTGCTCCACGTGCTGAATACATGAAAGCTCCTATTTAGAGAGAATCCGGGGGTTAATGTGAAGCTTCGCTGGCTATCAGAGGTTACCAAGATGTTCAGCCTCAATCGGGAATTGGCTGAAGTTAAAATGTCTGCGGTCACTTCTCGATTTGTATACATTTCGAGGCATCGCCTGGATATCGTAAATAGGGTCAAGGGTGGTGAGGTTCTGTCACTTGTGTTAGATGTTCAGGATGCTGTAAACAGACCCCGTAAGTTCCCTACATATCTCATCACTCGATATCCTGTGGATGTAGACCCTTCATTAGCTAAAGCACTGACAGGGGTGCACACTGTACGTCGTTTCCTACAGGATGGGAAGTCCATCAATCATATTGTCATTACTTGGAGCCACCCAGACCCACCCCTGCCTTTTGTTAACTTCTCCTTCCTCCCTTGTCTACCATCATGTGAACTACACAGAATGCCAGACGAAAAGCCGTGGTGCTTCAAATGCTGGGGTATCGGTCACATCTCACGATACTGTGCTGCCCCTGAAAAGTGTGCATTTTGTGCTGCTGAGCATGACAGTCGGACCTGTCCTCATCGGCCCCCTGTACCACCCACAGTGGTTGACAGTTCTTCGGCATCAACATCGACCTCATTACCTCTACCTACACCGGACTCCTCGCATTGGAAATGCCCGAGATGTAAACCCACTGTTACTGCCTCCTCAAAAGTGACTACACTTCGTAATACTGTAGATGTCAAGTCTCAGTGTGACTCCCTTACATCACGTTTTGAAGCCACTGAATCTCGTTTACAGAGCATGGACACTCGCATCGACAGTCTCGTAACCTCCTTTGACAATCTAACTTCTAAATTTGCTACTAATGATAACACACTACAATCTCTTGTTGAAGCTCAGCAGGTTGTTATCACATCAGTTACTACACTCACTGAGAAACTTGACTCACTTGCTACACGTCTTGAGAGTGTTACTAATCCCCATACAGGACCTTTGCCACGTGATACACCACCAATTCATACCGGTGTCACCACTGCCTCTTCATCTAGTCGCCGTTCTTCCAAGGGACATGTTCGATAACCAAGTGAAGCTTAATATCATCTCGTGGAATGTCTGTGGTATTACAAACTGGGCAAAACTTTCTGCACTTAAGGAAATTGTACATAGTCACCACCCAGATGTTATTCTAATTCAGGAAGCTTTTGTTGGTAATGCTCAGCCAAGGGAAGAAGCTCCCTCGCTCACTGGCTACGTGCCCTATGTCCATTTAGTAAGACATGGCCTCATCACCTATATACTCACTTCAATTCAGCATAGACTTCTCCCAAACTCTGAGGATGAAGATACAACATTTCAATTATTTGAGATTACTGTTGGCGGAGGCACCATACGACTGTGCAATGTATATGCAGCACCAGGTAGGATAAATACAGCCAAGCTTCCAGCCCCAACCCTTCGTGGTATGGTTTACATGGGAGATTTTAATGCCCGTCATCCAGACTTGGGAGATCTTGCTGGCACTGTGAACCGCAACGAGAACCTACTTCTAGGATACATTCGTCGAAATCAACCAACCCGTTGGGACACAGGTGGATCTACGCATGCACGAGGTGGTACTTTGGATCACATCTTGACCTGTGGACTCGTACCTTCCCGAGTTAATTGTGTAACGGTTCCTACGTTCTTCTCTGATCACATTGGTCTCAGCATCCAATATTCCCTTCCCGCTACACCTACTCCAATACACAATCGCACTTGCATCACAATTCCGCCTAAGTACCAGCCTACGTACATTTCATATATGACTAACCTTCAACCCACATTTGACCTCTACTGTCCGGAGAAACTTTACTCCTTGCTTGTTAGTACCACACATGCTTTCCACACACAATATATCAGAAAGCCTCATATCAGGCATCGTGTTGGTGCTATGACACTGGATAATCGAATTTCTCAGGCAGAAAAGAAGGCGATGGATGATGGCCTTGCCTTTATGAGACAACCAAGTCCTGAGACTCTGCACCAGTATCAACTATCGAGAGATGATCTAGTTGCTCTACAGCAATGTGTACAAACAGATTCCTGACACAAATTAACAGACAGCATCAACCATCAAACAAGCATCGGTTCCATGTGGCACCTTATCAACAGGATTGTGAAGAAGAAACCCCCAAGTGTCCTCCACCACAGCCCTGCTCAGTATGCACAGGACCTTATTGATGAGTGGTCAGCACAGTCACGAACCATCAACCTTCCAGCTCATATACAAGACTCTCTCTCTTCACAAAAAAACCATCGTGCCTTACGTCTCAGTTCCGCCTTACTAAGCAGTGATGAAGAGGACGATGTACCCATAACTAAGGGAGAGCTACGACGTGCCTTAGCAAGGAGTAAGAAGTCAGCTCCTGGTGATGATGGCATCACCTATGCAGTTCTTTGCACACTCATAAAAATACCTGGCAACCCTCTCCTCCGGCTCTACAACCTCTGCCTCTGCCTGGGATATGTGCCCCTAGCATGGACTCATAGTACAATTGTACCCGTTCCCAAGCCTGGCACTGACAAATTTCGTCCTATCTCCCTCACCTCCTGTTTCTGCAAAGTATTTGAATGTATTCTCCTCTCACGCCTTATGTTCCAGCTGCAAGATAAGCTTTTGTCTAGAATATACGGCTTCCTACCCCAACGAGGAACACATCATTGTCTCATGGAGCTCTACACTCGTCTCTCCCCAACCAGTGTTGTAGCCTTCATTGATTTGAAAAGTGCATTTGATGTTGCAAATAGACATATTATTTTAGACCAGCTTATTGATTTTGGAATCAAGGGAAACCTTTTGAGGTGGATATGTGGATATCTTCTAAATAGAGTCTCTCGTGTGCTGTTTAAGGGAGCATTGAGCACTGCAAAGGAACTTGAACTTGGTACTCCACAAGGGGGAGTACTTAGTCCATTTTTATTTAACATCCTCCTACATCGCCTTCTTTCCTTACTTCCTGATACTGATAACACAACCATCACTTGCTACGCAGACAATATTTGCATTCATTCAACCTCCCCGGATCACTTGCAACGCTTCCTTTCTTCCTTCTACGAATCAGCATCCTCCTGTGGTCTTATCATCTCCCCAGGAAAAGTAGAATCTTCTCCCCAAGGCCAGCAAGGAATCTACCAAAATTTACTGTGGGGAACAATGTTGTACCTTTATGCACACAATATATTTATTTGGGAGCGCCAGTGCGAATTACACCATCCATTCCAGCAAGACAGAGAGTACATCCCATTGTTCAAGATCTGCTGGGTCTTAGGTGTTTTGTGTATTTATCATATTGTATGTTTATGTTTGTTATTATTGTTAACATAGTATGGGGAGTTTATGCCTATTTTTTTTTCTTAGAGAGAGAGAGAGAGAGAGAGAGAGAGAAGAGAGAGAGAGAGAGAATGATGAATGGGTGGTTAATGAGTGAACTGCTTGTTTGGCAGGCGTTTTGGCTAATTGAGTGGCTCAGTTGCTGAGCATTTAGAGTTAGTGAAGGCATTCGGAGTGAGAAGCAATCGGTCAATGAAGGCATTTGGAGTGAGAGGTATTCAGAGTCAGTAGAGTCGTCTGTGTGTTTTTTACATAAGTTGGGTATTCAGCAATAGAGATCTGTCATGCTTGTGTCCGTCTGTGGTTGTCGAGTTGGTGAGCAATTTGTCGTCTCTGATGTTTGTGAGTTGATGCATAGTCTTGGTGCTTGTTTGGTGTTTTTTTGTGTTGTTACTCATTGGTTTGTTGGTGACAGTTGGTTGGGTGTTTCACGGTTTGCTAGTGTGTTGGAGTTTGTTTTTTGACAGCCATACCGAGTTGGAAGCACAGCTTCTCGCCCTGATTGTGTCAAGATTCCTGGTGAGTAAATGTGTTTGAGATTTTGATTTTTCTTTGCTGAACCAAGTGTGCTGTTAGTAATTCAAGTAACTTAAAGGGGAAAGTGTGGCTGGGGGAAATTTGTTAGCCAGGATTGATTAATGTAAATGTGGGGAGGTCTTCCTTGCTTGCTTAGCTTGTGATTCCACTACATAATATTTTTTGGTGCCTAAACAGGGACTGCTGATGTGGATGTAACAGGACGACTGGGACAGGACGACAGGATGACTGCTGAAGAGGTAAAGACGGAAGGGTTGGACGAGAATAGGAGGCTTGGGGAGGAACTGCAGTCGGTGAGGGAGGCTAGGGAAGGGGTGGAAGAGGAAAATGAGAGGCTGAGGATTGAGTGTGAGAAGCAAAAGAAGTTGGAAGAGTTGAGAGGGAATGAAAGAGGAAGTGGAAGAGGCTAAAGAGCAAATGATTGAGAAAATGGATGAGCAGCTGGAGTTGGTGATGATTACTGTGCAGGGAAAGTTTATGGGACTTCTTGGAGAGGGGGCTGTTGGAGGTAGGCTTCCTGGGTCTGGTGATGGGCTTGAAGCGATAAAGAAGGTGAGAGGCGAGTGGATGAGAGTACGAGTGAAGAGGGTGATGTGTTTGTGATAAGTGAGGAAAAGAAGGGAAAGACACAGGACAAGGATAGAACTGAGGAAAAGGGTAAGAAAGGAATTGAGAAGAAGAATAAGACTAAAAAGGGAAGAAGATTGGTAAGGATGACGGACAGGACGAGACAAGGACTGAGGACATTGGGAAAATGGGCTGAGAGTAAGAGACAGGATGAGAGTGATTCAGATAGTGGAAGGCGGGAACAAGTAGGCAAGAAGAAGAAGGGTAGGAAGGGTGTGGCTAAGAGTATGGATGTGAGTATGGAAGTGGATTCGTTGTATTTGGAAGAAGTTAAGAGGGGTCAGGATGGAAGTAGCGGAAGTGAGAGTGAGAGTGATCAAGAAATACGAAATGCTGTGTATGAAAGAGGTGCTCCGATGTGCACAATATGAGGAATATGGTAGTAGAGATATAAGGGGACTTTTTTAAGGAATATAAGATATATTGTACAGCAAAGTATGGGGATAATAGGAGAGTTTGGGTTAGGGAGTAAGGGGAATTTTTGACAGTATGTATGGTATAAATATGAGTGTAGGGGATGTGTTATATGAGTGTTAAGACTAGGATTATGGAGAAGGCTAGGAGGGCAAAGAGTAGCATTAGGTATAGGAGGAAGAAAGATTTTGAGGAGGCCAGAATGAATGTTGGTGAGTCGTTGTCAATGTATCTATGCCGGTTCGAGACATTAGCTAGGAAAAAGTTTGGGGATGGGGGAGTAAATGAGTGCAAGGAGTTAATGAGGAAGTTGTTAGTGACTGTGGCTGAGATTGTGTATGAGTTTACATATCTGAAACGTAAGGAGAAAGTAAGATGGATGAATGTGAGGTTGACATGGAATGATATCTTAGAGATAGTTAAGGATTACGAATTAGATAGGTGTATGAAACACAGCAGAAGTGTCAGCGTCAAGACTGGAGCGAATGAGTGTATACCTGAGTTTGGGAGCTATAGGGAGGCAGTTTTAGAAGGGCCAAGGCAAATGGCAGAGTGAGTGGTTGATAGGAGCGTTAGGGCCAGTAACGTAAGTATAGTGAACCCTAAGAGATAGGAGTGCAAGTGTCAGAAGGTTAGGGTCAGTTAGCTGTGAGCGGGAGCAGAAGTGTTATAGATGTGGGGAACCAGGGCATAAGAAGAATGAATGTCATTGGGCATTAGGAGCTTGATTTGGGTATGGGAAGATGGGACATTTGGTTTGTGAGTGGCAGAGAGATAGTGAAATCAAATGTTATAGATGTGGGCAGACAAGGTATGTAGCTGCTAGTGGATGTCGGGGTACCCATGTGAATGTGGTTTGTGGCAACTGTGAAAAGAATGGGCATTTTACTAGGATGTGTAAGGAACAGTGTGCAAAGTGTGTTGAATGTGGAGTAGGCGAAAGAGGATGAATCAGGCTGGGAAGTCAGGAAACTAGATGTTAAGGGGATTCAGTTGGGCAGGTCCTCTAGTGTATGAGCAGTAAGGGTGATGCACGTGCAAGAAGGGTTGTTGCATGAGGAAGGGTTCGGGGATAAGAGCCCATGAGTGCATGAGTGTGAAGGTAAGATGCAAGGAGGTGTGTTTGGTAGCTTTGACTGATACTGGCTGTGGCACCAACCTTCTCTTTAAGAATGGATGTGATAAGTTGCAGAGTAGGTGAGAGGTTAGAAAATGTAAAGGGGAGGTACGAGGAATAGGGAATTTAAGTATGCCTGTGATGCTATGTTGCATGGAAGGATAGAAATTGAGGGGTTAATGATGGATGGAAGTGGCTTTTGTGGTTGAGGGAATGAATGATAAGTAAGATATATTGTTAGGGTATAGGTTCTTGAAGGAGTGTGGGATGGTGGTCTATCTGAGCACAAATATGATTGTGTTGCAGATGAAAGGGAATGTACGTGGGGAGTTGTACTTGGATAGGGATGGAGGGGTAGATAGTAAGGAATGAAAAGGGGTGCCGTTGGTTGCGAAAGTGTGTGAAAATGCTGTGCGAGGTCGGGGAAGTTGTTAGTGTGAAAGTTGTGAGGTCAGGTAGTCTTGGGACTGCCAACAGTGACAAGTGTGAGCATGTGGTTGAAGGTGTGGATGTGAGCAAGTTGGTAAGAGCAAGTGTGCACGTGTACGACGGGGTCATAGACATGCAAAATCCTCGGGTTTTTGTGGCCTTGTTGCCAAGTGCTAGGAAGAAGCAAGTGCGGGGTATACGTGAGGGTGATTGTGTAGGGTTGCTATACACGTTGGTGAATCCGGACGACGAAAGGTACATTAGGGTGTGACGGGTGATGACAGGTAGTGTGAAAGAAGGTGATAGTTGGAGGTAAGACGAGTTGAGGGAAAGAGTTAGGGTGAATAAAATTGTTAGTGATGGCAACAAGGAGCAATTGATGCGGATGTTGTGGAATAGACAGAGTGTGTTGAGCAGTGGAGACGAGGATTTTGGGGGTCTAAACTTCCGGAATTTAAAATAGTTCTGGAAGACGATAATACCCCATATATCAGTGTCCCCAACACTTTTTCCACCCATCGCACGATAGATTAAGGAGCAGTGTGAGGAGCTCGAGAGAGTAGGAGTGATAGAGAGGAGTGAGAGCGCCTGGAATTGCCCCATAGTCCCTATACGAAAGCCGGATGGAAGTTTGCGGATGTCTGTAGACTATAGAAGGGCAAATGAAGTGACTGTGAAGGAGCTATTCCCAATGAATGTAGTGTCTGATTGTGTGTACAAGATGCATGGGATGAGGGCGTTTACCAAATTAGACCTGGTAAGGGGCTATTATCAGATGCCTCTTGAGGAGGGGAGCAGGCCTGTTACAGCCTTTTCAAGTGGTAGTTGCCACTACCAATTTAAAAGGTTTAGTTTTGGGTTGGTTAACACACCAGCTGCCTTCCAGAGGGGAATGAATGTAGTTTTGGCTGGGCTTGATAGGAAGAAGGTGACTGTGTTTATAGATGATAATTTGATTGCAAGTGAAACTCTGTTGAAGAGAATATGGAGTTGCTCGAGAAGGTGCTGGAGCATTTGGAAGAGGTTGGAGTGAAAATGAAGCTTAAGAAGTGTACATGGTTTGCCAAAGAGGTGGAATTTCTTGGACATATGGTGAGTGCAGGTGGTGTAAGGAAGAGTGAAAAGTTTGTGCAAAAGGTAAGAGAATTACCATGTCCCCAGACTGCGCATGAATTCAAAGTTTTTTGGGGTTTGATTGAGTTTGGAAGGAAATGAGTTAAGGACTGTTCGGGGATAGGAATGCCACTGACTGATATGACGGGGAAGACAAATGCACTAAGTTGAAGTGGGATGAGCAAATGTTGAGAGCATTTGAGAAATGAAAGAGGAGGCATTCCCGGATTATGGCGAGGATGCGAGTAGCCTTGAGCTCTACACAGATGCTAATGAGTTCAGTATGGGGGGATGTTTAGTGTAGTTGCAAAAGGTGAATGGAGAAGAGCAATTGAGAGTGATAGCGTATGTAAGTAAAGCCTTTACTAAAGCGGAGCAAAAGTACTCGGTGGTTGAGAGAGAGCTTGAGGCTATAAGGTTCTATGTGAACACGTTGAAAGTGTTTTTGTATGGGGTAAGATTTGTTATACGGATGGACCATCAACCATTAGTGTATATGATTAAGAAAGTGTGAATGCTAGGATTGCAAGGACAATTGAGGATTTGAGCGAGTGTGACTTTAGGTTAGAGTATGTGCCGGGGAGTAGGAATGTAGTTGCAGATGTGATGTCGAGGGATGCATGGTTAGGGTGACGATCCCATGAAAAGTGACTGGGATCCCAATAGAGTGCCTGAGGATTTGGTTGTAAGAGAGAGGTTTTTGGGGGAGAACAGTTTGTAAGTGTTTGTTTTTGGCATTGAAAGATTTGGAGAGTAAGGGTCTGGTTGAGGGAGTGCCCAGGAGTGCAAATGAGCTGCGAGTCAGGTTGATGAGTGTTGAGCAGAAGGAAGGGGCATGTACAGAGGAGCAAGGTCGGGCAGAGATGTTGTCGCGGTTGTTGTTGGAGGTAGCAGAGTTGTTTGGGGTTGAAGTGTTTTTGTATTTTGGGTGGGACAGACCATTTGAGTATAGAGGGAAGCTAACTGCAAATTAGTGAGCATGGGATTTTGAGAATTCAGTAAGGGGAACATGGTTGTAGTTGGTTAGTCAGAAAAGGGGATTGTGAAGAGGATTTGAATCATAAGTATGAAATTGGGGAAATAACTGAGGAGGAGTGTGGGGAGGATGCTTGTGGTATGGATGATCAGGTAGATGCGGCAGTGAATGTGTGTATGCATGGAACCCGAGGGAAAATGGTGACGTTTGTCAGAGCGAATGATAGTGGGTACTGTATCTTAGTTGATACGGGGCACAGGTTTCCCTAGTGAGTGGGTCAGTGGTAAAAGAGATTGAGAGATGCGATTGGGGAGTGAAAAGGCAGTGTACAAGTGTAAGAATACATGGGTTAGGACAGGGAAGTGTTTTCGTATGGGAAGAGGTACGGCTAAAGGTTAGGTTAGGGGAGTTGGAAGTGGTACATAACTATATAGTCATGGGGGAAGATGATATTGCCGGCTTGTTTCTTAATAGGGATAGATTTTTTTGAGGATGCATGATGTGAATGTAGACATAGGGAACAGGGTTCATAGAAAGGGGGGTAGTAAGATAGCAAGGATTCAGGATAGCAGTGTGTTTGTGGCGAACTTTATGGGTATGATTGACATTGCTAAAAGCGAGAATGATTTGTTGAGCAAGGAAGAGATTGAGAAAATGCAAAATAGGTGCTTGGAGATAAGTTGCAAGAATGCATTTTGGGAGAGTGCGTGTGGAAGATTGGCCATGTGAGCTGGAGGTATACAAGAGGTTTGCAAGACGATTTGTAGTGTGCAAAAATGTAGTGTACTTTTTGCACGAGGGAGGAATGCATAAGGGAGTATACGTGCCGGTGTTTCCCAGTGACTCAGCCGTGAGTATGTGCCTATTAGTCCATGATCAGTTTGGGCTCACGGGGAAGAATAAGTTGTGGGAATGCATGAGAGAGAGACTATTTGCACCTGGGTTAAGTAAGATTTGTGTGGATGTGGCTGTTACATGTGAAGAATGTCAGAGGGGAAAGTATCAGAGGGCACATGTGAGTCCATCTGTATTGCGACTGCAGATGAAAGAACCATTTGAAGTGCTTGTGATTGACTGTTTCTTTGCCAATGACTGCGGGAGGGCATGTGGGAATGACAGTGATGGTGGACCACATGAGCAAATTTGCATATGCGGTCCCCATCAAGAATAAGAGGAGTGAAACTGTCGCATTAATGGTGAGCCTAGTGATGTTGCCGATGTGTGTGTGTAAGCCTGTGAGAATGTTGAGTGATAATGGGCCTGAGTTTGTGGGATGGGAATTTGAGGAAATGCTGAGGGACTTGGGTACTGTACATGTTTATTCTACTCCATATATGCCCAGTGCAAATGGTCTGGCAGAAAGGATTTTTAGGATGTTGACTGAGATTTTGAGAATGATGAGCAAGTGTGATAATGATTGGGATATGCATGTGGGGCGTGCAGTATGGGGGTAGAACGCCACGTTGCAAAAGAGCATAGGTATGACACCAGCCATGATCAGAGTGATCAGGGTGTGTGGAAGAGAGCAAGTAGGAGGTCTGAAAGTTTTAGGGTTGGGGATATGTGTTGAAAGAGGTGATTGGGAGGGGAAGAATGAATGTGCGTAAGGTACGGAAGTGTTTGAGGGACTTTTGAGGTTTTGGAAGTGGGTTCAAGTGGGGTTTTAAAGTTATGTTTTTTGGGGGAGTTACGAATGGATGAGGTCAGGGCACATCATAACTAGCTCCACAGGTGGAGGGATGTGCCAAGGTATGTCCTAGAGAATGCAATGAGCGAGTGGTTGAAAGTGAATAAATATGAGCCGAGCATCAGTGAGCAAATGGATTTGCGGGATCAGGAGTTAGTATTGGTTGAGTATAGAAGAAAGCAGAAGAAGGTAAAAGGGGATGAAAGGGAAGGTGAGGAATGCATGATAAAGTGGTTAGTGTTAGGGCAGAGATGGATGATAGAGCGTGCAACACAGATAAGCCTGGGGGAGGGAATGGATGAGACTTACAGTGTGTGTGTGTGGATTTGATTTGACAGAGTTTAGTGAGATTTTGAGAGGAGGAGAACCAGTAGTAGGGAAGTGGTTAGCAGTATGAATGAGTCTCTTCAGGAGTTTGGCAGGATATGAATGAGGAGAGTGGTTTGGTGGTAGAGATACGGGAGATATTGGGGCAAGAGTTAGAAGGGGTAAATGAGATAGTGAATGGGATTTGGGAGGACAGTAGCGAAGAAGTGAATGACGATGCAACTGAGAGAGTGTATGAGGGGCCTCGAACAAGTTTTAGGGGGCCAGCATCCGAACATCCCTGGGTTTTAAGGAGGGCTATTTAGTTGAATGTTGTGAGTGTGTGAAGGGATGTAAAATGTAACAGGGGAGGAAATATGGGTGATTTGATGAATTGGTTGCATATGACAACATTCTCAAGGGTTGTGTGTGTGTGTGTGTGTGTGTGTGTGTGTGGTGTGTGTGTGTGTGTGAGAGAGAGAGAGAGAGAGAGAGAGTGGCTGGTTGTTTCGTCTATTGTCTCGTTGGGTTGTTTGCATTTGTCGGTAGCGATAGGAAGGGTGTTCGATGTTTTGCGTATTTATTATATTGTAATTTTACTTTTATTATTATTGTTATGATAGCATGGGGAAGGTTTGTGCCTGTTTAATTTTTTTTTTTTTTTTTTGAGAGAGAGAGAGAGGGTGTGAATGATGAATGACTGGTTGACAAATGAACTACCTGTTTGGTGGGTGTTTTGGCTTGTTGATAGCTCTGTCACCAAGCATTTGGAGTCAGTGAAGGCATTCGGAGTGAGAAGCAGTCAGCCAATGAAGGCATTCGGAATGAGAGGTATTCAGAGTCAGTAGAGTCGTCTGCGTGTTTTTCACATAAGTTGGGCATTCAGTAATAGAGTTCCGTCGTGCTTGTGTCCATCTGTGGTTGTCGAGTTGGTGAGCAATTTGTCATCTGATGTTTGTGAGTTGGTGTGTAGTCTTGGTGTTTGGTGTTTTTTTTTTGTGTTGGTACTCTCTGGTTTGTTGGTGACAATTGGTTTGGTGTTTGCCGTTTGCTAGTGAATGTGGAGCGCAGCTTCTTGCCCTGATTGTGTCAAGTTTCCTGGTAAGTAAATGTGTTTGAGATTTTGATTTTGCTTTGCTGAACCAAAATTTGTAAACCAGGATAGATTAATGTGAATGTGGGGAGGTCTTCCTTGCTTGCTTAATATATATATATATATATATATATTATATATATATATATATATATATATATATATATATATATATAGATATATATATACACAGTAGTACCTCGAGATACGAAAGGCTCTACTTACGAAAAACTCGAGATACGAAAGCCAATGCGAAAAATTTTACTGCTCTACATACGAAAAGTTTTCAAGATATGAAAGGTTGTTGCTGTAAATTCCCGAGATTCGCCCAGACCACCGAGAACAATTTTAAGGGGGCCGGCCGGAACCCCTATATATGGTGGTATAGGGCGAAAAATGCAAAGTCATGAAAAAATTCATGGAGCTTCATATGGCAATTGAGAATACGTATAGGAAATATTTCGTCAAAATTCCTCTTACTTTCGTAGTTACAGGGTAATTAGTTATCATAACTCAATAAGCCTAAAACATTGATCCGTACAAGAAAATGCAATATTTCTTCTATTATCGTAAATTTTGATCATTATTGTCAAAGAAATTGGGAGAAATGGCATCTGTAGACATTCCCTGAGTCGAGAAGGAGACTTCAGGCTCAGCTACCAAGTCCAGTCCTGATTTAGTGCGATCACAGACTTCAAGTAGTCTACACGTTCCATTTCACCTCTGCCATTCGCCCGCTTTTACGTATGTTTATGTATGTTTCGGCAAGAATTTCATCATGCCAATGAGGAAAAGACAAGGAAAACATCTCGCTAACATACAGACGAAGAAAAATTGCTCAAGTATTATTACAGAATATCATAATATATGCGTAGTTAGTGAAGAGAGAGGGGAGGGTTGCTTAGTAACGCCCCCGTCTTGCTTGACAGCACACGTCACACTATGCCCAAGGCTACGATCTTTGAGCAAAGAGATCTTCATTTATGATAAATAACAAAGTTTTGGTTTTTCAATACCCAAAATGGAATATGAAATTCATAATAATCATGATTTATTAAATTGTCTTTGTAAAAAAAGAGTACGCCTTCGAGTTTCACCTCTTGACATTCTCTTCCATTTTACGTTTGTTTATCTTTGTTTCGGGCAAGAATTTCATCATGCCAAAAAGGAAAATACAAGGAAAACATCTCGCTAACATACAGAAGAAGAAAATTCGGTGTAATAAGCCGAGTTAGTGAAGGGGAGAGAGAGAATTGCGTAGGAAGGAGTGCCCCATCTTGCCTCAAGCAGTGCCCCAGGCTGCGATATATGAGCAAAGGGATCATCATTTATGATTAAATTATGAGAAATAAAATAGTTTTGGTTTATTAATACACAAAAAAGAAATATACATTCATAATAATCATTATTTATTAACATTGTCTTTATAGAAATACGAAGGAAAACTTTGAACGCCCGAATCTCAAAACTATACTTATTGACCTTCAAAATCTATCTTCTCACTTAGTTTTAAAGCTATAACATTGGAATTTGGTATATAACTCAGAAAGACATTATAGAACAATCAAATCGAGCCCTTTTTTCCAATTTTTGTTTAGTATTTTTTTTATAAATTTTTTTCTCCTGATTTATAGGGTTTATTTTTTTACCATATTGAAAAATTCATATCTAGCAAAAAAATGACTTTTAGAAAAAAAACTCTTCATTCGATTGGAGGTCTACATCAGGTCTATATATGGTAGTAATCCCAGGTCTTAATATTAAATATCAAGGGAGGAGATAGAATTTGAAAAATGGTTATTTTCGGGATAAATCGCCCTGGTGTCACAAAACTGAGGTGAAAATCATATGCGGTTTGGAGATGTCCCAAGTCACCTTATTAAGTGGTATGAATATCAAAGTCCTGTCCTTAAAAAAGGGCATTAGCTGGCCGGCCCCCTTAAAACTCCCGCGCCGCCAACTGAGTAAACTTGCCACCATCCTCCCGCTCTCCCATTGGTTCCTGATGCTAGTCACCCCATAAGGTCCTGCTCTCCTATTGGTCAGCCTCTACCCCTTCTGCTTTAAGTATTCTATTGGTAAAAGGTTGCTGTAAATTGAAAAACTTATTCATGCAATACATTTAATAAAAAAAAAAACATTAGGTAAAGATAGAATAAAGAATAGAAATGAATGGTTATTATACTGTTTGGTAGTTTCAGTAGTTGAAGAGAGATAATGAAAATTTATGGCTTACTGTCTAAAAGTGATTGCTTGGCGATCGTTCGATACTCGTAAGTGCTGGATGTAAACAGACGTTTGGAAGCTTTTTTGTTTGTTTGTTTATTATAGATAATGGTTACTTAATCATTATTTGAAATGAGTACATGCAAAACATTTTATAAAAAAAATTGTGAATTAGATATCATAAAATATAAAATAAATCAGACTGTCAACAAATACGTAATTTCTGGGCTCAGCTCGTGTCGGCCTGTGAAATATCCTTAAGTTCATTATTTGCTAGTTAAAATAACTAATATTACCAGAGCAAAAAATAAAATCAAGAAAATGTCAGTTAAACTGACTCGCTCACTCTATAAAAGAAGTGTCGGTATGGTAACAGGGGCGAGTGAGATCACTACCACGAGTCATTTACCATTTAGACCTTCCATCACAAAATCCCCCACCTGAGAGAGCTGATACCAAAGGGTGATGCGTCCGCTACTACTACTACTACTGACGCCAAGCGGAGAGCAGCGCCTCTAGCGGCCATCCTTTATAATTAGCTCGACAACGCCAGTTGTGATTCTTTTTGCTCGTTTTGTTTTCGCTATTTTGGATTTACTTAATCTACGATGGAACGTGCTGCTATCGCTTCGGCTAAGTTAAGTGCCCGATAAGTAATAATTTTTGTATTTCAGTCTTCCAGGGACCAGTATTTTCCGTTTTTTAGGTCATATACGGTCACCTGGTTGACTCGTGGCGGCCATGAGCCGCCTCGTGTTGTTAAGATTTCCCAGTCTCCCATACTGGGACATCTTATGCTTATGGGCTCTTATTTTACGTTCATCCTCTTGTTACATCGTATTTTAGAATTAGGGTACACAGCCCATACCTTTTACCTTTTATCTTTTAGTTTGGTATTTAGGGCTATACTGTGTTTCTCTCGCCCAGCATCCCAGCTCTTGCTCTTCATCGGCTACCGCTGGCTCCGAGCAGTCGACTGCTCTTCGGATCAGTTCGCCTCCTCCTGGGCTTCTTTCTCTTTTACTCAAGTGTCCCTTCCATTCTTTTACGATGTATTTATTATTTATCAGTGTTATTTAGTGTGTTAGGCTAGCCTAAGTGCCTTGACCGTGGTGTTGGTACAGTTGGGTTCACGTGGCCTCTCTGTGGTTGTGTTGCTATCGCGTCCTGGTCCACCACCGATCACGTGTCCCATTAGGCGGCCTTACCCTCTCCCTTCACCCTCCCTTCCACGTGGTAGGGAGGGTCTGTCGGGCCTCCTCGGTTGTCATGACAACCACTGTAGCCTTCCTCTCTCTTCCTCTGAGGGGGCCAGAGGAGTCCCATACCAGCTGGGGGCCGGGGTGACCACTTTGTCTCGGGTACCGGGGTTCCCACATGCTCTCCCTCTTCCCTACCCTTCCCCTACCATAACGGACGGAGCCTCCACTCAAGCCGGGGGCCCCTTCGGTTATCGGTCGTTTCTGGCTCCGCCAGCGGGCGGGGTAAGGATTTACCAGTGGTCTATATAGCTTGCCTAGTATATCCTTTTTCCGCTACCGGAGGAGAGCTTGCTTTCTTACCCGGGCACTCCTCTAGTAGTCGGAAGGAATCATGTCTTATTCTATAAGGATACATACCCTTACTGATACTGTAATTTATTTATTTATTTATAGTTTTATCACATACTATCTCCGTCGTTCTCCGTCGTGGTTTCGTGGGCTCCTCACCACTCCTGGTTGGACCATTTTACTTGTCTCCAGCGTACGCTGCGGACCCCAACCAACCACCTATCTAACCACACGTATTGCGGCGGAGCACTAGTTTTACTCTAATTACATACTCCGGCATGCAACGGAGTCTATGTTAGGCTGTAAGTCTGTAACCCCGATACTCATGTATCCCTCCACTTACAGGCTACTAACTGCCAGGATCCAGGCTGCAATGCAGTCCTCTACGACCCCTGTGCCCATGAGGAGTGCAGGACCCACGCCCCGTTTGCCACTACCCACGGCGGGATGATTGTCTGGCACCCTGAGGCATGCACCATCTGCTACGACCTCGTGAGTCAGCTTTTGGGTGGGGTAAGTAGATTCCTGGACAAATTTCCTGTAATCAATGGTTAATCTTTAGTTTTAAGCTACTTTAAGCTGTAACTCCGCCGTTAGAGGCTTCATATCGCCTTCTCTTTCAGGCTGCCGCCGTGAAAGAAGTCGCCTTGGCAACCCTGAAAGCTTGGGTAGGCGGCTTCGGCAAAAACGCCGCCAAGGGTCAGCCTTACATCTTGGATAAAAAATTGGCTATCCAGATCTTCCCCAGAGGCAAGGCAACGGGATATGTCGACCCCGTCTCAGCAGCCCCACTCATAGCCTCAATCCAGCAGGAGGTGCAGCAGGCGTTTGGGTCCGTCTCGACGCAGGAAACGGTGCCGGACGTCGCAAACCTGGATTTAAACATTGAGCCAATGGCGGTAGGTGCCAAGGACTTGTTGGTCGAGGTAGGTGTTTCGGGCGCTCAAGGGCTACCTTTGAGCGCTCCTGGATCTTCTTCTCCTGTCCCTTCTTCTTCATCTTTCCAAGGCTTCACGGGATCTGAGATCCCGAAAGTGAAGGGACAGAGAGAACAGAAGACCCTTCATAAGACGACTTCCAAAAAGTTGTCGTCTTCTTCGGCACGGAAGTCTTCGACATCCTACGCAGATGCGGTGAAGGCCAAGCCTAGCTCTTCTCACTCAAAGAGCTCAAGAAGCAAGGCTTCTAAAGAGAAGGCCCCCGCTCCGGCCGAGCCAGTTCCTTCTCCGGCATCCACTGGATCCACTCCGGTTACTCCTGTTGGGGTGGCGGGACCTAGTGCTTTTGATCCCACCACCTTCTCAGCAGGAGTTTTGCAACAAGTGGGAGAGATGGTCGGCTCTCTCGGTACGAGATTTGAGCAAATGTTTGCTCAACTCTCCAGTACCATTAATCAGTCCGGTCAGTCGATCCAAAACCTCTCTAACCGTGTTAGAGAACATGACGACCGTTTTGCTGGTCTGACTCAGGCCCCACAAGCGAACTTCCCTGTAGCAGGTACTGGTTTGGTCCAGTTACCTCCATATGAATCCCTGCCAGCTTTCTTTCTTATGAATAATCCTTGGAGGGTGGCAGCTTATACCCCTTCAAGGATGGCATGATCTCCATTCGCAGTGTGGAACAAGAAGGATTGAGGACTTCGTTCTACCCCCCGGATTGACTCAGCCTTTCATAGGGTATGCCAGACTGACAGAAACAGCCCTCAATAGAGAGGACAAAATCTCTAGGGAGACTGTTCTATACAGTAGGGATCATGCACAGAGGGAATGGGTTCACTGCCTGGAGGATTGGGATTGTACGAATACCAAACTCCAGGCATTCAAGAGCCCTTTCACTATCTTTGCCACAGAGGAGGAGGCTTCTCTTCCTTTTGCGACAAAGATGGTGGAAACGAATCTCCAGGCCGTCCTTAAGGACAAACCCGTTCCGCAACTGAGGGAGGCGGAACCAACATCTCCGCTCTTTCCTGCTTTCGGAGAACTGTGGGAGAACTTGCCAGCCACTTTCACAGTGGGGAAGCTGAAACCAGACTGTGCGATGGACCAGTTTGGCGAGAAGCTCCCTAGACTGCCTGATAGCCTTATTCAGGCAGAATTTGATGCCCGCACGAGATTTGGGAGGTCACTTAACTCCCTCATCATCACGGAGATGGCTGCCCTTTCATATGCCACCGAACCACTCTTCACGATACTGGCTAAGTCTCAGCTCTAATCAGTGCAAGCTGATGCTTTCGACTTTTTCACGGCCAGACGGAATTGTCGAAAGCATGTATTGCAAGAAGCAACTATTAGGCATGAACCTAATAGGCTCCTTGCTTCCAGCATGTGGGGTGCAGACCTCTTCCCAGAAGCTTCTGTGAATGAGGTACATCACGAGGCTGCTAGGCTTAACCAGAGCCTTAGAGCCAGATGGGGTATCTCATCCAAAAGGAAGCAAGAGAACCCCCCCCCCGCTTCTGGTAAGAAACTGAAGAAGACTGGTAGAAGGTTCCAACCATACCAGAAACAGCAGCAGCAGCAACACTTCGTCCAAGCTGTCCCAGTTACCCAACAGGGGCAGCCCTCGACGTCGAAACAGACTCAACCCATCCTCCTGTTGTCTCCTCAAAACAAGCCCTCGACTTCATACACCGTCTCGCCAGCTTTCAACTCAATGTATGAGAGCCAAGCTTTCCCAACCTTTAACAGGTTCTCTAGGGGAAGCAGGGCGAGAGGTCACTTTCGCCAACGAGGTGCAGGAAAAGCTGCAAGAGGCAAGCACTTCAGAGGAGGGCGCGGAGGTCAACCCGCTCAACAGCAGTGAGGCTCCCCAGGTAGGAGGGAGGCTGTTCCTCTTCCGTCACAGGTGGGGGTTCAGCAAATGGGCACAGAGCATTGTGTCCAAAGGATTGGGTTGGAGTTGGATCAAAGATCCCCCACCAAACAAATCATTCTATGAGATACCATCAAAGGAGTTGACAGATTATGCGGAGGAACTCCTTCAGAAAGGAGCTATTGCGAGAGTCAAGCATCTAAAATTTCAAGGACGCTTGTTCAGCGTGCCAAAGAAAGGCTCAACAAAAAGAAGGGTAATCTTAGACTTGTCAAAGCTAAACTCTTTCATTCGTTGCGACAAGTTCAAAATGCTGACCATCTCGCAGGTGCGGACCTTACTTCCCCGTGGGGCCGTCACCACCTCTTTTGATCTTACAGACGCATAATATCATATCCCTATAGCGAGACACTTCCGTCCATTCCTAGGCTTCAAACTAGGAAATCAGACGTTCTCTTTCAAAGTGATGCCCTTCGAACTGAATGTAGCCCCCAGGGTATTCACGAAAATAGCGGAAGTAGTAGTCCAGCAATTGAGATCACAAGCGATAATGGTAGTAGCGTACCTCGACGATTGGTTGATCTGGGCACCAACTGTCGAGGAATGCCTCAAAGCCACAAAGAAGGTAGTGCAATTCCTGGAACATCTGGGGTTCCAGATAAACAAAACGAAATCCAGATTCACTCCGGAGACTCGTTTTGTTTTCAGTGGCTAGGAATCCAAGGGAATGATTTATCCTCCCACAATCTGTCAATTCCGGTGGTCAAAAGGAAAGAAATAGCCAAGTCTGTGAGGCAATTTCTCAAAAACAAACAAGCTTCAAGGAGAAACCAGGAAAGAATCCTAGGTTCCCTTCAGTTTGCCTCAGTCACAGACATCCTTCTGAAAGCAAGACTGAAAGATATAAATAGAGTTTGGCGTTCAAGAGCAAACGCCAAGTCTCGAGACAAGTTGTCAGTGATTCCACAGATCCTTCGCAACCAGCTCCGTCCATGGACACAAGTGAAGAACCTTGCCAAGTTAGTACCCCTTCAATATCCCCCTCCGGTGTTAACCATTCACACGGATGCCTCCCTGTCCGGTTGGGGGGGATACTCTCAATTCAGGCAAGTTCAGGGGACTTGGTCCGGTCCAGTTTCCACCCAGCTCCACAATAAATGTGCTGGAAGCAATGGCTGGTGGTTTCTTACCTTGAAGAGACTCCTCCCCCCAAAGAAGTCTCATCTAAGACTAGTTTTGGACAGTGCAGTAGTAGTACACTGCATCAACAGAGGAGGGTCCAAATCCAAACACGTGAATCATATCATGATAGCCATCTTTGCTCTAGCAAACAAGCACAAATGGCATCTATCTGCCACCCACTTGGCAGGGGTAAGAAACGTTATAGCGGACGCACTGTCCCGGTCAGTCCCTCTGGAGTCAGAATGGTCTCTAGACGATAGGTCATTCCAGTGGATATGCCAGAGAGTACCAGGTCTCCAAGTAGATCTTTTCGCCTCACAAGCGAACCACAAGCTCCCTTGATATGTGGCCCCCAACCTGGACCCTCTGGCTTATGCCACGGACGCCCTGTCGATAGACTGGAATCAATGGAAGAAAATCTATGTATTTCCCTCCAGTGAATCTTCTTTTGAAAGTTCTGAGCAAACTGAGGACTTTCAAAGGGCTAGTAGCCCTGATTGCTCCAGACTGGCCAAAGAGCAACTGGTATCCTCTGCTTCTGGAGTTGGGTCTCCGGCCTCAACGGATTCCCAACCCCAAGCTGTCGCAACCAGTACAAATGAGGACTGTGTTCACTTCCTCAGGAATTCTTCAGACCCTAACTTTATGGACTTCATGAAGTTTGCGGCTAACAAAGATGCTAACATTGATCCACAAAACATCCTTTTTCTGGAATCAGACAAAAGAGAATCAACTATTAGGCAATATGACTCAGCTGTCAAAAAGTTAGCATCCTTCCTGAAGGAAATGAGCACTACAACCATGACAGTTAATTTAGCTATATCCTTTTTCAGATCCTTGTTTGAAAAAGGCTTAGCAGCTAGCACCATTACTACCAATAAATCGGCTTTGAAGAAAATCTTTCAGTTGGGTTTCCAAATAGACTTAACAGAATCTTACTTTACGTCTATTCCCAAAGCCTGTGCTAGACTTAGACCTTCTCAAAGGCCTACTTCAGTTTCATGGTTCTTAAATGACGTCCTCAAACTAGCCTCAGATACTGACAACTCGTCTTGCACATTCATAATGCTACTTAGAAAGACGTTATTTTTATTAATCTGGCCTCAGGAGCCAGAATTTCAGAACTGTCGGCTCTATCCAGAGAATGCGGTCACGTAGATTTCTCTCCTCAGGGGAAGTTCTACTTTCTCCGGATCGCAGCTGGGTTTTTAGCTAAAAATGAGGATCCTCTTGCAAGGTGGGCCCGGGCCCCTTGGAAAGTCATCCCACTTCCGCAAGATCCTTCCCTTTCCCAGTATTAAACCTTTAAGAGCCTTTCTATCTCGTACATCCTCTAGATCCTCAGGTCCTCTCTTTATGAGAGAAAAGGGTGGAACTTTATCAGTTAAAGGAATCAGACAGCAGATCCTTTACTTCATTAAACAAGCCAACCCTGAATCATTTCCAAAAGCACATGATATCAGAGGAGTAGCTACTTCAATTAATTATTTTCCAACATATGAATTTTGAGGATCTTAAAAGTATACTGGATGGAAATCAACGACAGTCTTTAAACGTCATTACCTGAAGTCCTTGGAATCATTAAAATTTTCAGCAGTAGCAGCGGGAAACATAGTTTCCCCTGATTCTGCACAGTAGTTGTAGTATAAGATCCAGGTACTCCCCTTTCTACCTACCTCGTCCAACATGCCTCACCTTACTGCTATGCTCTTCGTGGTACTCTAGCCTTAGCCGCTAGGATCCTATTGGTGGACTGCCCCTTATTTTTTTGCTAGGGGCACCCACACTTTAGCATATAAATGTGCTTCAGTGTCTCTACCCTTATTTTTATGCTAGGGTAGTAACACAATGTGTTTTGTATATTTTGTAAATACCTATTAATTTTAGTAAATCTTTATATACTATTGTGATTACATTATACTATTCTGTACTACCATTATTTAGTTTAAGCTAATTTTAAGTACTTTATGTTAATATAGTGTAATTGGTTCTTTGATTCACTTATATTATATACCAATATTTTTACAATTATGTTTCATTTTGACCTTTTATTTCCATCTTGTCTGTTTCTCTGGTACTATTTCACAGGCCGACACGAGCTGAGCCCAGAAAAGGGATTTTGATGAAGGAAAAATCTATTTCTGGGTGATTGGCTCATGTCGCCCTGTGAAACCCACCCTGTTTTTTCCTTACCCACCCTGCAGGACAAGATGATCATTTTATAAAGGATGGCTGCTAGAGGCGCTGCTCTCCGCTTGGCGTCAGTAGTAGTAGTAGTAGTAGCGGACGCATCACCCTTTGGTATCAGCTCTCTCAGGTGGGGGATTTTGTGACGGAAGGTCTAAATGGTAAATGACTCCGTGGTAGTGATCTCACTCGCCCCTTGTTACCATACCGACACTTCTTTTTATAGAGTGAGCGAGTCAGTTTAACTGACATTTTCTTGATTTTATTTTTTCTCTGGTAATATTAGGATTAATTTACCTAGAAATAATGAACTTAAGGATATTTCACAGGCCGACACGAGCCAATCACCCAGAAATAGATTTTTCCTTCGTCAAAATCCCTTTTTTAGAATTCTTCTTTTTTATTATTACGTTACGTATATGTATGTTTCATTATAGCTGTCAGTAACTCGGTATCTCCATTAGGTAAAGATAGAATAAAGAATAAAAATGAATGGTTATTATACTGTTTGGTGGTTTCATTAGTTGAGAGAGATACTAATGACAATTTATGGCTTACTGTGTGCTAGGAAAAATGATTGCTTGGCGCTCGTTCCATACTCGTAAGACGGGTAAGAGCTGAATGTAAACAATCGATTGGAAGGTTTGTTTTTTGTTTGTTTGTGTATTATAGTTAAAGATTAATTAATAATTATTTGAAATGAGTACATACTGATTATTTATACATTTTATTGGCATATTCTAAGCTTTTAGCTCTTAGGTTTAGATGTCAGAATCATAGACTAGGCTACAGTAGCAACCGCTAACATAAGCTAGGCTTATTGCTAAGGGACATATGCTAAAGTCCTAATATATGCAGTAAAAATGGGATTGAACATTGCATTGCAGTTGAATATTACTCCAAGTGATGTACAGTATTTTGCCTTTTTTTGGAGTCATATTTCTTCTGTCGTAACCCTAGAACATGTGTTTTAGGCCTGGAAATGTAATTTACTGGGGTGTTTTTGGAGGGCTTGGAATGGATTAGCCATTTTACATGTAAAATGTGTTCCAAGATACGAAAAAATCATGATACGAAGGCCGTGTCGGAACGGATTAATTTAGTATCTCGAGGTGCCACTGTATATATATATATATATATATATATATATATATATATATATATATATATATATATAAATATATATATATATCTTATAATGTAAGTTTTGTAATGCAATTATAATTTTGGTAATATGATTAATCACCTCAGAACCTGTGTATCATGTTATGAAATGTATGTTTTTGTGTTCAGATTCCCACATTTTAAAGATAACACATGGTTAAGTAGTGTAACTTTCATTTTTTTAACATACATAAATAAAGTGGAGAGAGGATAAACGTATGTAAGACAGAGAGAAAGAGTTACATAGAAGGTTGTTATTCATCACACCTTGAGAATGTCTGAGCCAGCTGATTTCTTTATCCGCGCAAACATACGTAGGGACCACCCAGGCCGCATCGAGTCCTTTGAGAACCTTCCCTACAATGATGTTATTCATGTTTAACATAGAGAGTGACGTAATATGTTTTCATCTTGAACTCGATGCTAATCGCCCATATGTCCATATGCTTACGGGGGTAGAGAATGATTCATTCGATCTCGAGACCTAGCTGCTGGCATGAGGGATAGTCTCTCTCTCTCTCTCTCTCTCTCTCTCTCTCTCTCTCTCTCTCTCTCTCTCTCTCACGTTTGCGAGTTTGTTTCATTAACTTAATGTAACTAATATTTATATTTGAGCTGGTCACTCAGTAACTGTTTTAATATATATGTTGTTTGTGGAATCTGAACATAGTGTTATTTTTATTAGTTTTGTGAAGGCACCCACGAAAGAGTAGACGTATGTAACAGGCCTTTTTTTGAGTGAGAAGTTGCAACTGTGTATACAGGTAAAACCAAATGTTTTGAAGTGCACTTTGAGGTTTTATTTTACCAGTAGATAAAATTATCATTTTCAATACATTTTTCTTTTGCTTTGTTCTGTTGACATGTCCATTTTATATGCTTAATGTTTGTACTGTCAATGCTTAATTGTTTTCATACTACGCATTATGTTTTTTTTTTTTGTATTGTCTTTATTTGGTTTAATTAGTTTGAATAATTTTTGACTGTGTAATTTTGGAATCTTACACTTGTGAATTAATTTCTAATTTAATTAAATTTCAATTTCAAATTTAATTATTGCTTTAAAATTTAATTAAATTAATTTTCTTGATAAACTTTGATTTAATTTTTCTTAATAATTAATTGTTTTCAAGTAATAACAATTTCCCTGAGATTGTGAATTTCACTTATAAATGCTGAATTTAGAAATAAATTTTTGTATTTAAAATTTATATGAGCATTTTATTATATCACCAGTATTATATTTTATTTTTTGTTTAGGTAGAAATATAGAGTGGTAATTGTGCCGTTTCCTTCAAATGAATCAGAATCAGGGAAATACTTAGATTTGAAATTGCAGAAGGAGTGATGCCCTTTAATTAAGATTCCCTCACATCCATTTTAATGAACTTGGACTGATTGTTTTCTTGACTGTTGAGTTCTATAAGGGATCACTGTTACCTTTAGAGTATTCAGTCATTTAGTATTTGCGATGAAGGGTCAGGTGTCGGGCTGTAGTGCGGTAAGCAATAACCAAGTACTTGATCAAACTGTGACCCAAGTACAAAGGGTGTCCTAGACCCAGGAATAAAAGGGTCTCTTGCACTAGCAAGTACAAGTGGTAAGTGTAGTAACCAGATACTTGGCAATTTGGGTTAACAAATATTAATGGTGTCCAGACACAGATCTTTGGCTACTTCGTGCACCAAGTATTAATGGTATCCAGACCCAGATGCTCTAGGGCCACTTCGTAACAATTTATATATATATATATATATATATATAATATATATATATATATATATATATGTGTGTGTGTGTGTGTGTGTGTGTGTGTGTGTGTGTGTGTGTGTGTGTGTGTGTGTGTGTGTGTGTGTGTGTGTTGATTTACAGCAACCAATAAAATCAACGAAAAACTTTGATTCAAAATTAGACACC
>NC_087209.1:34072184-34106424 GCF_015104395.2 Macrobrachium nipponense | reverse complement strand
GGTGTCTAATTTTGAATCAAAGGTTTTTCGTTGATTTTATTGGTTGCTGTAATCAATCACACACACACACACACACACACACACACACACACACACACACACACACACACACACACATATATATATATATATATATATATATATATATATATAAATTGTTACGAAGTGGCCTAGAGCATCTGGGTCTGGATACCATTAATACTTGGTGCACGAAGTAGCCAGATCTGTGTCTGGACACCATTAATATTTGTTAACCCAAATTGCCAAGTATCTGGTTACTACACTTACCATTTGTACTTACTAGCGCAAGAGACCCTTTTATTCCTGGGTCTAGGACACCCTTTGTACTTGGGGCACAGTTTGATCAAGTACTTGGTTATTGCTTACCTCACTACAGCCCGACACCTGACCCTTCATCACAAATACTAAATGACTGAATACTCTAAAGGTAACAGTGATCCCTTATAGAACTGAACAGTCAAGAAAACAATCAGTGATCCCTTATAGAACTGAACAGTCAAGAAAACAATCAGTAAGTTCATTAAAATGGATGTGAGGGAATCTTAATTAAAGGGCATCACTCCTTCTGCAATTTCAAATCTAAGTATTTCCCTGATTCTGATTCATTTGAAGGAAACGGCACAATTACTACTCTATATTTCTACCTAAACAAAAATAAAATATAATACTGGTGATATAATAAAATGCTCATATAAATTTAAATACAAAAATTTATTTCTAAATTCAGCATTTATAAGTGAAATTCACAATCTCAGGGATTTTGTTATTACTTGAAAACAATTAATTATTAAGAAAAATTAAATCAAAGTTTATCAAGAAAATTAATTAAATTAAATTTTAAAGCAATAATTAAATTTGAAATTGAAATTTAATTAAATTAGAAATTAATTCACAAGTGTATGATTCCAAAATTACACAGTCAAAAATTATTCAAACTAATTAAACCAAATAAAGACAATACAAAAAAAAAACATAATGCGTAGTATGAAAACAATTAAGCATTGACAGTACAAACATTAAGCAAATAGAATGGACATGTCAACAGAACAAAGCAAAAGAAAAATGTATTGAAAATGATAATTTTATCTACTGGTAAAATAAAACCTCAAAGTGCACTTCAAAACATTTGGTTTTACCTGTATACGCAGTTGCAACTTCTCACTCAAAAAAGGCCTGTTACATACATCTACTCTTTCGTGGGTGCCTTCACAAAACTAATAAAAATAACACTATGTTCAGATTCCACAAACAACATATATATTAAAACAGTTACTGAGTGACCAGCTCAAATACAAATATTAGTTACATTAAGTTAATGAAACAAACTCGCGAACGTGAGAGAGAGAGAGAGAGAGAGAGAGAGAGAGAGAGAGACTATCCCTCACGCCAGCGGCTAGGTCTCAAGATCGAATGAATCGTTCTCTATCCCCGTAAGCGTATGGACATATGGGCGATTAGCATCGAGTTCAAGACGAAAACATATTACGTCATCTCTATGTTAAACATAAATAACATCGTTGTAAGAAAGGTTCTCGAAGGACTCGATGCGGCCTGGGTGGTCCCTACGTATGTTTGCACGGATAAAGAAATCATCTGGCTCAGACATTCTCAAGGTGTGAATAACAACCTTCTCTGTTACTCTTTCTCTCTGTCTTGCATATGTTTATCCTCTCTCCACCTTATGTATGTTAAAAAAATGAAAAGTTACACTACTTAACATGTGTTATCTATAAATATGGGAATCTGAACACAAAAACATACATTTCATAACATGATACACAGATTCTGAGGTGAATTAATCATATTACCAAAATTATAATTGCATTACAAAACTTACAATAAATAACCGGCAACTACATTGTTCTTACCAGATATGTGCTTAACCTTCAATTATACTGTTGAAGCAGCACAAAGACCACCTGGTCAGTTTTTGATTATGGTTTTTCATCCTCTGTATAAATGACAGGGGATTGTGATCAGACAACACTAAAACTTCTTCATTCCTAGGTCTGTTCACATACACTTCAAACTTTTTCAATGCTGTGATTAAGGCTAGAGTTTCCTTTTTAATAGTTGCATAGTTTTTCTGATGCTTTTTCAGTTTCGAAGACAGGAAACACTCAGGGTGTAGAAGGTTATTTTCATCTTCTTGAAGTAGAACAGCTCCAATTCCACAATCAGAGGCATAAACTTGTATCACAAATTTCTTATTAAAGTCTGGAGCTTGAAGCACTGGTCTTGAAGTTGAAATGGCTTTTACCTTCTCAAAGGATTCTTGACATTCTGGAGTCCAAACAAACCTAGCTTTGGGACTAGTTAAGTCTGTCAAGGGGGCTACTATGGCTGAGAAATTTGGACAGAAACGACGATAGAATCCAGTCATGCCCAAAAATCTTTGTAGCTGCTTCCTAGTAGAAAGGGGGGTAGCCTTACAAATACCTTCTACATTAGCATTCACCGGGGCGAGAAGGCCTTTTCCAACTTCAAACCCAAGGTAATGAACATTCGCCTTCCCAAACTCACTCTTCTCTTGGTTGACTGTTAGTCCAGCCTCTTGTAGTTTCTTGAAAACTTTCTTCAGGATCTGCAGATGTTCTTCCCATGTTGTAGAGTAAATGATGATGTCATCCAGGTATACACATACTCCTTCTATAGATCCTAGCAGTTGATCCATCACTCGTTGAAATGTGGGTGGTGCATTCATCAGACCAAATGGCAATACAGTATACTGATACAATCCGAAAAGAGTAATAAAAGCTGGCAGCAACTTTGCATTTTCATCTAAGGGTATCTGATAATATCCCTTCAATAAGTCTATCTTGGAAACAAACTTGGCTTGCCCAATATTATCAAGTAACTGATCTATAAGAGGCAAGGGATAATTGTCAGCCATACTAATGGAATTCAGTTTCCTACAATCAGTACACATCCTAAAGGAGCCATCAGGTTTCTTCACTAACACACATGGAGAACTGAAGTGACTTAAACTGGGTTCTGCTAATCCATGTTGCAGCAAATACTGAACTTCTTTCTTCAGAACTCTCGATGATAAGGTGAACATCCATGCTTCTGATAAGCGTTCCTAACTTCAAATAACATTCTTAAGGGTAAACCAACATCCCATTCTCCTTCCTGACTCAGAACAATACTTTGTCAGCATACTTTTCAATGTCTGGTGGAACCTTTCCAGGGCTCCTTGAGTTTCTGGATGATAAGCAGTTGATAACTGTTGTTTCACCCCTAATAAGTTCATCACATCCTGGAACAACTTGGAAGTAAATTTCGTTCCTCTATCACTTTGTACAATTTCTGGTATGCCAAACTTTGAGAAAAACTCCACTAGTTTCTCAGCAACTATCTTGGCAGATATGTTTCTAACAGGGATTGCTCAGGATATCTGGTAACAGGACACATTAATGTCAAGATATTCCTTTCCTTTCATCGTCTTCGGAAGTGGTCCAACCATTTCTATAATCACCTTGTTAAAGGGTTCTCCTCTAAACTTCTATAGGTTGTAGGGGGCTTTCTGAATGGTTTCATTAGGTTTTTCCAGCTATCTGGCAGGTATGACACTCGACAGAACCTGCTAACATCTTTAAGAAGTCCAGGCCAGAAAAAATATCTTATTGATCTTCTCCACAGTCTTCCTGATTCCCATATGTCCAGAATTATCATGAGCTACTGCCAACCACTGCTTTCTCAATGGACATGGAATCAAAACTCTGATGATATTCGCCCCACCCTTTCAGCATTTTCGGGTATATCTGAAGGTCTATACTTCCTCATCAGTAAACCTTCCTTCAGATAAAATAACAGGTAGGAGTTGTTGCATCTCTGATCAACAACCTCGAAGAACAAATCGGCTAACGATGCATCCCCTTCTGCAAGTCCATTCGCTTCTCTCTGTTACCTGTCCAACTTCAATGGTTGAACTATCATATCTGCTACCTCAGCTACTGTAGTTTCACTACTAAAATCTTCAGGAACACTCTGACTACTCGGAGTCTCTTCAGGAACAACAGATTATTCATTTTCTTGGAAATCCTTTCTCGCTCACCCCAACGGGAGGCATCACTCCCCTGGAACAATTGTTCTAAGTTCAAAGATCCTTCACTTGATCCATCTTGAATGTGCAAATCCTCAGTTTTCTTCACCAACAGTCATAAATTCTCTCATATTCTGGGTAGTTACACAACTAGGGAAACAGGTGGGGGGTTATTCTTCTCCAACTCTACCGTAGGACCAATCCTCAAACGGTCTGTCTGTCACTACAGGACAAGGAGCAAATGGAAACACCACAACTTCATTTCCCAACAGGAACATGTACACCTTCCAACAGCCTCACTTGAGTCTTTTACAGCAAAATCAAACACTCCTGTCACCAATTCACAGGACAGGTGTAAGCGGCATATAGGACTTTACTTCCTCTCCTCCTATACCCTTCAAAAATAAACTGAATCTCCAGTGAGATTCTTCTCCAACATTGGGTGAGCACCATGTAACATCACACTATGGTTGCTCTCTGTATCACGTAAAATCTTGACTGGTACCTGGACACCTCACTCTCTTCAGTTGCAGTGTACCCTCATCAGATATCATTGGCTTAAAGCCTCCAAACTGCTCAGCCACTCACTGCTTGAAAGTTGCCATTTCCACTGGTTGCTAAACACTCCCCAGCTTGTTTAGTTTTCAGTCTTCCCTGTAGTCGGATTCTTCCCCACATTGTTCTTAACAGTCCGTTTCACTTGGTCACCTCTTATTATTTGACCAACAGGCTCACATTAGCTTGCTGAGGAGTATTATTACTTGTAGGTTCCCCCTTTATAAAATTGCTTCTGAAACCTGGATGAGACTTAAAACCCGTGTATGGTTGATTCTGGTACTTGACATTGTAGTCTTCACTCAATGTAGCAGCTTGTCAAGTTTTTTACCCTCTCTCTCTCTCAAATAGGCCTCTTATATGCTCAGAATACCTTTAAAATATTGCTCTAAAACAAACCTAACTCTTCTTCAAAAGTGTATTTTAGCTGGCCTCAGCCATCTTTTAAAACACCCGTCTCACTTTATAAGCATAATCCCAAGAAAGTTACTTTTTCATCCTTTCTTAAATTTCTGAATCTTTCATTGTAGTACTCTGCCTCGGGGTCAACTGGTATACTTTGTAGCACATTAGGGTTTGTTTAGCACCTTGTAGTCTTTACACTGATCAGCTGTTAAGCTAAGGCTAAACAAGCGCTTCTCCCTTTACCAATCAAGACACTTGTAGCAAAACTGACCATTTATCTTTCCTGGCCATCCCATACTTGAAGCCACTTTCTCAAAGTGATCAAAGATCTCATCTGGAGCCTCTTCAGTAAACTAGGGATTAACTTCTGCACTCTTACTACATCAAATGCAGGGTCTTGATTACCCCCATGGTTAGGGTTAGACGGTGTTACAGGTAATTTGTGGATCTAGCTCTTATCAATTCCATCTCCCTTCATGTCTTGCAATTTCTCTTTCCTCTTTATCTTTTTTTTTTTTGCCCTTTCATCTTCGGCTGCTTTTTCTTCTTCTCTTTCTCTTATTTCTTTTTGTTTTTCCCTGTTTTTTCTCCTCTTGTCTTTTTCAAGCTTGCTTTCTCTCTCTTTCACCTTGCATTTTCAGCTTAATCAAACTTTCTTCTGCTTCTGTGTCTGAGTTCTAACTCTGCGTCACTTTTCTCTTTCTTTTTCCTACTGCCTTATGTATAAGATCAGCCTGTGCTACATTCAACAACTCTTGAGCCAGTTTTCTAACTCATCATCATCAGAATTTTCTACCAGAGTCTATCAATGCTTGCATGGCAATGCATTTGATTTTCTTTGGCTTTTTTCATGCTACCTAGACACATGACCACCACATGCTACTGCTAGAGCCACTCCACTATGCTTAGTCAGAGTAGTTTCAGACAACACTTGGATGGAAGGGGCTGCTAAAAAAATTCCTGAGTATCGAATGGAGCCATTTTTCTCAATACAAATTCATACAATAAGAAGCAAAAACAAATGTTTGGTCCTCTTCTAACAAAATATATTCCTAACACCACCAGTATAAGCTAGATGATAATGTGATTTTGTTTTCCTTTCCCTGGTCTCTGGGGATCATTAATACTTGGTACATAACGTGCCAATATCCGGGTCTCGGGCGGCACCATTAATACTTGGTGCCGAGATGGTCAAGAGTATCCGGGTCTGGATACCTTTAATAACTTGGTGCACGAAGTAGCCAAAGAACTGTGTCTGGACACCATTAATATTTGTTAACCCAAATTGCCAAGTATCTGGTTACTACACTTACCATTTGTACTGCTAGTGCAAGAGACCCCTTTTATTTCCTGGGTCTAGGGGGGGGGGGGGGGGGGGGACACCCTTTGTACTTGGGTCGGGTACAGTTTGATCAAGTACTTGGTTATTGCTACCGCCACTACAGCCCGACACCTGACCCATATCCGCAAATACTCAAATGACTGAATACTCTAAAGGTAACAGTGATCCTTATAGAAACTCAACAGTCAAGAAAACAAAAAATCAGTCCCAAGTCATTAAAATGGAGTGAGGGAATCTTAATTAAAGGGCATCACTCCTTCTGCAATTTCAAATCTAAGTATTTCCCTGATTCTGATTCATTTGTAGGAAACTGCACAGTTACCACTCTATATTTCTACCTAAAACAAAAAAAAAATAAAATAAAATAAACGCTGGTGATATAATAAAATGTCATATAAATTTTTAAATACAAAAAATTTTATTTCTAAATTCAGCATTTTATAAGTGAAAATTCACAATCTCAGGGAAATTGTTATCACTTGAAAAAACAATTAATTATTAAGAAAAATTAAATCAAGTTTTATCAAGAAAATTAATTAAATTAAATTTTAAGCAATAATTAAATTTGAAATTGAAATTTAATAAATTAGAAATTAATTCACAAGTGTAAGATTCAAAAAATTACACAATCAAAAATTATTCAAACTAATTTTAAACAAAAATAAAGACAATACAAAAAAAAAAAAACAATGCGTAATATGAAAACAATTAAGCATTGACAGTACAAAACATTAAGCATATAAAATGGACATGTCAACAGAACAAAGCAAAAGAAAAAATGTATTGAAAATGATAATTTTATCTACTGGTAAAAATAAAAACCTCGAAGTGCACTTCAAAACAATTTGGTAAAATACCTGTATACACAATTTGAAACTTCTTCACTCAAAAAAAGGGCCTGTTACATACGTCTACTCTTTCGTGGGCGCCTTCACAAACTACAAAACTAATAAAAATAACACTATGTTCAGATTCCACAAACACATCTATATAAAATTAAAAAGTTACTGAGTGACCAGCTCAAAATACAAATGTTAGTACATTAAGTTAAAGAAACAAACTCGCGAAGAGAGGAGAGAGAGAGACTTATCCCCTCATGCCCAGCAGCTAGGTCTCGAGATCGAAGAATCATTCTCTACCCCCGTAATGCGTATGGACATATGGGCGATTTAGCATCGAAGTTCAAGACGAAAAACATATTACGTCACTCTCTATGTTAAACATGAAAATAAAAACATCATTGTAGGGAAGGTTCTCAAAGGACTCGATGCGGCTGGGTGGTCCCTACGTATGTTGCGCGGATAAAGAAATCAGCTGGCTCAGACATTCTCAAGGTGTTGATGAATAACAACCTTCTGTTGACTCTTTCTCTGTCTTACATACGTTCTTAACCTCTCTCCACTTTATGTATGTTAAAAAAAAAAAATGAAAAGTTACACTACTTAACTTGTGTTATCTTTAAATGTGGGAATCTGAACACAAAAACATACATTTCATTAACATGCATACACAGGTTCTGAGGTGAATAATCATATTACCCAAAATTATAATTGCATTACAAAACTTACATTATAAGATTATATATATTATATATATATATATAATATATATATATATATATATATATATATATATATATATATATATATATATACAGTGGTACCTCGAGATACGAAATTAATCCGTTCCGACACGGCCTTCGTATCATGATTTTTTACGTATCTTGGAACACATTTTACATGTAAAAATATGGCTAATCCGTTTCCAAGCCCTCCAAAAACACCCCAGTAAAATTTACATTTCCAGGCCCTAAAACAAAGTGTTCTAGGGTTACGACGGAAAGAAATATGACTCCAAAAAGGCAAAATACTGTACATACGTGAGTAATATTCAACTGCATTGCAATGTTCAATCCCATTTTTACTGCATATATTAGGACTTTAGCATATGTCCCTTAGCAATAAGCTAGCCTATGTTAGCGGTTGCTAACTGTAGCCTGATAGTCTATGATTCTGACATCTAAACCTAAGAGCCCTTCTAAAAGCTTAGAATATGCCAATAAAATGTATAAATAATCAGTATGCACTCATTTCAAAAATAATTATTAATTAATCATTAACTATAATACACAAACAAACAAAAAAACAAAACCTTCCAATCGATTGTTTACATTTCAAGATCTTACCGTCCTTACGAGTATCGAACGAGACACCAAGCAATCATTTTTCCCTAGCACACAGTAAGCCATAAATTGTCATTAGTATCTCTCTTCACTAATGAAACCGCCAAACATAGTATAAATAAAACCATTCATTTTCTATTCTTTACTCTATCTTTACCTAATGGAGATACGAGTTACTGACAGCTATAATGAAACACGTATACGTAAAAACGTAATAATAAAAAAGAAGAAGAATTCTAAAAAATTAGTATTTGTTGACAGTCTGATTTATTTTATATTTTATGATATCTAATCACAATTTTTTTTATAAAAATGTATTGCATGTACTCATTTCAAAATAATATAGTAACCTAAAACCATTCTATAATAAACAAACAAAAAAAAAAAAGCTTCCAAAACGTTTGTTTTGTTTACAGCCAGCACTTACGGAGTATCGAACGATCGCCAAGCAATCACTTTTACACAGAAAAGCCATAAATTTTCATTATCTCTCTTCAAACTACTGAAACTACCAAAACAGTAATAATAACCAGTCATTTCTATTCTTTTATTCTATCTTTACCTAATGTTTTTTTTTTTTTTTTATTAAATGTATTGCATGAATAAGTTTTTTCAATTTAACAGCAACCTTTTACCAATAGAATACTTAAAGCAGAAGGGGTAGAGGCGACCAATGGAGAGCAGGACCTTATAGGGTGACTAGCATCAGGAAACCAATGGGAGAGCGGGAGGATGGTGGCGAGTTTACTCAGTTGGCGGCGCGGGAGTTTTAAAGGGGGCCGGCCCAGCTAATGCCTTTTTTCCTTTTTAAAGGACAGGACTTTGATAATTCATAACCAACTTAATAAGGTGACTTGGGACATCTCCAAACCGCATAGATTTTCACCTCGGTTTTGTGACACCAGGGCGATTTTATCCCCGAAAATAACAATTTTTCAAATTCTATTTCCCTCCCTTGATATTTAATATTAAGAACCTGGGAGTTACTACCATATATAGACCTGATGTAGACCTCCAATCGAATGAAGAGTTTTTTTTCTAAAAGTCATTTTTTTGCTAGATAATGAATTTTTCAATATGGTAAAAAAATAAACCTTTATGAATCAGGAGAAAAAAACTTTATAAAAAAAAAAAATACTAAACAAAAATTGGAAAAAAGGGCTCGATTTGATTGTTCTATAATGTCTTTGGGGTTTTTAGGGGGTTGAGTTATATACCAAATTCCAAAATGTTATAGCTTTAAAACTAAGTGAGAAGATAGATTTTTGAAGGTCAATAAGTATAGTTTTGAGATACGGGCGTTCAAAGTTTTCCTTTCGTTATTTCTATAAAGACCAATGTTAATAAATAAATAATGATTATTATGAATGTATATTCTTTTTTGTGTATAATAAACCCAAAACTATTTATTTATCATAATTTAATCATAAATGATGATTCCCACCCTTTGCTCATATATCGCAGCATGGGGCACTGCTGAGGCAAGATGGGGCACTCCCTTCCTACGCAATTCTCTCTCTCCCCTTCACTAACTCGGCTTATTACACCGAATTTTCTTTTCTTCTTGGTATGTTAGCGAGATGTTTTTCCCTTGTATTTTCCTTTTTGGCATGATGTAAAATTCTTGCCCGAAAACAAAGATAAACAAACGTAAAAATGGAAGAGAATTGTCAAGAGGTGAAACTCGAAGGCGTACTCTTTTTTTTACAAAGAACAATTTAATAAATCATGATATTATGAATTTCAATATTCCATTTTGGGTATTGAAAAAAACCAAATTTTGTTATTTATTCATAAAGGAAAGGATCTCTTTGCTCAAAGATCCGTAGCCTTGGGCATAGTGTGACGTGTGCTGTCAAGCAAGACGGGGGCGTTACTAAGCAAACCCTCCCCTCCTCTCTTCACTACTACGCATATATTATGATATTCTGTAATAATACTTGAGCGATTTTTCTTCGTCTGTATGTTAGCGAGATGTTTTCCTTGTCTTTTTTTCCTCATTGGCATGATGAAATCTTGCCGAAACATACATAAACACGTAAAAAAGCGGGCGAATGCGAATAATGGGCAGAGGTGAAATGGAACGTGTAGATTACTTGAAGTCTGTGGACCGCACTAAATCAGGGGGGGACTGGACTTGGTAGCTGAGCCTGAAGTCTCCTCTCGACTCCGGGGAAATGTCTACAGAAATGCATTTCTCCCAATTTTTTGACAATAATTATAAAATTTACGATAATAGAAGAAATATTGCATTTTCTTGTACGGATCAATGTTTTAGGCTTATTGAGTTATGATAACACTAATTACCTGTAAACTGCGAAAGTAAGAGGAATTTTGACGAAATATTTTCTATACGTATCAATTGCCATATGAAGCTCCATGAATTTTTTTCATGACTTTGCATTTTTTTCGCCCTATACCATCATATATAGGGGTTCCGGCCGGCCCCCTTAAAAATTGTTCTCGGTGGTCCGCGAATCTCGGGAATTTACAGCAAACAACCTTTCGTATCTTGAAAACTTTTTCGTATGTAGAGCAGTAAAATTTTTCGCATTGGCTTTCATATCTCGAGTTTTTCGTAAGTAGAGCCTTTGGTATCTCGAGGTACTACTGTATATATATATATATATATATATATATATATAATATATATTATATATATATATATATATATAATATATATATATTTATGTATTAAGCAAGCAAGGAAGACCTCCACACATTCACATTAATCTATCCTGTTTTTTTTACAATTTTGGTTTCAGCAAAGCAAAATCAAAATCTCAAACATTTACTTATCAGGAAACTTGACACAATCAGGGCAAGAAGCTGCACTCCACATTCACTAGCAAACGGCAAAAACACCAAAACCAAATTGTCCACAACAAACCCCCAGGGAGAGGTATCAACAAAAAAAAAAAAACACCAAACACCAAGGACTACACACCAACTCACAAACATCAGATGGGGGGGGGGGGGGGGGACAAATTGCTCACAACTCGACAAACCACAGATGGGAACACAAGCACGATGGAACTCATGTACGAATGCCCAACTTTATGTGAAAAAAAAAACAAACGCAGACGACTCTACTGACTCTGAATACCTCTCATTCCGAATGCATTCATTGGCTGACTGCTTCTCACTCGAATGCCTTCACTGACTAACCAAATGCTTGGTGACAGAGCTATCAAGAAGCCCAAAACACCCACCAACAGGTAGTTCATTTGTCAACCCGTCATTCATCATTCACTCCCTCTCTCTCTCAAAAAAAAAAAAAAAAAAAAATTAAACAGGCACAAACCTTCCCCATACTATCAATAAAAACAATATAATAAAAGCTAAAATTACCCAATATAATAAAGACGCAAAACATCGAAAGACCCTTCCTATCGCTAACCGCCAAATGCAAACAACCAACGATTGACAATAGACGACAACAGCAGCCAATCTCTCTCTCTCTCTCTCTCTCTCTCCCCTCTCTCTCTCCCCTCTCTCTCCCTCTCTCTCTCTCAGACCCCAAAAAAAAAAAAACAAAAAAAAAAACACCCTTTTGAGATGTTGTACATATGCAAACCAATTCATCAAATCACCCATATTTCCTCCCCTCTTGTTACATTTTAATACATCACATACTCAAACAAACAATTCACACTAAAATTTTAGCTCCTAAAACCCCTTACCCGGGGATGTTCGATGCTGGCCCCCTGAAACTTGTTCGAGGCCCCTCATACACTCTCTCAGTTGCATCGTCATTCACTTCTTCGCTACTGTCCAAAATAAGAAAAGAAACAATAAAGAGAGAAATCAAGAATATCAGGTAAAGAGAAAAGCAAACCACCAATGAGATATGCAGAGGTGTCAGCAAAAAAACTTCAAAGCATCAGCTCCGAAATTCTACTCAAGAGATAATAACTGTATTTATTATGCAAGAGGATATTGCAGAAACGGAGAAAATTGCAGATTCAGACACAAAATTAATAATTATGATGAAGGAAGATCAAATATTATGGAAAAGTTGGATTTTTTAATGTCAGAATTTCTGGAAATGAAAAAAAGAACAACATACCAGAACAGGAAAGAGACATGGGAAAATCCTTATTACTACCAGTATTAAAGGAAGGAGAAAACACGCAAACCATCATAGTGATGAATGCGCAGGGTTTGTTACGAGTAACTCAAAAAGAAAAATAGAGTACTTAGAAGAACTAACCCAAAATGAAAAGAAAATAGATATAATGAATGTAAGTGAAACCTGGTATTCCCAAGAGACTGGGAATGATGATCAAATAAAAGGGTTCCAAACTTATAGATCAGATAGAAAAAATAGGAATCAAGGGGGAACCGCAATATATGGGAAAGACAAAAACAAGGAAAAATATATGATAATATAGTAACTCAGAATGTAACTAATAGCGGTAGAATTTGAATCTGAAGAAAAATTGATGAACATAGTAATATATAGACCTCCTAATACTAAAGAGTTTGACTTAATAATTAAAAAATTGTTGGATGATATATGTAGAAATCACAAGGACTGGACTATTCTCTATCTGGTGACTTCAACTTTCCTTTCGTAGAATGGAAAGAACGAATAGGAGATTGTGGTTGTACTGATACATATAAAAAAGAGAGTAATAGTAGTGCAGAAGATAAGAGGCAATTTGAAAAGCTATTAGATATGCTACTAGAATACACATTCAACAAATAAATCACCTGCCAACAAGAAAGGAAAATACTTTAGACCTAGTATTTGTGAACGAGATGAATTATGTTAAAGAAATAATAGTTTATAATCGAGTATTTCAGACCATAATGTCATAGAATTAACAGTTCATTCCAAAGCAAGTGAAAATAGAGATAAGCAAGAAATGAAAAAAGTGGGAAGGATATGGAAAAAAATGCAAATTACTCACAGTAAAAATATAAAATGGTCAGAAATTAATGAAGAATTAAACAAAGATTGGGATAACATTTCGTAAGTGATGACATAAGGGTAAATACGGAGATATTATATAAAATATTGGAGATAATAGTGGAAAAATATATACCGAAGAAGAAAAGTAAACATCATTCATGCATACCAAGAGACAGAAGGATCTTGTTCCAGAAAATCAGAAAATGGAAAAAAATGGTCTTGCAAAAGAAAAAAAATGCATGGAAAGTTATAGAACTAAAAAGTAAGATAGAAAATGCAGAACAAAAGATTATACAATCAAAAGAAAATGAAAAACGGGACTTGGAAGAAAAAACCCTATTAAATATCAAGCAAAACCCCAACTATTTATACTCATATGCGAAGAAGATGAATAGAAGAATAGAAATAGGCTCCTATGAGAATTGAAGGGAGATTAACGAATGAAAAAAAGGAATTTGCAACATACTGGCAGAACGATATAAGAGAGAATTCACCCCTAGAATAGATGAATAAGATAATGATATAGAAGTAAGGGATGAAAATAGTGAATATTTAGCTGACATAGATATTAATGAAGCTGATATTGTGCAGGCTATTAATGAAATTAAAAATGGAGCTGCTGCAGGGTCAGATGGAATTCCTGCTATTTTGTTAAAGAAAGTAGTTCATTCTATCGCAAAGCCACTTGCAATATTATTAAGACAAAGTGTAGATACAGGCAAGATATATGATGAGCACAAATTAGCATATATTACCCCTACTTTCAAAAGTGGATCAAGACTAGAGGCAAGTAATTATAGGCCTGTGAGTCTAACATCACATATTATGAAATGTATGAAATGGTAATGAAGAAAAATATTATGAAACATTTAATAAAAAATAATTTGTTTAATAAAGGACAACATGGTTTCGTACCCGGAAAAAAGTACACAAACCCAACTGTTAGTCACCCGTGAAAACATATTCAAAAATATGAAAAGCGGAAATGAAACAGATGTGGTTTTATTTAGACTTTGCAAAAGCTTTTGATAAAGTAGACCATAATATATTAGCGAAGAAAAATTAAAAACACAATATCGTGGATAAAGTAGGAAGATGGTTAAAAGAATTTTTACACAACAGAAAACAGATAGTTATTGCAAACGACGAGAAATCGGATGAAGCCAAGGTAATATCCGGTGTGCCGCAAGGTACGGTGTTAGCTGCAATACTGTTTGTTATTATGATTGAAGACATAGACAATAATGTTAAGGATTCGGTAGTGAGTAGTTTCGCAGATGACAACAAGAATAAGTAGAGAAATTACTTGTATGAAGATAGGAACGCTCTACAAAGAGACCTTAACAAAGTATATGATTGGGCAGAGGTAAATAGGATGGTATTTAACTCTGATAAATTTGAATCAATAAATTATGGAGACAGAGAAAGAAAGCTATATGCATATAAGGGACCTAATAATGAGACCATCACAAATAAGGAAGCAGTTTAAAGACCTTGGTGTGATGATGAATAGGAACATGTTATGCAATGATCAAATAGCAACTCTGTTGGCAAAATGTAAAGCAAAAATGGGAATGTTGTTAAGGCACTTCAAAACAAGAAAAGCTGAACACATGATTATGCTTTATAAAACATATGTTCGTAGTCCACTTGAATATTGCAATATGATATGGTACCCACACTATCAAAAGGATTATGCACAATAGAGAGTGTACAAAGGTCCTTTACAGCTAGAATAGAAGAAGTTAAGGACCTAGACTACTGGGAAAGACTACAATTCTTAAAATTATATAGTCTAGAAAGGAGAAGAGAACGCTACATGATTCTTCAGCATGGAAACAGATAGAAGGAATAGCAGAAAATATCATGGAACTAAAAATATCAGAAAGAGCAAGCAGTAGATTAATAGTGCCCAAAACTATACCAGGAAAAATAAGGAAAGACACAGGACATTAATCCACTACGCACCAGCATCGATAATGCAGCGTCTATTCAATGCGTTGCCAGCTCATCTGAGGAATATATCAGGAGTGAGCGTAGAGTGTTTAAGAATAAGCTCGACAAATATCTAAACTGCATCCCAGACCATCCAAGATTGGAAGATGCAAATATACCGGAAGATGTACTAGCAACTCTCTGGTAGACATTAGAGGTGCCTCACACTGAGGGACCTGGGGCAACCCGAACAACGATGTAAGGTCTGTAAGGTCTGTAAGGTCCCAAATCCCATTCACTATCTCATTTACCCCTTCTAACTCTTGCCCCAATATCTCCCTATCTCTACCACCAAAAACCACTCACCTCATTTCATATCCTGCCAAACTCCTGAAGAGACTCATTCATACTGCTAACCACTTCCCTACTACTGGTTCTCCTCCTGTCAAAATCTCACTAAACTCTGTCAAATCAAACCCACACACACACACACTGTAAGTCTCATCCATTCCCTCCCCCAGGCTTATCTGTGTTGCACGCTCTATCATCCATCTCTACCCTAACACTAACCACTTTATCATGCATTCCTCACCTTTCCCTTTCATCCCCTTTTACCTTCTTCCGCTTTCTTCTTTACTCAACCAATACTAACTCCTGATCCTGCAAATCCATTTGCTCACTGATGCTCGGCTCATATTTATTCACTTTCAACCACTCGCTCATTGCATTCTCTAGGACATACCTTGGCACATCCCTCCGCCTGTGGAGCTAGTTATGATGTGCCCTGACCTCATCCATTCGTAACTTCCCCAAAACATAACTTAAAACCCACTTGAACCCACTTCCAAAACCTCAAAAGCCCCTCAAACACTTCCGTACCTTACGCACATTCATTCTTCCCCTCCCAATCACCTCTTTCAACACATATCCCCAACCCTAAAACTTTCAGACCTCCTACTTGCTCTCTTCCACACACCCTGATCACTCTGATCACGGCTGGTGTCATACCTATGCTCTTTTGCAACGTGGTGTTCTACCCCCATACTGCACGCCCGACATGCATATCCCAATCATTATCACACTTGCTCATCATTCTCAAAATCTCAGTCAACATCCTAAAAATCCTTTCTACCAGACCATTTGCACTGGGCATATATGGAGTAGAATAAACATGTACAGTACCCAAGTCCCTCAGCATTTCCTCAAATTCCCATCCCACATACTCAGGCCCATTATCACTCAACATTCTCACAGGCTTACACACACACATCGGCAACATCACTAGGCTCACCATTAATGCGACAGTTTCACTCCTCTTAATCTTGATGGGGACCGCATATGCAAATTTGCTCATGTGGTCCACCATCACAGTCATTCCCACATGCCCTCCCGCAGTCATTGGCAAAGAAACAGTCAATCACAAGCACTTCAAATGGTTCTTTCATCTTCAGTCACAATACAGGTGGACTCACATGTGCCCTCTGATACTTTCCCCTCTGACATTCTTCACATGTAACGGCCACATCCACACAATTCTTACTTAACCCAGGTGCAAATAGTCTCTCTCATGCATTCCCACAACTTATTCTTCCCCGTGAGCCCAAACTGATCATGGACTAATAGGCACATACTCACGGCTGAGTCACTGGGAAACACTGGCACGTATACTCCCTTATCATGCATTCCTCCCTCGTGCAAAAAGTACACTACATTTTTTCACACTACAAATCGTCTTGCAAACCTCTTGTATACCTCCAGCTCACATGACCAATCTTCCACACGCACTCTCCCAAAATGCATTCTTGCAACTTATCTCCAAGCACCTATTTTGCATTATCTCAATCTCTTCCTTGCTCAACAAATCATTCTCGCTTTTAGCAATGTCAATCATACCCATAAAGTTAGCCACAAACACACTGCTATCCTGAATCCTTGCTATCTTACTACCCCCCTTTCTAAGAACCCTGTTCCCTATGTCTACATTCACATCATGCATCCTCAAAAAAATCTATCCCTATTAAGAAACAAGTTGGCAATATCATCTTCCACCATGACTATAAAGTTATGTACCACTTCCAACTCCCCTAACCTAACCTAACCTTTAGCCGTACCTCTTCCCATACGAAAACACTTCTCTGTCCTAACCCATGTATTCTTACACTTGTACACTGCCTTTTCACTCCTCAATCGCATCTCTCAATCTCTTTTACCACTGACCCACTCACCAGGGAAACCTGTGCCCCGTATCAACTAAGATACAGTACCCACTATCATTCGCTCTGACAAACGTCACCATTTTCCCTCGGGTTCCATGCATTCACACATTCACTGCCACATCTACCTGATCATCCATACCACAAGCATCCTCCCCACATTCCTCCTCAGTTATTTCCCCACTTTCATACTTATGATTCAAATCCCCTTCACAATCCCCTTTTCTGACTAACCAACTACAACCATGTTCCCCTTACTGAATTCTCAAAATCCCATGCTCACTAATTTGCAGTTAGCTTCCCTCTATACTCAAATGGTCTGTCCCACCCAAAATACAAAAACACTTCAACCCCAAACAACTCTGCTACCTCCAACAACAACCGCGACAACATCTCTGCCCAACCTTGCTCCTCTGTACATGCCCCTTCCTTCTGCTCAACACTCATCAACCTGACTCGCAGCTCATTTGCACTCCTGGGCACTCCCTCAACCAGACCCTTACTCTCCAAATCTTTCAATGCCAAAAACAAACACTCACAAACTTTGTTGTCCCCCAAAAACCTCTCTCTTACAACCAAATCCTCAGGCACTCTTTCGGGATCCCAGTCACTTTTCATGGGATCGTCACCCTAACCATGCATCCTCGACATCACATCTGCAACTACATTCCTACTCCCTGGCACATACTCTAACCTAAAGTCACACTCGCTCAAATCCTCAATGGTCCTTGCAATCCTAGCATTCACACTTTCTTAATCATAGACACTGATGGTTGATGGTCCATCCGTATAACAAATCTTACCCCATACAAAAACACTTTCAACGTGTTCACACAGAACCTTATAGCCGCAAGCTCTCTCTCAACCACCGAGTACTTTCGCTCCACTTTAGTAAAGGCTTTACTTACATACACTATCACTCTCAATTGCTCTTCTCCATTCACCTTTTGCAACTACACTAAACATCCCCCCATACTGAACTCACTAGCATCTGTGTAGAGCTCAAGGCTACTCGCATTCTCGCCATAATCCGGGAATGCCTCCTCTTTCATTTCTCAAATGCTCTCAACATTTGCTCATCCCACTTCAACTTAGTGCATTTGTCTTCCCCGTCCTATCAGTCAGTGGCATTCCTATCCCCAAACAGTCCTTAACACATTTCCTTCCAAACTCAATCAAACCCCAAAAAACTTTGAATTCATGCACAGTCTGGGGACATGGTAATTCTCATACCTTTTGCACAAACTTTTCACTCTTCCTTACACCACCTGCACTCACTGTATGTCCAAGAAATTCCACCTCTTTGGCAAACCTTGTACACTTCTCAAGCTTCACTTTCACTCCAACCTCTTCCAAATGCTCCAGCACCTTCTCGAGCATATTCTCCATATTCTCTCCAACAGTTTCACTTGCAATCAAATTATCATCTATAAACACAGTCACCTTCTTCCTATCAAACCCAGCCAAAACTACATTCATTCCCCTCTGGAAGGCAGCTGGCGTGTTAACCAACCCAAAACTAAACCTTTTAAATTGGTAGTGGCAACTACCACTTGAAAAGGCTGTAACAGGCCTGCTCCCCTCCTCAAGAGGCATCTGATAATAGCCCCTTACCAGGTCTAATTTGGTAAACGCCCTCATCCCATGCATCTTGTACACACAATCAGACACCACATTCATTGGGAATAGCTCCTTCACAGTCACTTCATTTGCCCTTCTATAATCTACAGACATCCGCAAACTTCCATCCGGCTTTCGTATAGGGACTATGGGGCAATTCCAGGCGCTCTCACTCCTCTCTATCACTCCTACTCTCTCGAGCTCCTCACACTGCTCCTTAATCTATCGTGCGATGGGCATGGAAAAGTGTTGGGGACACTGATATATGGGGTATTATGGTCTTCCAGAACTATTTTAAATTCCGGAAGTTTAGACCCCCAAAATCCTCGTCTCCACTGCTCAACACACTCCGCCTATTCCACAACATCCGCATCAATTGCTCCTTGTTGCCATCACTAACAATTTTATTCACCCTAACTCTTTCCCTCAACTCGTCTTACCTCCAACTATCACCTTCTTTCACACTACCTGTCATCACCCGTCACACCCTAACCTACCTTTCGTCGTCTGCATTCACCAACGTGTATAGCAACCCTACACAATCACCCTCACGTATACCCTGCACTTGCTTCTTCCTAGCACTTGGCAACAAGGCCACAAAAACCCGAGGATTTTGCATGTCTATGACCCCATCGTACACGTGCACACTTGCTCTTACCAACTTGCTCACATCCACACCTTCAACCACATACTCACACTTGTCACTGTTGGCAGTCCCAAGACTACCTGACCTCACAACTTTCACACTAACAACTTCCCCGACCTCGCGCAGCATTTTCACACACTTTCGCAACCAACGGCACCCCTTTTCATTCCTTACTATCTACCACTCCATCCCTATCCAAGTACAAGTCCCCATGTACATTCCCTTTCATCTGCAACACAATCATATTTGTGCTCGGATAGACCACCATCCCACACTCCTTCAAGAACCTATACCCTAACAATATATCTTACTTATCATTCATTCCCTCAACCACAAAAGCCACTTCCATCCATCATTAACCCCTCAATTTCTATCCTTCCATGCAACATAGCATCACAGGCAAACTTAAATTCCCTATTCCTCGTACCTCCCCTTTACATTTTCTAACCTCTCACCTACTCTGCAACTTATCACATCCATTCTTAAAGAGAAGGTTGGTGCCACAGCCAGTATCAGTCAAAGCTACCAAACACACCCCCTTGCATCTTACCTTCACACTCATGCACTCATGGGCTCTTATCCCCGAACCCTTCCTCATGCAGCAACCCTTCTTGCACATGCATCACCCTTACTGCCCACACACTAGAGGACCTGCCCAACTGAATCCCCTTAACATCTAGTTTCCCGACTTCCCAGCCTGATTCATCCTCTTTCGCCTACACACACACACGCAACATGACCTTTCACTCCACATTCAACACACTTTGCACGCTGTTCCTGACACATCCTAGTAAAATGCCCATTCTTTTCACTGTTGCCACAAACCACATTCACATGGGTACCCCGACATCCACTAGCAGCTACATACCTTGTCTGCCCACATCTATAACATTTGATTTCACTATCTCTCTGCCACTCACAAACCAAATGCCCCATCTTCCCACACCCAAATCAAGCTCCTAATGCCCAATGACTTTCATTCTTCTTATGCCCTGGTTCCCCACATCTATAACACTTCTACTCCCGCTCACAGCTAACTGACCCTAACCTTCCGACACTCGCACTCCTATCTCTTAGGGTTCACCATACTTACGTTACTGGCCCTAACGCTCCTATCAACCACTCACTCTGCCATTTGCCTTGGCCCTTCTAAAACTGCCTCCCTATAGCTCCCAAACTCAGGCATACACTCATTCGCTCCAGTCTTGACGCTGACACTTCTGCTGTGTTTCATACACCTATCTAATTTGTAATCCTTAACTATCTCTAAGATATCATTCCATGTCAACCTCTCATTCATCCATCTTACTTTCTCCTTACGTTTCAGATATGTAAACTCATTCACAATCTCAGCCACAGTCACTAACAACTTCCTCATTAACTCCTTGCACTCATTTACTCCCCCATCCCCAAACTTTTTCCTAGCTAATGTCTCGAACCGGCATAGATACATCGACAACGACTCACCAACATTCATTCTGGCCTCCTCAAAATCTTTCTTCCTCCTATACCTAATGCTACTCTTTGCCCTCCTAGCCTGCTCCATAATCCTAGTCTTAACACTTATATAACACATCCCCTACACTCATATTTATCCCATACATACTCAACAAATATACTGTAAAAAATTCCCCTTACTCCCTAACCCAAACTCTCCTATTATCCCATACTTTGCTGTACAATATTTCTTATATTCCTTAAAATAGTCCCCTTATATCTCTACTACCATATTCCTCATATTGTGCACATCGGAGCACCTCTCTCATACACACAGCATTTCGTATTTCTTGATCACTTTCACTCTCACTTCCGCTACTTCCATCCTGACCTCTCTTAACTTCTTCCAAATACAACGAATCCACTTCCATACTCACATCCATACTCTTAGCCACACCCTTCCTACCCTTCTTCTTCTTGCCTACTTGTTCCCGCCTTCCACGATCCGAATCACTCATCCTGTCTCTTACTCTCAGCCCATTTTCCCAATGTCCTCAGTCCTTGTCTCATCCTGTCTGTCATCCTTACCAATCTTCTTCCCTTTTTAGTCTTATTCTTCTTCTCAGCTCCCTTCTTACCCTTTTCCTCAGTTCTATCCTTGTCCTGTGTCTTTCCCTTCTTTTCCTCACTTATCACAAACACATCACCCTCTTCACTCGTACTCTCTCACTCGCCTCTCACCTTCTTTATCGCTTCAAGCCCATCACCAAGCCCAGGAAGCCTACCTCTAACAGCCCCCTCTCCAAGAAGTCCCATAAACTTTTCTGCACAGTACCATAAACTTTTCTTGCACAGTAATCATCACCAACTCCAGCTGCTCATCCATTTTCTCAATCATTTGCTCTTCAGCCCCTTTCACTTCCTCTTTCATTCCCTCTCAACTCTTCCAACTTCTTTTGCTTCTCACACTCAATCCTCAGCCTCTCATTTTCCTCTTCCACCCCTTCCCTAGCTTCCCTCACCGACTGCAGTTCCTCCCCAAGCCTCCTAATCTCGTCCAAAACCCTTCCTTCCGTTAACCTTTACCTTCTTGCAGCAGTCATCCTGTCGTCCTGTCCCAGTCGTCCTGTTACATCCACATCAGCAGTCCCTGTTTAGGCACCAAAAAATATTATGTAGTGGAATCACAAGCTAAGCAAGCAAGGAAGACCTCCCCACATTTACATTAATCAATCCTGGCTAACAAATTTCCCCCAGCCACACTTTCCCCTTTAAGTTACTTTAATTACTAACAGCACACTTGGTTCAGCAAAGCAAAATCAAAATCTCAAACACATTTACTCACCAGGAATCTTGACACAATCAGGGCGAGAAGCTGTGCTTCCAACTCGGTATGGCCGTCAAAAAACAAACTCCAACACACTAGCAAACCGTGAAACACCCAACCAACTGTCACCAACAAACCAATGAGTAACAACACAAAAAAACACCAAACAAGCACCAAGACTATGCATCAACTCACAAACATCAGAGACGACAAATTGCTCACCAACTCGACAACCACAGACGGACACAAGCATGACAGATCTCTATTACTGAATACCCAACTTATGTAAAAAACACACAGACGACTCTACTGACTCTGAATACCTCTCACTCCAAATGCCTTCATTGACCGATTGCTTCTCACTCCGAATGCCTTCACTAACTCTTAAATGCTCAGCAACTGAGCCACTCAATTAGCCAAAACGCCTGCCAAACAAGCAGTCACTCATTAACCACCCATTCATCATTCTCTCTCTCTCTCCTCTCTCTCTCTCTCTCTCTCTCTCTCTCTCTCTCTCTCTCTCTCAAAGAAAAAAAATAGGCATAAACATTCCCCATACTATGTTAACAATAATAACAAACATAAACATACAATATGATAAATACACAAAACACCCAAGACCCTTCCTATCGCTTCTGACAAATGCAAGCAGCCCAACGAGACAACAGACAAAAGACAAAACAACCAGCCTCTCTCTCTCTCTCTCTCTCTCTCTCTCTCTCTCTCTCTCTCTCTCTCTCTCTCACAAGCAACCCCTGAGAATGTTGTCAAATGCAACCAATTCATCAATTCCCCCTCCCCATAATATATATATCTATATATATATATATATAATATTATATATTGAATAGATACTGGTAATCTTCTTAGGCAGCTCGAAGATATGGTAATTCAGTTGTATAACGCTCAAAGAAGAGGTCCATTGGAGGATGAAACTGTTGGGCATTTTCTGAGACATACCATTTTCATTTTCCTATGTGGAATACAAATGAATAAGAATAGATATGTGTGTATGTATATTTAAGTGTAACTCTGAAATGCATTGAGCAATTTCAACCAAACTTGGTTTACTTGCTATCTAGAAAAGAATACTGTTGGGTTAAGACATCACCAGCAGCAAAGGGGTTGTGGGTGGGAAGGGCTTCCCTGAAATGGGCTGATTATGGCCATAGATTTAGAAACTAAATATGCTCTGCTGGTTTATCATACCTCATTTCAGTATATGTACGACTTACTATCTGGAAAAGAATACTGTGTGGTTAAGATCACTGGCACCAAAGGGGGTGGGAATTTGAAGGAGGTGACATGTAAAAATAACTGAAAACGACAGATATTCGTATCTAATTCATTGTGTTCAAGTTTGTGGAGATAAATAGTGACACTTTAAGCTCAAGTTCAACCTCGATAGGAAGGGGGCCAGGGGTTGTAGGAAGGGGGGAAAAATAGAATTTTAAAAGTGACGGATATTAGTGTCTAATCCATAGATTTTGATGTCGCTGAGATGAATATTGACACTCCCGATGCCCTTTAAGTCCAAGTTCAGGGGTGAAAAATAAAATGTCAAAAATGATGAAGAGATAGAGAAATTTTTGTTTTTGTTTTAATCAATTTATTGCGCCCATTGCCGTCAGACATTTGAGTACATAGTAATACAGTAATATTGTTTACATCTACATTGTAATTAAGTTATGCCTAAAGAATAAAAAAAATAAAGTATATACAGACATTTAAATACATATTAAAACAGTATTGTTTACATCTACTGCACATAATGAAGGTTATACAAAGGAATACAAAATAAAGTATAGACAGATATTTAGTACATATTAAAAATAATATTGCTCATTTCTATATATTAAAGGTTATACAAATGAATTCATATGGAATAAAAATTAAATTTAGTTTGATTTCATAGGTAGGTTGTTATTCAGTATCCACCAAAGTGAGGATGGCGCATGAGGATCTCATCGAGCAAATTATTATCTGTCAATAATTTTTTACATATATCAACTACTGTGAGTCTTTGGGGTAATATGTCACTAACAAGTGGCCATTCCAGGCAATAGTGTTCCAGGGTGTTGGCGTTGGGTGCGTCACATAACCTACAGGAGAAGTGAGGAACTCCATCTTGCTCAGCCACCTGCCAAACTGGTCGCCAACCCAGCCGAAGACACGCACAAACCACGTTATTTTGATGAACCATGAGTCCACTGCGGCAATACTTGTGTTGGTGAGGAAAGAAGTGATCATAATGCTGTACTGATACACTGGTGGCTCTCTCGGCATTACTACGATGATGAGTAGGTGAGCGAGCAGCTTGGCGCACCATTTTTCTGCAGCACAGGAGAGATGGACTGGGAGCATCAGCATCTGGAGGATCCAGTTGACAGGCAGCCTTTGCGAGATGGTCAACGATGTTGTTAGCCAGAAGACCCACGTGAGAGGGAATCCATAGGAAGTGCACTATCAGTGAGCTCATGTTGGCCATGTCTAGTTGCCTATGTATTTGTGTAACCAGGGGCTGGTATGCTGGCTTATGTGATGAAAGGGCTTGGAGTGCTGGTTGCGAGTCGTAGATGATCAAGCCGTTGTTTCTGGTCCGTATGATTAAAATAACTGCATCTAGAAGTCCATGTAGTTCACAATATGTGGAGCTTGATGACTTTGGGAGGCGACGGCCTGTCCAGCCCTCTGGCGGGGGTTCCAAAGTGGGGGAGAAAACAGCACATCCAGCACTGCCATCCTGCTGTAGGGAGCTGTCTGTGTAGAGGTGATGGGCTACACTGAGGGATGAGGATAGTCTGTCGATGGTCTCCAATGCACGTTGTTGTTGAAGTTGAGGCAAGTCAGTCTTAGAGACTGGAGTGTAAGAGATTGCTGGGCACAGGAGTCTGCCAGGGTGCAAGGCTATGATCCATGTTCTCTGCCTCAATGTTGATGTCAAACCCCCGAATGCTTGAACAGACAGTACTAACTAGTGTATGTCTCCCCTGGCGTAGTTCTGGACAAGGTGCATCTAGATCGAGAGAAGTTCTGATGATGTTTGAATAGTGAGGAGACAGGTGAGGGTAATACAGGCATTTGTTACTGAAGTAGGTGACATTGGAGTATATTCGCTCAACGAGTGGAGGGAGATGGAGTTCGTGTTGCATGTTTACAATTCTAGTGGATGCTGGACAACCTAGAATGAATCTCATTGCTTGGTTCTGGAATTTTTCAAGCGGCTGTAGATTTGATTTGGAGAGTTGACATAGTGCAGGGGAAAGATAATCTATCACTGAGCGGATGAAAGCAATATATATGGTTCTGGCAACTGGGATAGATACTCCTGCAGAATAATTAGTAAGCCACTTGAGAGGAGTCAGGTGTCGCTGTAACCGGGCCAGCAAATCTTGAACAATGGGATGTACTCTCTGTCTTGCTGGAATGGATGGTGTAATTCACACTGGCGCTTCCAAATAAATATATTGTGTGCATAAAGGTACAACATTGTTCCCCACAGTAAATTCTGGTAGATTCCTTGCTGGCCTTGGGGAGAAGATTCTACTCCTCCTGGGGAGATGATAAGACCACAGGAGGATGCTGATTCGTAGAAGGAAGAAAGGAAGCGTTGCAAGTGATCCGGGGAGGTTGAATGAATGCAAATATCGTCTGCGTAGCAAGTGATGGTTGTGTTATCAGTATCAGGAAGTAAGGAAAGAAGGCGATGTAGGAGGATGTTAAATAAAAATGGACTAAGTACTCCCCCTTGTGGAGTACCAAGTTCAAGTTCCTTTGCAGTGCTCAATGCTCCCTTAAACAGCACACGAGATACTCTATTTAGAAGATATCCACGTATCCACCAATCAAAGGTTTCCCTTGATTCCAAAATCAATAAGCTGGTGTTCTCAAAATAATGTCTCTATTTGCAACATCAAATGCACTTTTCAAATCAATGAAGGCTACAACACGGTGGTTGGGGAGAGACGAGTGTAGAGCTCCACGAGACAATGATGTGTTCCTCGTTGGGATAGGAAGCCGTATATTCTAGATGAAAGCTTATCTAGCAGCCGGAACATAAGGCGTGAGAGGAGAATACGTTCAAATACTTTGCAGAAACAGGAGGTGAGGGAGATAGGACGAAATTTGTCAGTGCCAGGCTTGGGAACGGGTACAATTGTACTACGAGTCCATGCTAGGGGCACATATCCCAGGCAGAGGCAGAGGTTGTAGAGCCGGAGGAGAGGGTTGCCAGGTATTTTTATGAGTGTGCAAAGAACTGCATAGGTGATGCCATCATCACCAGGAGCTGACTTCTTACTCCTTGCTAAGGCACGTCGTAGCTCTTCCTTAGGTATTGGGTACATCGCCTACCCTTTTCAATCACTGCTTAGTAAGGCGGAACTGAGACGTAAGGCACAATGGTTTTTTTGTGAAGGGAGAGAGTCTTGTATATGAGCTGGAAGGTTGATGGTTCGTGACTGTGCTGACCACTCATCAATAAGGTTCTGTGCATACTGAGCAGGGCTGTGGTGGAGGACACTTGGGGGTTTCTTCTTCACAATCCTGTTGATGAGGTGCCACATGGAACCGATGCTTGTTTGATGGTTGATGCTGTCTGTTCCAATTTTGTGGGCCAGGGGCGGAATCTGTTTGTACACATTGCTGTAGAGCAACTAGATCATCTCTCGATAGTTGATACTGGTGCGAAGTCTCAGGACTTGGTTGTCTCATAAAGGCAAGGCCATCATCCATCGCCTTCTTTTCTGCCTGAGAAATTCGATTATCCAGTGTCATAGCACCAACACGATGCCTGATATGAGGCTTTCTGATATATTGTGTGTGGAAAGCATGTGTGGTACTAACAAGCAAGGAGTAAAGTTTCTCCGGACAGTAGAGGTCAAATGTGGGTTGAAGGTTAGTCATATATGAAATGTACGTAGGCTGGTACTTAGGCGGAATTGTGATGCAAGTGCGATTGTGTATTGGAGTAGGTGTAGCGGGAAGGGAATATTGGATGCTGAGACCAATGTGATCAGAGAAGAGCGTAGGAACTGTTACACAATTAACTCGGGAAGGTACGAGTCCACAGGTCAAGATGTGATCCAAAGTACCACCTCGTGCATGCGTAGATCCACCTGTGTCCCAACGGGTCGGTTGATTTCGACGAATGTATCCTAGAAGTAGGTTCCCGTTGCGGTTCACAGTGCCAGCAAGATCTCCCAAGTCTGGATGACGGGCATTAAAATCTCCCATGTAAACCATACCACGAAGAAGAGTTTTGGGGCTGGAAACTTTGGCTTGTATTTAATCCTACCTGGTGCTGCATATACATTGCACAGTCGTATGGTGCCTCCGCCAAGAGTAATCTCAAATAATTGAAATGTTGTATCTTCATCCTCAGAGTTTGGGAGAAGTCTATGCTGAATTGAAGTGCGTATATAGGTGATGAGGCCATGTCTTACTAAATGGACGTAGGACACATAGCCAGTGAGCGAGGGAGCTTCTTCCCTTGGCTGAGCATTACCAACAAAAGCTTCCTGAATTAGAATAACATCTGGGTGGTTACTATGTACAGTTCCCTTATGTGCAGAAAGTTTTGCCCAGTTTGTAATACCACAGACATTCCACGAGATGACATTAACCCTCTTACACCGAAGCCCTAAAAATCAAAACCTCTCCTGTATGCCGGCGCCGGTTTGGAGTGAGCGCGGAAACGGAAAAAATAATTTTTTCAAAAAATCACAGCGCGCTTAGTTTTGAAGATTAAGAGTTCATTTTTGGCTCATTTTTTTTTTCATTGCCTGAAGTTTAGTATGCAATCATCAGAAATGAAAAATAATATCATTATCATATGTAAATAATGCGATATATGGTAGCAAAAAAAAAAAAATCATAGATAATTGTATTCAAAATCACGCTGTGCAAAAAACGGTCAAAGCTAACGAGTTACTGTTTTTTTCGTTGTATTGTACACTAAATTGCAATCCTTTTGATATATAATACACAGTAAAACAATAAAAGCAACACCGGAAAAATATTATCACAAAATGATGTACGAATTCGTAACGAGCGGACGTAAAAAAATGTTATTTTCAAAAATTCACCGTAATTCTAAATAATGTTCTAGAGACTTCCAATTTGTTTCAAAATTAAGACAAATGATTGAATATTACGATACTGTAATGAGTTTTAGATTAGAATTGCAGATTTCGACCATTTCGGACGAGTTAAATTTGACCGAATGTCGAAATTTTAATATATATATTTTTTATATGCACATATTTCGAAGATTGGAAAAAGCTACAACGTTCAATATTTTTTATTGTATTCTTCATGAATTTGTGCACACTTTGATATATGAAACTCTATAAAAAGGCTAATATGAAAAGGAGCAAATATTAGGATAATGCCATGTACGTATTTCGGAGACTTGCGGCCGCGAATCGGCGCGCGGAGTGAAGGTAATATATTTTTCAAAAATTCACCATAAATCACAATATTGTTTTTAGAAACTTCAAATTTGTTTCAAAATGAAGAAAAATGACGGGAATATTACTAGGCCGTAAGAGTTTTAGCTTACAATTGCGTTTTTCAACTATTTCGGTAGAGTCAAATTTGACCGAACGTGGTTTTTTTTCTATTTATCGTGATTTATATGCAAATATTTCGAAAAAAGAGAAAAGCTACAACCTTCAATAATTTTTAGTTGTATTCTACATGAAATTGCGCACATTTTCATATATAAAACTTTATGTAACAGCTAATTTTAAATGGTGCAAACATTTCGACAATCGCACAAAAAAAATTCTGATTTTTTCGGAAGAGTTACCGCGCGAACGTAATGTTTTTTTTTTTCATAAATTCACCATAAAGATCGAAATATTGGTGGCTAGAGACTTCCAAGTCGTTGCAAAATGAAGTAAATGATTGAATATTACTAGAATATAAGAGTTTTAGCTTACAATTGCGTTTTTCGACCATTTCGGTAGAGTCAAAGTTGACCGAAAGTTGAAATTTTTGCACTTAACGTTATTTATATGAAAATATTTCAAAACTGATAAAAGCTACAACCATGGGTTGTTTTTAGTTGTATTGTGCATGAAATTGCGCACATTTCCATATATAAAACTTTATGTAACGGCAAACTTTAAAAAGGGTGCAAAACAATTAGGACTAATCGCCTACGAAAAAAATTTAATCGGAAAGAGTTATCTCACGAACGTAAGGAAAATGTTTTTTTCATAAATTCACCATAAATCGAAATATTGTGCTAGAGACGTCCAATTTGTTGCAAAATGAAGGCCAAATGATTGAATATTACTATAAATATAAAGAATTTTAGATTACAATTGCGTTTCTCGACCATTTCTGTAGAGTCAAAGTTGACCAAAGGTTGAACTTTTTGCACTTATCGTTATTTATATGAAAATATTTTCAAAAACTGATAAAAGCTAGAATCATGAGTATTTTTTTGTTGTATTTTAAATGAAATTGCGCACATTTTCATATATAATACTTCATGTAAAGGATAATTTAAAATGGTGCAATAATTATGTCAAAGTGACGAAATAATTTCCGAGATGTGTCACTGATACCTTTTAGTGCGATAAGAAAGAAATTCGCGCTTGCGCGCCTGCGTAGCGATTGTAAACAAAACAACGCCTTGATCCGTAAACTCCCAGCATCCCCCAAGGCGCGTGATACAAAACGTTTTCGGCTGGTAGGCCTATAAGTATTTTTTCCCGCGAATTTTTAAAAAAACTTTTTTTGAGCCGACGTATGATACGTCCAATCGGCATACGGGAGACATTTTGACTCGACGTTTAATACATCCAATCGGCGTAAGAGGGTTAAGCTTCACTTGGTTATCGAACATGTCCCTTGGAAGAACGGCGACTAGATGAAGAGGCAGTGGTGACACCGGTATGAATTTGTGGTGTATCACGTGGCAAAGGTCCTGTATGGGGATTAGTAACACTCTCAAGACGTGTAGCAAGTGAGTCAAGTTTCTCAGTGAGTGTAGTAACTGATGTGATAAAACAACCTGCTGAGCTTCAACAAAGAGATTGTAGTGTGTTATCATTAGTAGCAAATTTAGAAGTTAGATTGTCAAAGGAGGTTACGAGACTGTCGATGCGAGTGTCCATGCTCTCTAAACGAGATTCAGTGGCTTCAAAACGTGATGTAAGGGAGTCACACAGAGACTTGAGGACATCTACAGCATTACGAAGTGTAGTCACTTGTGAGGAGGCAGTAACAGTGGGTTTACATCTCGGGCATTTCCAATGCAAGGAGTCTGGTGTAGGTAGAGGTAATGAGGTCGATGTTGATGCCGAAGAACTGTCAACCACTGTGGGTGGTACAGGGGGCCGATGAGGGCAGGTCCGACTGTCATGCTCAGCAGCACAAAATGCACACTTTTCAGGGGCAGCACAGTATCGTGAGATGTGACCGATACCCCAGCATTTGAAGCACCATGGCTTTTCGTCTGGCATTCTGCGTAGTTCACATGATGATAGACAAGGGAGGAAGGAGAAATTAACAAAAGGCAGGGGTGGACCTGGGTGGCTCCAAGTAATGACAATACGATTGATGGACTTCCCATCCTGTAGGAAACGACGTACAGTGTGCACCCCTGTCAGTTCTTTAGCTAATGAAGGATCTACATCCACAGGATATCGAGTGATGAGATATGTAGGGAACTTACGGGGTCTGTTTACAGCATCCTGAACATCTAACACAAGTGACAGAACCTCACCACCCTTGACCCTATTTATGATATCCAGGCGATGCCTCGAAATGTATACAAATCGAGAAGTGACTGCAGATATTTTAACTTCAGCCCATTCCCGATCGAGGCTGAACATCTTGGTAACATCTGATAGCCAGCGAAGCTTCACATTAACCCCCGGATTCTCTCTAAATAGGAGCTTTCATGTATTCAGCACGTGGAGCAAAGGCAGGGAGAACAGTTTTTGTAGCCATGGTAGGTATAATCTGAATAGCGGTCTAGGCAGGGACGTATTTAGAAACTTTATTTTGCAGAGGAAGAAGCATCACACTTTTTAGTTTTAGCAGCAGGGGATGATGGCTCATTACTGCTATCTGAATCATGCTCCATACATCGTTTGTTGGAGGTAGGGGTATGGTCCATGAGACTAGGATCTGCACCAGCAGGGACCAACTTATGAGATTTAGTAGAGACAAGTCTAGGCCAATGTTCCTGTGTAAGCAGATGCTCTTCAACATTATCATCACTTAGAGCAAGGTCCTCCTCAACATCAGCGAGAGTACCAGGTCCCGAGAATTCCATAGTCATTATCTACTGGTGTTTTAACAATGCCTGTATCTGATTTCGTTTCTATGGTACAGTAACGTTGCCATGACGGGGATAACCATGTCACACACACTGTACTGCGCATTAGCGGTGTAGGAAAAACTTGAATGTAGTGGTATGGCTGAGTGAACGAGATTTTTAATCCTAAATAAAGTCTAAGTTCAAAAACTCGTAAACACACTACTGTCACTAAGTACTACCACAGCTTGCAGTCAATTCTAGGTGATGTAGATCTTCGTATCTCCTAAATAATCGAGAAAGTTTTCAGAGCACACAAATGCGCTTGTTGACAGACAAAGTCCAAGATCTTCTTCAGAGAGAGAGAGAGAGAGAGAGAGAGAGAGAGAGAGAGAGAGTTTATCAGTTGTCATTCAGAGTTTTCCACGCAGCACCTGGTTGGTCAGCTAGTATTTTATATATTAAACTTTGGAATTAATAACTTAATTAATTTGTTGCAGAATGATCTGAACACAATAATACACGCAATGCACACATACTATGATATTGCTGTGTGGTGTTTGGTGTATCGGGTGTTTTGCTAGAACGATCTAGGGCTATTTTATTCATAATATTTCTCCATACAGTGCATAGGCGCGAAGGTTGCTTAATTTTTATTTTATGACCAAGGATCTGTCTCATTTTTTCCAATACCTGAAATAATTCTTCACAAATAACCGTTGCAACTTATCATTATTCCTTACCTCCGTGCGAGTTGTTGGTCCCTATTTGGTAGATTTTCTCAAAGGGTATTCTAAAACAATCATTCTTGCGGTTATTCATCAATGGTAAGACATTATTAGGTTGATTTTTTTATATCCCTGCATCTTCATTCCGTTACCTGCGATTCATGTTGCGTCTGAAAATTTTTGTTACTGTTAAAATTTCAAAAGTAAAGAATCAGGGGTTATTTAGCTGTGGTGTTTGGCAGTTTCTAATCTGTTAGGCCACGATTTTGAAGACTTTCATTACGATCGGTATCATGAAACACTTCTTTGGTATTATTTTTGTTACCAAGATATTTATTTTTTTAAACGTCCGATCGGTAATCTGAAATGTCTTAATGTAACCCTAAGTAAGGAAGTTCATAAAGGCGTGGAAAGTAAAACGGCTGTTCTTAGGATTTTTCCGCAGGAATTTTGTAAAATGATGATGGATTACAAATGTCTATCTTTAATGATGAAAATGGATATTTTTTTGTATTAGAAAAATGTTAAACAAATTTTCCAATCCTACTAAACCAGGTGACATCATTATTCTCACACAGATCCTCAAACTTGCTCATGTAAAACCATAATTTCGAAATGTGTCTTTTTCTTGATATGGGAAGGCTGGTAGTTTTGATTTTAATAAAAAAATTGAGAAGTCAAGAATTCACGAAACTAGTTTTGTGTGTTAACTTGGAATTGAAAGATTTTTTTTTAATGTCTGTTACGGACATTATGTATAGGCATTACTGAAGGTTCTTTGCAGCGTCCCCTCGACCCCTAGCTGCAATCCCTTTCATTCCCTTTACTTTACCGCCATTCATATTATCTATCTTCCATCTTGCTATCCACCATCTCCTAACAATTATTTCCTAGTGCAGCTGCGACGTTTTCCTTCTGTTGCATCTTTCAAGTCTTTCTTCTGTTAATTTTGCTTCCAGCACTGAATGACCTTATAGGTCCCAGCGCTTGGCCTTTGACCTAAACTTTTCCACCTGCGATTCATTACTCTCATCAGAATAACCTTTGGAATTGTCATTCAGAGAAGAGTAGTTACCAACCTTCAGACCAGAAGGGAGGGAATCCTTGGGCCTTCGACGTAATCCTTTGTTATGGAGAGAATATAATAACTCCTCACTATGCTGTCTTTTGTATGCTTTTGCTTTTTTCCATCCCGGTTTTTGTATGTGGTTCCAAAAACTCGTTCTTTTGGTCCAAGGTCCATTGGAGAAGTGGTCTCAGCAGTAATAGGAACTTCAGTAATACGACCCCTTTCAGGTGTCATTCCACTTATTGCAGAATCCCATCGTTTACATTTCTCTTCTTTTTATTGAACAGCGAATTTTCAAATTCTACAACTCCCCAGTTAAGTGCCCTTGAAAGTTTTTCTTGCCCCGACGATTCTTCATTTATGGATTCTTCTCTTTTGGCGCCTTTTAGTTTTTTCTCTTTGTATTTCATTATTACTGATGTCATTCTTTCAGGATGTCATTTGTGATCCACTACAAGTAGACAAAGGGTCAATTCCTTGAGCTGTAGAAATAAAAAATTTTCCATGAATGCAAATTTGC
>NC_087209.1:34055380-34071684 GCF_015104395.2 Macrobrachium nipponense | reverse complement strand
TTCAAAATTAGACACCTCGGATAAAACAGAAATCTAAAAACTCGATTAACCGCCAGTCTTCTTATGGCTATGATCTGTGAACCAGTGAAAGCAGTAAGGGACGTAATCATACAAATGAGACAAGCACAACACCAGGGTGTGTCAGAAAGTCTTCTCTGGTAAAGCAGGTGCCCAATTCTTATGTGAGAACAGTAGCATGGAGGATTCCATGGCATCTGTAACAGTCCGAAAAATATTTACAAACGCAATAAAATAAAGAGAGAAATCAAACTATTATATATGCTGGCATTCAAATTGGGTATCTTCAACACAAGTCATACCAGTTTCATCGAGTATCTGAATTTCATTTTGAAGGCACCGCATTGGTAGGCCTTAAAAATCTTCTTACCTAACATTCGTGCAGTTTTCCTCTACATAACATGGGTGTTAACATTTAATCCCTTAAAAATGGAAGACTATTGTTTCCTCTAGAATATTGCCCAAAAATATGTTTGAAGACATTATTTCATCTTCACAATCCTTGATGACATTAACTGATCACTAAAACTATGACTCACTGTTTGTTGACATCGGTCAATATCAGTTTATTTTACCGAATTTACTTGGTTCAAAAGACAATTAAATCAAATTTAAACCCGTAACTCCTAGGGTATCTTTTATGAGTTCCTTGTTTTTAATAGCTAGTATGAAATAAATAATTTCCAGCTTTTCATATTTTGTAAGTGTCTCCCGAGATAACTGAGAAACTTACTATAAAACTACAAGAATATCGTAATCGAGAAAAAGACAAAAGGAGAAAGTCTAGCCCCCAAATTATAAGATCACCGACACCTTGTTAAAAGAAGTAAATGATCGTACCAATTAACTTGAATTATCACAAAGCTCATCACCTCCAACGCAGAGGAGAAATATAAATGAAATTACTGAAATATTGGGGTGGGGCCAGGATTTAATTCCTTCGCAAAAGAAGGGGCCTTTTTCGGAGTCATCCGCCGAGATTAAACAATGAGAGAGAGAGAGAGAGAGTGAGAGAGATGACAACCTGTATTAGCGTCGGATCTAATTTAAATGAAAGTTCCTCGCGTATGGGTTCGGATGAGAAGAGTACAAAAATAACCAAATGAGATATGAGACTCTCTCTCTCTCTCTCTCTCTCTCTCTCTCTCTCTCTCTGATCAGATCATTCACTCTCTCCCTCTCTCTTTCTCAGGTAAAGATATGCTTGCAAACAATGCCTTCTGCCCACGCAAGAATTCCTTATTCCTAGAAAGACAGGAAATATATGAATTAACAGAGCACTAAACAATGTTCAAGAGGAAGCGAAAAGAATAAAGAAGACAATCCATAATAAAACCTTTGTTACAAACAGAATAAGAGAAAAGAGTGAGGGAGAGTGAGAGCGAAAGAGAGAGATAGAGAGAGAAAGGGAGAGAGAGAAGGGGGAGGGCTTCAAAGTAGGGTGAAGTAAGTTTCACATGTTTGTTCGGCTGGTTAAGAAAAAAAAAAGTGGGGGAAGGGAGGGAGGAAGGGAATTTGTGATGGCGTTTGGAAGCCTGTAGGAGGAGAGGAGAAGCCAGAGAGAGAGAGAGAGAGAGAGAGAGAGAGAGAGAGAGAGAGAGAGAGAGAGAGAGAGAGAGAGAGAGTTGAGGAAAGAAGAAAGGAGTAGAGAGAGAAAGAAGAAGAAGAAGAAGAAGCGAGCATCAGGACGATCAGGCAGGGGGCGTGTCATTATCAAGGAGTAGGAAGCGTCATTATGTGATGTTGGGACATCATCATCAGGGTTAGTGTGGTGCCCTTGGGGTTACCGCAACGACCTAACGCACTCTTCCCAACACACCCGACACACCACCTCTTTCACGAACTGTTAGTGCTGGAACGCGCCACTTACTTGCCCTCTTTCATTAATGGTCCAAGACGACGCCATCCAACAACCCGTTGCCTCTTTGGGGACGCCTGCCTTAAATGATATTACCATGCTCTCTCTCTCTCTCTCTCTCTCTCTCTCTCTCTCTCTCTCTCTCTCCATCCAAAGAAAAGATGCTACAATCGGCCGGCTTTGTTTGTGTACCTCTGCGATTATGCCGAGAACACCTGCTTGAGGCAGATTTTTGTCAGGTCTGATGTTACTTCTAACGCAAAATGTGAAGTCTTTCACTGGAAGCAATAACACAACTGGCACTGTACGTGTCAGAAAGACTAATCTATTGTCAATTTTAGGGAAATTGGCTTCCCTCCAATTTCCTAGCAAATAACGAGAAGCATAACTTCGTGAAATTCAGATAAAAACATAAAACTCCCCATAAAACTAAGTAGGTAAAGACTGAAGACATGGTTCACGACTGATAGGTAAGGAGTCCAGCTCACTACCTGATTCTCTTGCCACTACGCTGAGTGTGCGCCTCTACTCCCTGCAGATTTTCCTCTTCACCTTACGAGATCTCTCTCTCTCTCTCTCTCTCTCTCTCTCTCTCTCTCTCTCTCTCTCTCTCTCTCTCTCTCTCTCTCTCTCTCAGCGCGAAAAAATTCCGAGGTGGGGTAAAAAGAAGAAGAGAAGATAAAAAAAAGAGCTGTTTTCAGGGCTGTATTGTCACAATCTAATCAGGGCAAAGTGTTGCTGCAAATACAAGGTAGTATTATGCCCCTTTTCCCTTCCCAAGACTTAAGGTTTGATTTTCTTTGATCCCGCGACTCCTCCACATTATGAAATTGTAAAAAAAAAAAAAAAAAAAAAAAAGCAATATCTGAGGAGACGCGAGGAAAACATTTCTTTCGATTTACGCAGAAAATGTCTGTTATCTGTACTATCTTTTCATATTTTCAAAGCTAATAAAATATCCATATGCAACGATAAGGTTATCTTTATTTAGTTTCGTCATCAATGGTGCATTATATATAACCTCTACAACGTAAGTTCGAGAGTTACTCAGAGGAAACTCAACTTTCTAGTTTCATATCATTAGTACTACTTTTACGAACATTAAAAGATTCCATTACTAGAAATTTATTTAAAATGGATAAAAAGACCTACGTAATATATATGCAAATGTAAATTAAACCTTTAACGAGGAAGTTTCGCCGAATAGATCAAATGGCGTCTTCACCTAGACGCAAAAGGTAATCTGTATATTTATGCAATGTCCATAATTTACACTCATACAGACAGGCACCCGAACACACACAAAGACACACAATATATATAGATATATATATATATATATTATATATATTAATATTTAATTATATATCTATATATTATATTATATATATATTTCATTATATATATTATAATACATTTTATATTAATATTATTAAAATAAAAACTTAACAAATATTCGTAATATTGTATTACCACTATCATCTTACGTTCTGTACATTATCCTTATAATACCCTCACATGTCTGTGTAAATCGGGAAAAACTATGAGGAGTATGAGCTTCACTGGAAACCGCACACGCTTTCTCAGTTAGATTATCACTATTCATAAAAACTTCTATCAAGCCGCACCATATTAGCAATTGTCCCATCAAGCAGCAAAAGTGCACTCGAGCTCGGAATGAGATTTTCTTATAAGAGAGCTACTTGCATTATGTGAAGTACTGAACAAGACAAACCTCTAAAACTATAGGTTTCAACCACAAACTCTGAGCAATGTAATGGCTTTATCTTAATAATAATAATAATAATAATAATAATAATAATAATAATAATAACATAATAAATAATAATAATAATAATTTTCTGGAAAAGTAAATCCACAATAGTATGTCTGTTTGATCTTTTATTTAAAACATACAAAGCAGAAAGCTTTCGATGACCTGCACGGTCCTTCTTGACAAGGAGGACCGTGCAGGTCATCGAAAGCTTTCTGCTTTGTATTTTAAAAAACAAAATCAAACTGACATATTATTGTAGATTTACTTTTCCATTTTATTGAATCGTGGGATTATGAGTTTTCTTTGAATAATTTTTCTAGTACAAAATTTCTAAGGACAGCAATAATGATTACAATACTGTGCTTTAAGTAACAATGAAAAATTTTTTCCCTTCTTTCAAACTCAAAATATATATATATATAAAAAATTGAGATATGGCAATTTTGAATTACCACATCGTCATCATTCCAGTACAGTCTAGTGCAGCACCCCACAAAGCAAAAAAATAACTAATATTCACCAGGAAAAAAAAAGAATGTACGCGCAATAACTATATTCTAGGATTCGTAACTTTACTTTTAAGGAACTATTTATTAATGGCAGAGTTGTGTTATTAAAGGTGAAGAAGACGTGTCTCCCATTATCAAGATCACGATTAACTAGCTCCTACAATGGCGTGAAAACAGTAAGGCATATATGCTACGAGAGCATGTGACCGCGAAAAGCAGGGTCAAGATTATCGTTTTATTCGTGACGATCAAAATAACTGTTTTTATTTTTTCAAAGTTTCAAAGAATGTTGCGAAATCAATTGATAGAACTACTACGGCAGAAGCTTTTCAGCGATAAGTTTGACAGTAAACAACTTCAGTCATCTCTCCCTTGAACTAATATTTCAACATTACCGTTTACTACTCTGCTTCATCAATTCAATATTCAGTAGTTGATATTATGAGCTGCCGCCTCAATAGTTCACAATTAAAAGCAAAACTAACAATTCTACCATAAAACACTAATTAAAGTATACGCAAAAATTAAAAAACACAGCAATCATATACTTCAAAGAAGTTTAATTATTTCTTCCTAGAAAAACAAACCCTACTAAGGAGGTGAGCGAAAAGAAAAAAAACAAACATATGGATACATAAGGAACACAAAATCAAGCAAAACTCTTGGAAAACAGGAAATAGCCCAGTTCTTAAATTTGAGGGATGTTTCAAAACAAAAATGATGAGCCAATATAACAATGAATTAAACTGTAATATAAAAAAATAAACTATGCTAATTTGTTATGAAGTACAAAAGATTGAGCACAGCTGGGATAAATATAAACACACGAAAACATTACTGCATTGCAGTGAAGAATAATAAGTAACGGTTGATAAAACTGGAGAAAGAAAATGACAACCTATGGGTTTCATTACCATATACGTACAAGCTTAAAAGAAACTGTATGGAAAAAATTATGCGAAGAAAAGAGGATATAACCAACAGACAACAACAGATACAAGTAACAACCGATAGAGGCAGAACAAAAAGAGCACGTAAACTTTAATTTACTAGTTAAAGAATGGAATCTATAAGTACTTTCAAAGAAAACAGACGGCGACTAATAACAAAATGGATTTCGCCGAGGAGCCGAAGCACCAAACGGAGATGAATTCTGACGAGACCATATCAAAAATATGAGTGGGTTATAAAAGATGCCAGACACCTTATGGGAACCAATGAAATGGTCGTTAAAATCAAAACTTAAGAGCAATGCGACGCATAAAACCTGGAGTAAAAATCGAACCCCTTTTTCCTTAACTGAAAGAATGTTAAACGAAAAGCTTAAGTATATAAAGGGAACTTCGTCTTTGGGGAAAGAACACCCACAGAGCTCGCCACAATGGATGGGTTTACAGTCAGAAATAGTTGTTAAGAAAGTTAACCAGGTGAGAAATGTAGCAGCCTCTTTCCTTCCCTCCTCTCTCACCTGAGACAAAGTTATGGTTCAACTTAAACAGGTAGCCTTAGTCTATGTTTCTAAGTTGCTTCCACAGAACTTACAAGGCTGAGAGGTTAGCTTACAGAAGGTGTCTTCTTTATATTCAATTTAATTGTTTTTTATTTGTTTATTTATTTGCCTTTCAGCAGGAAGGATGTTAGACTGCAATGATTTAAATTTAAATATATAAAAATACAAAAATAACCGATGTCGTCCTTCATGGAAGATTTATCTCTTAAATATGCTGATTAAACCTATCAATAACCTTTACATTTCATAACTTGTTTTTCATAACTATATTTAAAGAAAATGTCCTGGTAAATTTCGCAAGCGCTGCAATCTTTCTCTGCGATTAAAAAGGTACAATTTATTATTCAAGAAACGTTAATTTTTTTCTGGTACACCTCACTTGGGTTATAAAGTACTATCTACACATACATAAAATTTCACACCAGCAACTGTACCATATAGTATTATAACAAAATACATCCATACACAATCACAGACTCATATATATATATATATATATATATATATATATATAGATATATAAATTATATATAGAGATAATATTATAAATATATATATTATGTTATATATATATATATATATAATAATGACATTCATTCCCTAACTAGTACCAGTCATTCTTTTTTTTTTCCAATGTTTAAAAATAAAACTGATAAAAATAATTCATTTTTCCCGTCAAAATCTGAAAGAAAACCGACAAGTCATCTCTGCCATTCTTCCCTTTCTTCATAAGATAGCCATAATTCAGTGGTGCACATACCTTCGCCGCATCTAAATCTAAACTGACTTAAATATTTTATATCACAAGTCCAATAAAACTATATGCAAAAGCATCTTTCTTGATTTCCCTTTTCCTTTCAGTAAGCGAATTCCTTTAAAGCTATTCGGTATATTGATCATAACGCCTAGACGAACCATGAACACGGCAATATATAAAGATTCCTTTTTTAATAATGAAACTTGCCAATCCACACGAGGGAAAAAAATAAAGACTAAAAAAAATTCGTAAGGGAAATTAGTGAAATGAATTCAAGACTTCATTTGCCAAGGTTATGGGATTCGTTCCTCTGAGCACAATCGACTTCTGCTCGCATAAACGAGCGAACGTTGCACACACAACTGCAGGGAGGTGATACAGCTTCAGAAAACTCGAAGTCATTAAAAGTGCCACGTAATCCCAACTAATTAGTATTAATGAGTTTTGTTCTTACACCATTACAGCAACCATAACAGAACGATAGCATCACTTAGAGAAATTAAACTTTAGAAATGGATTGCAAGGTAAAGATATTGGTTTATCAATGCAAAAAGGTAGTAATGAGGGAAGCATAATGTGCGCAATATGCACTCTTTAATGGCGGCACGAACACACACACAAACACACACATGCCTACTAGCATTTCAGGATAGACATTGCCAATCGCTTTTTTTTTTTTTTTTTTTTTTTTTTTTTTTTGTGCATACATACATGAATACTAACATACACATATATGTGTAACGTGTAAATATATATTTATGTATATGTATATATAATCAAATAACCATACACGTGTATATATATATGCGTATATATGATGTATGTGTGTATATATGTGCATGTATGTGTATATATCTATATCTATATATATATATATATATATCCTATTACATATAGATAAATAGGTAGATAGATATATAGATATATATATATATATAGACAATTAAGTAAATAGGTAGAGAGTAGATAGATAATCGCACAAGATGGATGTTAATTTTGCTGATTTATTATCCATTATTCCAGGATACAAGTCACTGCCTGCACAAACGAAAACAACGGATTTAAAATAGATGCCTGTATCACTGTCCTCGCCGGGAATCAAAACTAGGCGCTCTCCATATTAAGGATCGCTTCTTAAAACCAAGACTTTAAAGTCATACTTTATATATATATATATATATATATATATATATATATATATATATATATCATATATATTATTTTATATAATATATATAGATATATATATATATATATCATATATAATTATATATAAGATATATATCTCATATCTTCATACAGGAGAGAGAGAGAGAGAAGAGAGATAGAGAGAGAGAGAGAGAGAAGGAAGATAGCGAGTGACAAGAGAGATTATTTAAAATAACAGACTGATGATGCTGACAAAACCATAGTTTCAGGGAGTGGAGAAAGGGGAAAATACCAGTCTAAAAGAAGGGTGGGTCAATAATAACAGAAGGAGAAGGAGAAGAAGAAGACGACGACGACGAAGAAAGACAACGCTGTGAGAACAAGCTCTGGGAGGTTATGAATGAAGATTTAAGGGGGATAATTGGACTGGTATACCAGATGTCGAAGACTTGAATGCATTTGTGGATGCGTTTCAAGTTACGGAAGTAGAACTGATGAAAGACACTATTAATATGCTGGAATAACCGAGATGATTTTTGCTGGAAGTGAAACGACACCTCGCACACTCACTAGACTATCATGCCAAATACGGAATGCGGAAACGGAGCCTAATGATTCGGAATTGGAAGTCATAGGTAAGGCAGCAAAGAAAGGTGTCCCGACTGAATATGGTGGGCTGAGAAGCATCGCAACCACGGCGCGGCTGCAATGCAAACCTAAGGTAAGTTTATTCTCAACAGGTTGGACAAAGAAATTGATAAAAAAGCGTAGAGATGAACAAGCTGGTTTTCGACAAGGAGGAGTTGCACAAATCAAATATTTCTGTTAAAAAATATTACTCAACTGAGTATGAAATTTAAAAATACCTTCTTTTGGCTTTTGTTGACCTCGAAAACGTATTTGACACCACCCACAGAACTTATTCTACTTTATTTGAAAGCAGATAAAAAGTCAATGTCGATGTGGTTTTAACACGTGACCTTGCAGCAAATAGTAGGGTCCTACAAAGGAACGTTATTTCACCTTTAGCTATTTACAACCTCGTCCATATCATATTGAAAAAAGCGATCCAAGGTGAACAAAATGTTAAAGATTTGAACAATCAAAGAAACTTGACCCATTTAGAATATGCAGATGATTCTGTTTGAACGGCAAAACAGTACAAAATTTACAAAGTTTCCTTAATAAAAATGCATAAAATATAGAGGAAATGAGACAAAATATAATTCAATGAGAAAACAGAAGTAATGAGAACGGACAAGAGCATAAGGAAGAATAAACATTAGAAGGAAAAATTGTGATTAAGGTAGAATATTCCGAATATTTTGGAACAATGATATCCAGTATAGGTTCCCTAGAGTTGGACTTTAGTGAACGACTGTAAAACACAACACGTACAAAGGGCCAGATCAAATAGATTGACAATGCAAACGAAAGTAAGATTATATGGAGGTCTAGTACTCTCTGTATCTATGCAATAAAGATTTATTCAATTTAATACTAAAGCTTTAAGAAGTAGATTAGGAATCGGATGGCAAGATAAAGAGTTAGAAATTATATTTTCATGGAAAGTACTCAAGTTCCATATACAGATGATCTAATAATGAAAGGGATGGCTTGAATTTGTCCTTCACACAACCCCTAGAAGAGTAAGTGGTGTCCTTCTTGGTTCCTTTGGGCAACAGAAGAGTAGGGGGATACAGGCCTCCTTAGATAAGAATTATGATAAGGAAAGAAATGAAAGGAGACTGAAGAGGGTAAAAAGCATAGAAGACATGAGTGCCAGTATTTCACCGAGTCCTTTGCATAACATGCCGCTGAAAGTAAATAAATAAATTAATATTATATATATATATATATATATATATATATACATATATACATACATACATAAATACATATACATATATCACCGCGAAAGGCAACGATAGATTTCTTTTCTCAGACACCACGCATTTCCAACAATACAATTTGTGAATAAAAGCTTTTTTCTTAGTTTAAGCATAACTATCGCCAAGTGGTAATCGTTGAAAGGGCTTGAGTAAGACCAGGATTCCATAAGCTACAACAACTAAAATGAAAATACCTCCCTGCGTTTAATACTAATCACAGATGTATTTTGGTACTAGCGTTACGTAAATTGCTAAGTCTGTCTATTACGTTATATCATAAATACTTCATTGATCATAAATATTTCATTAATACAACTATAAAACAATAACTCCAATACTTGGGAAGACGTGAAAATCCGTGTAGACAAAATATCAGCTTCCCATTAGTGTCAAAATCAAAATATGCCTCCTTTGCTCTGCAGTGATGATAAAACTGAACTATCCCCGTGGTTAATGGAAACTCTCTTTGGGATTGAATATTGGTGAGCAAATATACTGATTTACAATCAACCTCTGTTTGATTCTTAACATGTAATATCCTGTGTGTGTGTGTGTGTGTGTGTAAATACAAAATATATGCTGTAAATTGTCATTCACTATTCAGCAGCATACAAATCTATATAATTTCCAGATTTAGAATATAACGAATATATAACAAGAGCATGACTGAGAGAGAGAGAAGAGAGAGAGAAGAGAGAGAGAGAGAGAGAGAGAGAGAGAGAGGTAATTAACAAGCAGCCGTCGGAAATTCAAATTGAAATAAAACAAGGATAGTTAAGAGGGTGCCAAATAATTTTCCAAAATTCCTCCAATTACACCAGTTTAAACGTGGTGGTTTCAATTTTACTGGATTTAAGCAGAACTACCTACTTCTTTAATGTAGAGGTTAGCGTTTTTCCATTCTACCCAAGTAACAACACGTAAAAAACGCTATGTAATAATAATAATAATAATAATAATAATAATAATAATAATAATAATAATAATAATAATAATAATAATAATAATAATAATAATGACAACAACAACAAGGTTACTACCGTGAATGTTTCTGGGCCTCAGATCTGTTCCTAGAATAAAACCTACGTACTACGACTAATTATTGTAGTGAGCTTTCTACCTTAAAAACATATACAGAGCGCAAGACTTTGTTCCGTCGGGTAACTCGGACTTGGTTAAAGGTCGAGTATTCTTTGACCTTCTAATGTAATACAGCACTTTTGCGTTACGCAACTTAAGGAACAAAGTTTTCTGAGAAAATGTTCATACACGCTTCGTTCGTTGCTGATAGGATTGATAAAATGAGAAATGTTTAACTTCCACATTTTAATCCTAATATAAAAAAAAATACAATTACGTACATTTTATCCGCCACATTACCTTCCGTAAAATAAAGGAGATATTAACTTATATCTGGAATATTCATAAATCATACTGAACGACGAAGAGCAGTAACATATCTTTCGTGTCTCCACATACACAACGAGTTACCATTTACGAACGCATTGACATGAATTATAAAACAACGACAAATATCTTGAAAAAAAAAAAAAAAAAAACTTCTTTGTAATAACTTCCATATGCCAGAGAAGAATAAATAAATACATATCATATGAAATAATGCACGTGACATGTATGGGAGGGGAGAATCAAAGGTCGACCACACGGAACAGCGCTCACTATTACCGTGCAAATTTCAATTCAAATTTGATGAGTTAATTACAAATTATGTTCCAAACATGGTTCGCCGAAAGGGCAGAAAGAGTGGCAACAATGTACTCCACTTAGAGAGAGAGAGAGAGAGAGAGAGAGAGAGAGAGAGAGAGAGAGAGAGATTAATTCCACGAAACCCCAAGCGACCCTATTCATCACATAACTGCACGTTTATACAAGATATGGGTATCATATTTTACTCATTAATTCCATTAAATATCTTGAAAAACTGATTTGCTCTTGCAATGACAAACCTTCAGAAACTGGATTTATGGCATGAGTTGTGATTCACTCATAATTCAAATATATCTTTTTGACATATCAATCTTCCATTATAATTGTCCTATAATTTGTATTCATTAGTAATGTTAATATCTTCCGTTAATCGACGCAAAAACAAAGTTTGATATACAGACAACCCACAGTAAGTGGAACTCTTGTGTGTGTGCAAATTCCATAAGAGATGATAAAAATGTATCTTTTAATATATTTTCCAGACCTTTTGTTCACACTTAGTGTAAAAAAAAAATATATGTATATTATTTTGGCGTACGAAACGAAAAAATCCACGTAAAATTGTTGAATTTATGTGCAATGTGCATCAAGCACCCAACCATGCAATTTACCGTGATACAAATAAACAGCAATTTAAGTTCCCGAAATATACTTATAAGGCATAATTATAAGGGATTAAATACAGAGCTGCATATATTTATTGTACGTGTGGTTTATTGCAATAAGCAATGTCATTTTTCCAAGAAAATATATGAGATGGTATATAGTGATATCAAAATACTACATGGTACATACACACACTAACTTATAATGGTGAAAAGACACCATATATATTCCCTGAAACGGACCCTAAAACATATTTAACGTTTGTCAAAATGAAGAGAAACCTAAATACAGTGTTCTCTTTCATAACTTCATATTTAAATGTATGACAAAAACAGAAGTTACAGATGTTTTCGGAATAAGACAATAACAAAGCTGTTTATGCTTCTAATGAATTAGTACTTTATCCGAGCCATAGCTGCGTACTTGTTATATACAAAGGAGTGACGTACTCATGCATACCATAAATATATAAATGCATAAATACATTTACACATACATACATTACATACACGCACATTCGTGCACACATACGTGTGTGTGTATGTATGTATGTATATATGTGTGTGTGTATATATATATATATATAATATGTATTCACACACGCATATATATGTGTGTGTGCGTGTGTGCACGAGTATGGTTTCGAGAAAATTAATTGATATTTCATAATATTAACAATGAACTGACAATATCAATCAATAGATAAATTAATGATAGAAGTACTCACCCGAGCACATATATACATAAAGTATTCGTGCACATGAAGCAATACGCTAAAAAACAAGGCAACAATGAAACAACAACGGGATGCAATCTTAATGTGCGTGAACAGAGTGAAAAGGTGAGAGCAAGCTGAATATAACCATATCAAAAGTAATATAACCATATCAAAAGTAATGAAACGCAAGAAAAAGAACGAGAAAACTTCACTTAAGTGATCACAAGGCGTTCATATTCCATGACCATACATAAAATCAGTTCTAAGATTTAGGATCAAATAAAAAATCTGTCATATTCACGATCACAAATATCATGACTAAGGTGCATAATAGCATACAAAGAATCTTGCTGATTCATAATCGTATGCAAGGATTATTCTGTTAAAAACCATCAAGTGTTTTAAGTCAAAGATAAAGAACGTTTCAATTTCATGACCACATAAAAAACTTGAAGGTTTATGATCACATATGAAGCTTTTAAGTTTATGATTATATACAAAGGAAGTTTAAGGCTTTATGATAACATAAAAGGAGCTAATAAGGTTTTCAAACGCAAAAGGGAACTTTTCTGGTAGATAGCTATTGATGAGACTTCCAAGCGGTAGATGACATGACCGTATCCGACCTGTTTCGCATTCCGAGACGGGTACTCTTATCCGCTTAGTTTCCCTATGGATAATTCCGGAGTCTGGCGATTCCACTGCAGTTGCTCTTCATTATCCCTTGTCAATTCAGTCTCCAAAGACCACAGGGTAGCCATTTCTTCAGAGAAACATAAAGCCTATCAGCCTAATAGCCTCCTTCCACTGTTTCTCAAAAAGTTACATACAAATAGATCCTTGCGTGCTAGTGTATTTCGTACCTTGCAATGAACACGGTACCTTGCTGATTCCCTTTGGCATAACACTATATTCATGTCGTAAGTTGGAAATTGGTGAGCATTAAAATTACAATAAAACATTTGAATTCTAATGAACAACTCGGGCTTCTTCACCAAATGTTATAAGTGCATAGTTTTTAGTTGAAGTGTAGAATTAAGTCCCCATACAAACCTCCAGCTTTCTCTAAATGTAGGGGATGTTTCAAGCTTCCCCTAATGTCAAACAAAGATCTCAAGGGAAATTTCAAGTCTAAACAAGTTCATAAAAATTCTAACTTCGCACAGAAAAGAAATAAAAATTTAGATTAATCAAATTTCAATCACAAAATTGTACGTTTTGAAGAAAGTATTTCATACATATAAGTTTTTCATTTCGCATAAAGTACATGAGGTATGGATGTGTGTATATGTATAATATTATATATATAAACCTAATTCAAATGATGCCTACCTAGGTAGGATGTATGTGAATAAAAAAGATTTTCTTAAACCAGTTCAAGAGCTCTTTGTTGTTGCACATGTGCCACATTAGTTCCTTCATCTAAACAAAACGACTGATTCAGCGTTGTGAATAAAGCAACGATCCTATTGAATACCCTTATAAGCTCACCATTCAAACCGTGAATTGTAGTTCCGTGCGCTACTATCTTTTAATATGTGGTAATTACTTCGTTTTCTTGACTACAATCAATACATTTTGAGGAGTCTCAGTTTTTTTTAATCAGCCACACCGTGCTCAAGGCTCTCTTGCAATGGTGCTTTGATCGTGGGAAAAAAAAGGACTCGTCAGAATCTGTGAAGATACTGGGACCCCAATTTGCCCTTGGTTATCACCAGAGTAGTCTGAACTTGCTTATACTGCGTAAGGAAATGAAATACATCACATCACAACCGATTTTTCTGACACGAAAACTAACTGATATATTTCTTAGGCTGTTTCCTACGTATCAAAGATGAAGTGCGATATCCATGTATCTTTTAATTAGGATAAAAATGACATAGAATTCCTCGATGTTCTAGTTTAACACTTGCTATAATTCTTATGAAGAAATTTCCCTGTAATGTTAGTCCAGTTCATAATTCAGACATTTGTCATTAGCTAAGGGACATGGCCGTCCAGTACATAATTTGATCACATCTGCTGCATTCTAAATCACCTGCATGAAAACTACATTATTCTGTTAGTGGCAAGTCAAGTCTCTTCCGTTGATAGCAGAGGGAAGACGTCTTAGGACACTGATTTAGCAATGGACGCAATCAATGTAGTTCGAGGCCAAAAAGTTGCATTGAGATTGTTTTTACTTCCATGCCACGTCTCAATGGCAGATGAATGCCCATTGACGTACGACACATAGTGATTATTAACATAGACGGTTTCTGGTGGAAAATAATGAATTACACCTAATCTTGGGTACAGGTTGTCTAATTCATTATAAAAATTTCTCATTCGTGACCATGAATATGGAAAAAATAAATTCATGCAAAAAACTTCTCATGGTCAGAGATACATCATGATCCTTTAAGACTCGTCAAAATCTATCAAATATACGTTAAATAAAAGGTTTACGAGTAAGGCCTTGCTAACCATGGTCAAAACTAGATATAAACCAACACTACGGATCACATCAAGCCTTGAAATGTACTAACACAATCACAAAAGAAGATTTTTGTTTGTTCATGACAATATAGAACAGATTCAAATAAGTTCTTTATTATAGTAATAACTAAAGTTCTTTATTTTGGGATTAAAAGAGGATTTCATATCAACGATCTCGAAATAGGTTCTTTCATACATAAAGCTTCCAGAACTTTTGACAGAAGTTTAAAAGCTTGATTTAGAAACTTCTCTCAACTATTTTTGTGTAAAAACACTTTCATATTGATGAACAAAGTGGAGACATTATGTTTACATTTACGAACGATAACATGCTTGAAGATTATAACACCAGCGTGGCTTTCAACCACCGACATGACGGAATGTCAAAATAAATAAGCAGCATTAAACATACCACATAACAGGTTTGAGCAAAGTGATAGCTGTTATCAAATTTTTAGTTGGTGATAATTATAAAAAAAACTTTTTGGGGTCACAATAAAGATTAAACTTGTTGATATCTTTAAGAATAATATACACAAGATGTCTTCTTGATTTGAAATATAAGAAACCATTTATTTCTAACAAAAGGTTTAGAATGTTCTCCTTCATATTCACAGACAGAGAAGCTTAGAGGCTTAATGAAGCATAAAAAGAGGTTTCCTGGTTTTATGATCACAGACCAAGAAGATTCAAGACTTCTGGTCAAAGGTAGGAAGGGTTATTACATGACGATAATCAAGGCCATAAAAGCTTTCTAACTTGTGATAACGCAGTTCTCAGGAATGAAAGAAACTAAAGCACCTCTCTGGTTCATGAGCAAATGGAAAGCCTTTCTAAATTTCCTGAACATGAAAAACTATAGTTCGCTACTATAGACATCATCACCTATACGGTTCGTGTTCACAAATCTTAAGTTCTAGGCCTTTGAAAGAAATTTCACCAAGATGATGTACTGGAATTCTACCATTATTGATGGCTAAATATCTACACGCAACTTGACATAACTTTCTGTTTCGGTATAATGGATCACAGATCCTCAAAATCTACTGTAAAGAATAAAGAAGCACTAAACCTTATAGCCACAAAAATAAGAACATAAAGCTTTATGACCCCACATAACCTAACATCCAATTTTTCAAGACGATTAAGATGCTTTGCTATATGACCTCAAATAAGTTAGCCTGGAAGCTTATAAGCTGGCCTGAAGATGTTTAATTAAGTTTACATTTATAGAAGCAAAAAGATATTCTGTTTTTCGTAACAAGAAACCTAGATCATTTGTGATCATCAGTGACTGTAAGTTT
>NC_087209.1:33985380-34045380 GCF_015104395.2 Macrobrachium nipponense | reverse complement strand
TGGTTAAAATATATGAAAATATATTAATTCCGAGGTAGAGCAAATTGGATATTAAAGGACATTTGTAACTTGATGTATGTATATGAATCACGACGATGTGATAAAAATTCAAAATATGGCTACGTGCGGTAAACATTCGACTTTGTTAACATGGCAGAGGGGGTTGGATATCGATTCTAATTACAAATACCTGAGTTCGACAGTGATTTGAACGATCGGAATCGGTATCTGCACGCTGGGCACTGGTTCAAAACCACATGAGGGAAAAATTATTATCAACTAAAAAATTCCCCTTCTGTTAACATATATGAAAATATATTAATTCCGAGGTAGAGGCAATTTGATATTAAGGATATTTGTAGCTTGATGTATGTATATGAATCACAGTGATGTGATAAAAATTCATAATATGGCTATATGCAGCAAATGTTCGACTTTGTTAACATGGCAGAGGGCGTTGGATTTCAATTGTAATTACAAATACCCAAGTTTGACGGTGATTTGTAAGGTTGGAGTCGGTATCAACTTATACCTCCCTTGTTGGCCGATTTCTGATTTCTCTGTCCGTTGGGCACTGGTTCGAACTCATGAGAGGACAAAATTTTTATCAACTAAAAAATTCCCCTTCAGTTAACATATATGTAAATATATTAACTCTGCGGTAGAGCGAATTAGATATTAAAGGATATTTGTAGCTCCATGTAAGTATATGAATCACGGTGATGTGACGAAAAAATTCGTATATATATATATATAGATATATATATATATATATATATATATATATAATGTTTTTGTGTGGTTAGCAATGGATATTAGCCCTCCTCTATCTACTCCCAGCTGTGTACTATGATGAACCTTTGGCGTCCACAGATTCCTAGAAAATTGATTCCCTTCTGTCAACACAGAAGCATCGAGTTTTAATAGATCTGGTCCATAACGTTTTGTCTTTGTACGGGAGTTGAATTCTTATAGGATTAGCGTTCCACTTCAGATAAGCCAGTTTGATACTGGCTGCTACCATGGTGGTAGTAAGCCTGCGATACTGACAATAATGCATATTGTCCCATGGCACAAGAGCACTTACTAAATCTTGAAACTTCTGTTAGGATAAAGTGCTTCCTAAATGGTGGATGAGACAATTTCTTTTCAGGCCAACGATTATCACGTTGTGTGATACTTTCAAATAACTAACCACCCCAGTGTTGTAAAGGGATGCTGTTTTAACCTTCTGTCTAGGAAGTATCAATGGCCTGGAATACAACTTTGCTGTGTTATGAAGCAAAGGAATGGATAGTGGAAGGTTGTGGATACAATATCTATGTCCACAGCGTAATCCCCAACATTATAAAAGGGCATCACACACATGAACCATTCTCAGAAGTTGTTGGTAACATATCCAGGACACTTGAGTCCATCTTACCTCCCTTGAGCTAGCCCTCGCTGTCCCCACGTGGCTGTCCAGAGCCTCAGTTACTTTAGTAGTGAATCCCTTTGAATCCCTTTAACACTACTCTCCATCACTGGCACCATCAAAGACAAAGAATCCATCTCTTGACTTAGGTTATGTGCCTGAGTTAAGGTTCTTCTGTCAGTCGCATTCCTGTTACTCTTTTACACCTTTATTTTCCTTTTCATAGTGCGATTTACCACAATGAGACCTGTATCTTGTTTTATTTAAAGTAAGTGTGTAATGTACAAGTGCTTTATCCAGTGTTTCCGAAATAGAGTTGCCTTGCACCTTCTGTGCAATATATAACTCGATTCCTTATCAGTACATTCTCACTTGCAGCAGTGTTCTCATTACAGAAAGGTGTTAGCCTGCTGCGAATGTAACAATCATCTTACATGCGCAGTGTTCCTCTCCTCTCTCTTGTGGTGCCCTTTGAAGCAGGCCCCTGTGAGGTTCTTCAGAGAATTATCCAGTTGCTTGTTAATCTTGTTATATGGCAGAACTCTGTCTACCTGTCTTTATTTATGCTTCCATTCTTCTGATAAGTGTGTTTTTTGAAATTTATATATAATTAAGTAAAACTTGAGTGTTTACTTGATAACTTCCCCCTTGAAGAAGGCCCTCAGCTGACACTTTTGCATATGATTTTACCCAACCCATCATTAAAGTCAGATTCTGCTTTCCTAAGGTAGTTACCGTAGCATTCAGCATAGAGCAATATCTATCTATCTATCTATCTATCTATCTATCTATATATATATATATATATATATATATAGATAGATAGATAGAAAGATAGATAGATAGATAGATGGATAGATAGATATTTGTTTGATTAACTTTATTAAGTGTCTCTTAATGATCTAGTATTGTAAACTTATTTTAATTTCACATTATAACAATTATGGTAATTTTCATTTACTTAAGTGTCTTTTCGAATCTTAAATATTTCTTAATAGTTTAAATTGTAAGGCTCAAATTGTTTCATAGTAAGTAACTTGGCCAACAGCTCCTTTTCTATGGTGCTATATCTTGTCTGAACTGGACTCAGTTTTTTGTAATAGGAGGACATCAGGTGCCTAACCTTCTCTTTCTCCTGAAATGTGACCACACCGATTCTGATGTCACTGGGCTCATCCACTAAGCAGTAAGGCAAGTTGTGATCAGGTGTGTAGAGAATGGGCCTGCTGATAAGAATTGCCTTGAGATTATTGTAACCCTTCTCGCAATCTGGGGATGTACCAGAATGGTTGCCTCTTCGTTATAAGGGCAGCTGTGTTAATGAAGTTCAGAATGAATCAGCGGAAGTATTGAACCACGCTAACAAATCACTATACCTCCCTTTTTGTTCACAGATATGGCATATTGCGAAAAGGTTCAGTTGGCATCCTTGGGAATTAGTGTCCTGCTTCAGACATGATGGCCAAGTGATCTCTGCCACCCGGAACTGACATTTTTTGAGGTTGATGACCAGATTTGCCTTTCAGAGGGCTTTAAAGATCTGGTAAAAAATTTTCAGGTGTTCCTCCCAAAAGTAAGCATATATGTCACTATCAGTGAGATAAATGATGCAGCTCTCTCTGCCTTCTAGGAAAGCAACTCAGAGCATTTTTTAGGCTGAATGGCATTACTCTGCTTTGGTAGAAACCCTTCAGGTTGACGAAAGCAGTCAGAGGGCTCTACTCCTCCGACAAGGGCACCTGCCAATATCGTTTTTCAACATCTATTTTACTTAAGTATGGAGCACTACCTAGACTATGTAGACACATCTCAATCCTCAGGAGAGGTTAAGGCTAGGGCTGCATTACTTCATTCGGCTTCCTGCAGTCAATGCAGAGCCTGTGTCTCTCCCCCTCCTTCCTTGGGAAACAAAGTGACAGGTGAGGACCATGCAATGTCATTTTTCTTGATCAAGCAAAACTCATGTTGGAACTTGACTTGGTCCTCAATCCTTTTGGCTTTATTGGGGTTATTCTTGTAGTATCCTTGTGCAATCGTCTTGACATCTTTCCAAAGTTTTTTTGTATATTCGGCTGCATCAGTGTTTTCAAGATAGTCTTGGGTTATCTGTGGGCACTTGCTCAACAACTGTAGCACATCAGATCGTTTGTGTCGTCCAGTCCCGGAGTGATAACTTCGATGCAGCACAGTTTCTCTGAATTAGTTGAGGGCAGTGACAGCAATGCCAACAATCATGCTTGGACTTGGTAGGGGGTCCTTGGTCTTCTGTACCTCTTGGAGGACATATGGATTGAACAGATTTATGTGGAGCCATTTGGCTCTTCTCTTTCAACAATTTCTGAGGTAGTTCAAATCTCCTCGCTTGCCAAGGAACTTATGAGGCCCTGTGGGGGGGGGTTATGTCGTTCCAGTACAGAGGACAAGGGCTGAGTCGCCAATATTGACAGACCAGGTTCAGGCTTTTTGGTCGAATTTCAACTTAGAATTGTTCTTGAGTTCGCCGCTTCAATTGCTTGAGTTACTGCCCTTAAACCTCATAGTTTCTGTTGGATGTCTGGCAAATCTTTCGCCAATTCTGCTTAAGTTGGATCAGCCCAGGCCTCGTACAGGATGTTGAGGAGACCTCGGGTAGAATGTGTGTACAGTAGTTTGAAGGAACTATATCCCAGTCTCAATTAGAACTTGCCAAATAGTGAAAAGAGCACAGGGGAAGTTCTCCTCCCAGGTAGATCCTCCTCCATGTCCAAGTTTGACTAGAGTTGCGCCTAAGGTGTGGTGGGAGCATCACTATCACTTGGCTTTCTGGACAAGAAGGAATTAGTCAATTTGATATTCCTATCTAGTCCATAGTCAACCTAGAAATGTTGTTTCCCATGAAGTTTTTCACCAAATTGGATTTAGATGTAGATTTAGAACAATTTTAGCTTGGTTGCCCACAGATGCATAATTCAAGATGGCCTCCAAGCACCAGCTTGAAAACTAACTTATTATTCTCTTGTTCTAAAAAATGTGTAATAGCTCTTATTTTGGGGTTTCTTCTACAGAATCATTTAACTGTATTATTCTTTACATTAAAGTCTTCTTTCAATTTATACCTGCTCTCCATTTTCCCTTCTAATGTTCATTCTTCTTTCCAAGCTCTCCGTCTTAATTTTGTTGTTGTCCATGACCTTTGGCAACACGATGCCATATTAATAATTCAGTTCTATTCTTCCAATTATAGTTCATGCTCATGTGCTAGACTGGGTAAAAACTAAATATGATTTGGATGAACAACAAATGAAAATGATGCTTTAACATTTATGATTCCTTTTATTCATATTTACTTTCTTGAAAGCTATCATGTGAGACTTGAAAGGAAATTTCAATCCAGTTATTTAAGAATTATACATTTTGAATATATGCCAGATTGTCTTTTGTCTCCTCCATAAAATACACAACAAAATTACTATATGGTATATCCTCCCAACCCACATCCTCCTGATTACGATCCTCATCATCATCCATATCATAATCCCTATTATGATTGGCCTGAACATTGTGTCAGTTTGTGTATGGATTGCAACAGCCACCTTCACCATGGCAGTTACATTATGTTTTGTGGCACCCACATGTCTCTGAGATGCACTGCTCTTGCATTTTACACTGACACCAGATTACATTATGTCTGGTGGGGCAGGTACACCCTTTGCAATCACAGGAATAGGAATACCATCTTCAATATCCCATCCAAATTTTGTGCTATCAGCTGTTTTACCAGGTGGAGCTTCATGGTCTGCTGCCTTCCACAGCATCATTTGCAAATGAGCCCTCAGCACATGCTGCAACAGGCTGGGTGTTGTTTGAGGAAGGGTCATCAATTTGGGGCTTTTTTGTCTTTTTGGTGTATAGTGTAAAGCAGGCAGATTCCATAAAATTTCCTGACTGCTGTCCATATACAGCAAGAACGAAGGGTTTTGCTGCTTCCATTAAATCAGCCTCTGTAGAAACCACTTCACCCAATACATCAGCCAAGCATGGGAAGTCCCCTCTCAGTAAAATATCTAATGCCCTGATCTTACCTTTACCGTATGTATATGAGGTTGTGTCGCATCCACTGAGGACATGCATGCCAAGGAGTTGAAGACATTTAGTCTCTAGTTTAGAACAAGTTTTATCAATATCAAGGACTGTCCTATCCCAATGCTCTATCTAGACTTTGCACTGTACCTATGTCTGCCCAGTACACCCATTATACCAACAGGACAAACTTATCAGTCATCATAAGCACACATATTGTACCCTTTCTAATATTGGCTGCCTGAAGGACATAGGAAATAATGCTGATGTCTGCCTTATCATGGGCAAATGCACCATTGTCTGGAGTTTCCATTGTCACATTTTCATCAACAGTGAAGATATACAACACATTAGCCAGTGTCCGCTTGTTGCTCTTGCTCTTCAAAATAACCCCATTTTGGTAATGGGTAGGCAATGGAGAGCTCATAGTTGATGATATATCACCAGCATGGCATTTTCTCATGATCCTTTGGAGATACATCTTGGTATTTATCAAAGACAACGATTTTTATTTCCAACTGGATAGTGACTTAAGTGACTATGGATGGAAGCAATTAGATCTGATGAAGTGCCAAACAATTGTGAAACATCTACTATGACAACATTTGCAGGAGCTGGCAATGTTTCAGGCACATGTAAGTTATTTGAACAGGGGGGGCATGGCACACAGTTCATAGGCAAAGGGAGGTTCAAGTTTCATTTGCCGATACTGACTTATCACTAATAGTCGAAGAAAAATATTCTCAAGGCGTATTACTGGCTTGACTGTGCTTTCTTTCAACTTTTTCTTTAAAATTGACATTGTCTTGATGGGATTACTGATTGAGATGTACAACCCATCGGGCAACATTCTCTTAAATTTCCTTCATCTTTTCATTGATCACAAATGATTCAGCCACTTTTACAAATGCAGGTGTAATTTAGCTAGTGGCAGGATTGTACAGATGAGAGTTGTGGTCTTCCAATGGATGTGGATACTTCTCAACCTCAGCCTCAACTATACCACGATCTTTTGCATCCAATACACAATGGTGCTCTAACTCCTCTTTGATCTGTTTTTGTGCATTTTGGCCTGGTGAATAGGCAGAGTACATATGTGTAACACAATCTGATACATGTAGATTAATGGAAAGGCATCAATCCACTCACTCACAAGCTCTGCAGACAATGCCATGCCTTTGAGAGCTGCTTTTCCCATTTTTATGGCAGTCTGCATGCCAAATTTGTCTATGGAGACAGCATTCCAGTACCCATCATGGTGCCGACAGAATACATTTGGTGTAACTTCTGGTTTATGGAGTGTATACATTACCAGCAGGTACTGGGTTATGTATCGAGCATATTGCACATGACCTGCAAGGAGTTAGTACTTCATCATTTGCTGTAGAGTTAGTTTCTTCAAGTAAATGTCACATTCCCTTCCGCAAATATAAACTGGTGAATTAAAAGTGTTGGAATAATGAAGTTGTCTACCCAGTATTGTCCAGTAGGATGGAGGCAAGGAGTGTCCAGGTACTGTTCTAACTGTTCAAATGTCTTTGGCTCTGTTAATAGCAGATGCTTCAAGAGTGCTGCTGATACTCCTCTAAAAGCCCTCATTGCTTTCACCCTGGACTTGCCATTGAAGATACCTGTCAACCCTCCATATGCTGCAGCCACATACTCTTCCAGACCTGAACCCTCCATTAATTTTCCAATACACCCAAGGAAAGACTGTATGATATGCATCCCGCCAGGATGTCAATCACATTAGAGAACTGCTCTGGGTGGTTCCAGCATACCTGCTTGGTCACAGCATATAACTCCATGTCTATGGTGAGGTGAATGCTTGTCATTCCCATAACAACCAGTGATCTCTGCATCTCTGTTGGGGTTGTGAGTGCGTCAGGGTGAGGAGGTGCATCAATCAAAGGACCAAACATGTATATGCTTGTGGGTTTGAGTATGCCACTGTCTTTGGCTAGTTGATTATTGAAACCATTCCACTCTGTAGCATTTTGCCCTTGGTCCAAACTGTTCAGCCAATGTGTTGCCGAGCTTATACCTCTTTAAAACTCATCCCAGTAGTAACAGTAGTTGGGACTGCAGGGGAAATAACCTTCTTTGGGCCATTGTAGTGCAGAAGTGCTATGGCTTTAGCATTACCATTGACTTGACCTCCCTGTATGTAAGACCAGGGATTACAAGCATACTTATGGTAGGCTGAGTGCTCCCAGTATCAATGATTTGAGCTGGATAAATCTGGAATTCTGTTGCCATGGCATGTGTCTCCTTGCAACCATTTGGGGCTGACACCAGCAAATCAAAGTTACCATGCCAGCCAAATATGAGTCCAGCTGATGGAGTGAGCACCATCATCCTATGCAAAGTAGCAGTATTATCACCAACATACTTTGCTGCCAACTTGGAGATTTGCAACACCTCATCATATGAAACAGTGTATTCATGTTCATGTAAAATGCGAATTAGATCACTGCTTCCAAACTTGTGATGTAGTTTGACAGCTAACCCCAAGTGTTGTCTGATTCCTTGCATTTGTAATGTGATGTTGAATAGATTGTGACAAACTCAAGGAAGCCTTTGTTTTCTCCCCATGTGAAATCAGCTTTGAGACAAACCTAAGCAGTGTTGCACTAGTGTGTTGACTCATTCTGTCATAGGCAAAATCAACTAGGTTATAACTTTTATTATTCAATGAAAAATTATGTGCTTCAATTTTAATTTTCCGCAACAAAGAAACCTCGTTCTCCTCATCTGCAGTTTCTACTTTGACAAACTTCAAGATTTTACCTACAAACTCCCAAAAACCAACAATAGATGCACAGTCCTCAATGTTACCTACCATCACATCATCATTTTTATGAGAAACCAGTGTAGTAAACATCTGCTTTTTCGTCCGCTGACCACCAAAATTCATATACTTATAATACTATTCAATGGATGTCTAAGAAGTTACTTTTCTATTACAGTACATCCCTCACTGGCAATAATTTTCAAAGCTATATCATGAATTATAGGCCAGTGGCTGGCATGCCCAGGAACTTTCCTGAATTTTTCATGACAGCAAACATGATACTGTGCTTCAACTGCTGCTGAGTCATGGACACCATGACAACGCATAGCAACTTCCCAACTACACGCATCCTTTCGATCTTCACAATACTGTAATACAACTGCCTTAAAAGGTCCAGCTCCCATGACACCCTTTATTTCACACTGCACCAATCTGTTCCACCTCTCAGGATGTTTTGGATTTAATGGTTCACAAAATGCTGCACAAAACAAACATTGTTTCTTGATGATCATCTGACTCTTGCAGTTGGTGTTATATCAGTGATTATTGGATTTTCCTTCCACTTTTTAGATATAGCCTTGATGAACTTCTGCTTATGATTTTTCACCTTGAGAGTCTATAATGTTCTGCATTTTTGTAAGGGTGTCATCATCATGCACCTCTGATGCACATCCAATGTCTATGTACTGCTTGTAGTTGAATATTCACAGCAGTCCAGACTTGCTGCAGGTAGAAAGGGGGCACCTCTCTGAATCAAGGATTTATCAGTCATCTTGAATCGTACAAAAGGAACCTTAAAATTAGATCAGATATATCTTATTTTCTTTTTACAATGTATTTTAGTCACATTCTGTTGAAATATGCATTATTTCTTAAACCAGGTGTAAAATTTGACCTTTCAACACACGAGATTGACCTCCAATTGAAAAAAATATAAAAAATAGATTCTACACACAAGAAAACCCATGAAAAGGGATATTGCACAGTATTTTACAATAGACAAGAACAAAGACTGACATTGCCATATAGCATATGGTGGGCATCTTGGGATTGCAAATTGCTTGAGTTGCCCAAAGATGCCATTTGGGCAACCAAGCTAAAATTGCTCTGTTACCCCATCAGAGACCAAAGCACGAAAAAAAATTCATAGGAAACAACATATCTAGGTTCAGAAAATGACAAATCGACTAAATGGAGTGAGTGTGCTTGACACCATCTCACGAAACTCCTTTGACATAAAATGTCACCAACAGTCCATCTGAACAATTGAGGGAAATCCAAAATGGCAAAAGAACTGGATGTGAGCTTTCACAGCAATTTTGGAGCTCTCACTTTGTACGGTTATGACTTCAGGATATCTGGTGAAACCATCGATGATTGTGAGGCAGCAATTCCCAAACTTAGTCTTGATGCGCCCTTGAGATGTGTAGTAACTACGATACAGACATCTTGAAAAGGGACTCCTACTGACAGGGAGATCTTTTTGCAAGGCTGGGGGGGGGGGGACCACTACCAGCCAGTGGAGAACGTTAGTGGGCTTAATTCTTCCCCGGGTTATCTGGTAGAGAACTCATCCTTGAGAAGGAAGTCGTCCTTGACCAAGTCCCATACCTCACCTTCGGTGGTCACAGTTCCGAACAGCGGCGCTGCACGGTGGAGTCTTCTGTCTGGGCCCAGATAAGCTGGAGTTATATCAAAGCCCTTCACAATGGCTGCATGGACTGCTAAAAGGTCTTCTTGGTCACTAGGGGTGAGAGCAATGAAGGCAGGGGAACCCTTCCCATCAAGATGCTTACCCAGGATCAGTGACATTTCACCTGGAGCGGGGTTAAAGGTTTTCAGAACCTTCTCGACGTGGTCGAGGCAAGCTTCAGGCTCAGCCTTGTTCCATTTTCAGATGAAGGTTCTGACGCTGCTAGGGTGGGTTGAGAGTGGAGAGGTTACTGGGTTACAATTTCTTTGGGTGACAAGGGTGACCTCATGTGCTCTTTCCTTCTAATGCTCTTCTCTTTCTTTATCCTTCTCTGCTCTTTCTTTCTCCTTCTCTGCTCTTTCTGCCTTTTCCCTTCCCTGAAGGGCTAGTCTCTCTTTATCTGTCTCAGCTCTTTCTGCATCTCTCTCTCCCTTGGCAGAGTCTACTCTCTCTTGGAACTAATTATTCAGGGCTGGCCCCGCAATTCCATTTTTCTCCAGATTTCCACATAGAACTTATAGTCATTTAGTAAGGATCTTGTTGCCTAAGACATCTTAAGGCGATGTCTAGGTGGGGCGGCCAGTGTACATGTCAATAAGGACTTGGAAGTGAGAAACTGGATCACGTGCGTTTATAAAAGGGGGATTTACGTCAATAGGTTTGTTTCTATTCTTGCAACCAGCTTTTAGCGAAGCTATTCAGCTAACAGTTGCAACTGCACGGGGCTTACAAGGGCGCATACTGCAACAAGATACTGAGCAGAGGTCGCCACAGATATGGTTCTAAACTGAAGGCTATGGTAACTTACCTTGGGAAGGCGGAATCTGACATTAATGATGGGTTCTGGTAAAATTATATGCAACAATGACATGTATATGTATGTATGTATATATGTATCTACATTATATATATATATATATATAAGTATATATGCACAATATGTACACCTGCAAATATGAACAACCAAATATTTCTAGGCTTGAAATCATATGCCTGACATATACTCCTGACCATATGTAACCTCCTACGAAATCAATAAAATATCTACGTACATGTAAGCATCATCATAATTATCGAAATACTTTCCTAAGCAAACCACTGCAAAAAGAAAAAAAAGGGGGCCTCACTTCTCAGTTTCAAGTTCCTGTGCATAATGCTCATCTAAAGACCATCACATTTGAGTTCTTCAGAACCACTTCAATTGTCATTTTAGCACAGTAATACTTGGGTTCAAATATCCACCATACACTTTACTCAACTCTTCAGTAACCTACCTTCCGTTAACAAGTTTTGAAATTTCCCCTTTTATTTGTGAATTCTGTTAACTATATTTCTGCATTCTCTTAGAAACAGACAAAATATTTTCCTTTTCATCGCAGAAATTTTAATCCATTTCATATTACGTCAAGATACTACTGATACTTTCTGTCACCCGTCAAAATATATCTTTCCACCTGTTCGCCCTTATTTTCAGTAACCTTTGTGGTCTCAAATTAATCTCTCTGTCTTCGTTATACCTAAACTAAAAACACCAACTTCCTCCGTGCCTTCTCTAATATTTTCTAAATGGTAAAAAGAATTGTAGAAAAATAAAATGTCGACGTCTTGAGTGACCATACTCGTTAATAAAACCATATTTTTTTTCCCACACAACGTTCACCTAACAGACTACTCCAATTGCACCATCGTCATTATCATCATCATCATTAGCCAGATTAATCAGGCGGATGCATTACCAATAGAACACCAATATAACAATACCAAACTACAATATCTCAATTTCTACAACCATTTCGAGCTGCAGTTTTACAGTATGAGCTACCTTCTTATTTTGTAACTTGATTCTCACAGCCAAAATAACATCTAGTATCCGTTGAAGTTTTCTCTAGCATTTATAAATTCCTCGATTTTTAAATAGAAAGACAGCAGTTAACGCAATCCCAACATGAAACGCTCGTCTCCGCTTTACAACTAAATTTATAAGGTCTCTCAAGCATTTCTCTGTTAATTTTTCTTTTTCTGACATCTATTCTCGATACTTCTATAATCCTGGCCCATAATAAACGCTTCCTATGTTCACAATCTTACTCATTTATTCCTAATCAAAATTCTATGCGGTCGTCGACAGATGTATGGATACAACGCAAAAGGAAAAAATACAGAAGATTCCAAATTTTCAGAAACACACTACTGTTGACGCATAATACCCACACTCAAAAACTTGACAGCACACTTGATCAATAAACCTTTGTCAACTAACGCCTCTTACCTTACATGTAACTTTTGCCGTTGACGATATTTTCCCCGTAAACTTCCCTTCAAAACTTCAAGTGCAAAGTAAGGATTGCTATATTCACTCGCCACATCAAACCAAAAGTTTTCCTCTGAGCAATATTTAACACTCATAACAACAACCTAGAAGAAATGGTAGCACCTGCTTATGGAATACAAACGCAATTATTTTCTGTTTGATATTAACTCCTTGAGGCGCCACTTATCATCGTTTATCGGCTCTCAAATGCTCTTAGCTACGGCTTCTCATACATTTCCACATTTACTCTTACGTTTATTTACTTACTTTGCATTCGTACCACTCCAGGAAATCCTTCCTCCACATCTCTCATACCCATCCATAATATTTCCTCTTACTTTTCGTTATACATGAAGCACGCACTCCTCCAGGCCACAGCAAACTATTTCACTAATGAATTCCAGGCATCCTATTCTTTACATCGAGTCCCCTATTTAAAAATAATGCTATCCTCATGTCATACATCTTTACGTTTCGAAAATCAGAGAGAGAGAGAGAGAGAGAGAGAGAGAGAGAGAGAGAGAGAGAGAGAGAGAGAGATTCTTACTCGTCCCTATCCATAGAAACTCGCCTATGTCCATCTCTATTATATAATTCGCCAATGCCATTTCAAAACTTGACAAACTTACTTATTTACGAACTACCAGCATACTTTACACTATTTAGGAAATCGTAGCAGGGATAAGTAATAAAACACATACCTTATCCATGGCATAAAGCAGTCTGTAACAGAACAAAGAGGGTCAACGGTAAGAGCAACTAGCTCTACAATATGGAATCATGTGACAATATTTGAAAAATCAAGTTTGTCTTAAAAATCTCCCAAGGTTTCTTCTAAATTAGAGAAATATTCCAAGAAATTATCTTTAAGATGAAGAAAGCATGGTGAATAAATCCAGCAGTGCCTATCATCTCTATACGACTTTACATATTAATGTACGACTAATTGATGCTCTTTACATCCTGCGAATAATTCCTTATACCTTGCAAATATTCTTTTGGAGTTTATTTATTTTAAAATGTTTTCCTTAAGTCCTTTGTATATCCCGTACTTGTAAATTCCTTCGTTATGACCTATTTTTCTGTCATTACAATCAAATTTTTCGAAACGGTAGACAAAATGCTCTAGACATGCTAAATGTTTAATTACCCATACTGCAGCTTCCACGACAAAAATCTGTCAAATGTTAATGGATCACGACATTTACGCTATATCACAGCAACTCTAAATCTACTCAATTAATAAGGTTAAGTATCCTGTGTAATAATTAAAATAGCACTGTTTCAGCACTTACTGTTCAGTTCAGTTCCTATAAAATCCCTTTCTTGTCCCTATTTTCACAATATTATTTGAACAATACATTGGCCCGTGATAAAAGTTCATAACATTCCCCATTTATCTTTTTCTCAAAACAACATATCGTTTTGTCAAAACCTGACAACATGCGGACATAAATACAAACCAACAGACAATCAAACAAGCACCAAAAATGAACCAAAACCATAACCCCTTTGGAGGAGGTAGTGAAAAATATTCTCTTAACCGCAAAATAATAAGCGTCATGCATAAATATTCATACAGCTAAACAAGCTAGATATCGTTCACAATAAAAGCTACTGAAGTATATGCTACACATCATGCGCCATATCCAACGTTCAGCGAGTGGGGAAGGTTATATTAGGTTTGATTACTTATAACCGCAACAGGAGACTACGAGCAACCAATTTAACAAAAAAAAGTTAAGTATATCTAAGTGTACCAGACCACTGAGCTGATTTAACAGTTCTCCTAGGGCTGGCCCGAAGGAATGCCCTGATTAGGAATTATATAGCACGTAGAACTGTCCTTATGGATTATAGAGGCTGTCCTACAATAGTGTTAAATTATCCCCAATATCTGAATATTCTTTGGTGCAATATAAATGAGAATCATTATCTTCACCTACTTTCGTTTGGTTCCTAGACCTCGACAACTATATATATATATTATATATATATATATATATATATATATATATATATAATTTTATAATATATATAGATATATATATATATATATATATATATATATATATATATATCAGGTATTAATTCTGATATATAACAAATGTTATTCTTATAACTGTAAAAAGCTTTTAATGTTGTGGTTCTTTAATACCTCTGGATTAAACCATAGCCCTCAGCAATTCAATAACAGATAAGAATTTCATGGGGTATGAAGCCTTTTATATTGTGGTTCCTTAAAACTAACTCATTAAGTTTCCTTGCGTATTTTAAGGAATTGGAATGACCAGTTTGTCTTTTTACAGGTTACTGGATAGCCCTAAACCAATCTAATTGGAAAAATACATTTGAACCGTTTTGGTAAGGAAAGTTGACCTTCAAATAAAAAGGTTTACTATTCGAACCACTTTTAATTTCACCTAAGACTGAAGATCTTCAATTGTTACCTTTATTTTACAAGAAGAAAGGGGGCAGTAATATACTCACCCCAAGAGAGATAGGATACTGGTCAAAGCAAAATGATTTACACAGCATTTTGTGTTCATTAGCCTGATTTACTTACCGATCATGTATGATTTTTGTTAGGTTTATTCTGCATCCATCTCAACAATAGCAAGACAACAGCTGAACTCCAGATGCTGGTTTTATCTCATAGCCTCCATTTTCCATTTTTGTATTTCTATTCAAGCAAATAATTTCTGCGCTGTTAATCTTCTGTTACGGGTACTCGAACTCGTATTCACAGAGGTTGTTATTTAAAAATTACGGTAAAGGTAACTCCTGAGTACAAGTATAGTAAGCTATCTCCTTAAGCTTTTTTGAAAATTGCAGTCTAATGTCTGCGCCGCTTTTTAACAAGTGTATCAGTTACAGAATGCAGCATGATCTTCACCATAATTTATGCACTGATGTGGATTTTTCATTCTCAGTGTCAGCCCTATTGACAATTGTTACCTACTAAACAGCTGGCTTTCCCTAATTTAGCAAAAGGCAGTGTCTTCGCTGATTCCGAATCAATTTCACCATAATTTTGTAAAGGGCAGTGTCTTCGCTGATTCCAAATCAATTTCAACTTAATTTTGTAAAGAGCAGTGTCTTCGCTGATTCCGAATCAATTTCACCCTAATTTTGCAAAAGGCAGTGTCTTTGCTGATTCCGAATCAATTTCAAAGTACGTTCTCTATATATCTCTCTCTAAAAAGAAAGCTAACAACGTTCATACTAAAGCAAAATGTTTGTGCTCTAGGGCATATTCAATCCTGTGAAATACCTTGTATTTACCCCTCGGACTCAATCTTTCACATCATGCAGCCAAGTATACGATTAGGCCACAGTCTCATGAAATTAATGATCGTTTCTCCCACCCCCCACCTGTTCCTCCTCATATCATTTGTTCTCTTCTTTTCCCTAATAAACGACTGGCATGAGTATCGCCACTGGCTGGAGATTAATAACTTTCTAATTGTTATTTCTCAGTACTAGCAGTTTATAAGGAAGTTTTTTCAGCTATTTTCTCACTTACATATCGGAGTTGAGGTGCTTTGCATTCTGTAATGTAAAAGAATTATTCAGCACCATCACACATCTTTTTCATTTTTCGTTCTAAACTACACTAAAAATATTACTTTGCACGTTCTATCTAAAATAATTGCTTATGTAACAGTTACTATTTCTTTTACTGACACTGTTATTTAGGATAAGGAACATTCTCATTTCCACACGATCATCAATATAGGATATTTACAGTTAAATAACTGCAAAAGGTTGGTATTTGGTAATTCTGTCTACAAAAGCTATCAGTGAAACTCCTCCTCCATAGTATCTCTAGCACGTTTTTTTATGCAAATTACTTCGCATACCTTTTGAAGGTTCCACTTGGTAGACTAAGAACTGAAGCACGTAAGGTAACACCACCAATAGATGGTAACTGACATTTTACATATTCATTCTCCATCACCTGCAATACAGAGTCGTGTCATGATTTCGCAACAGTTAACACAACCCTTTCAGCAGATGGAGATTTGGGATTTCTTATATTCACGTACTGAGAAAATGATTTCCTCATCCGCTATAAGTATTACAAAATTTTTCAATGACACCACTGAGTCACAACATTTTTAAATGACACCACTGAGTAACAAATTTTTTTAATGACACCACTGAGTCACATCTTAATATAAGTTTATTCATTATAAACCAAATCTAGTTTTGGGTGCCATATGATTGTAACCCACTCTAGGGATATGAAATTTTTTATTTGCTGACCATCACATTTCTCAAGTGAGGTCTTAATAATAAATGTCACCCAATATAGCAGCTGGCTACGAGTATATCTTTCACCGTAAACTTAAACGTCCAATTGTTCAGGATTTCTATGCATTTCGCTCGCCTCAATCATTTTTTTTTTCCAATATAATAACTTAAAGAATAGTCAGAACAGTATGAGATTTTGGCAGAGCCTTATTCATACCCTGGCGTAATTTTTGTTAGCATAGTGCAGTACCAAAAGTAAACAGTTTAGTCAGTTTGCTCTTGAAAATGAAGAGAAATTCCAACGACAATGAAAGCAATTCGGATGAAATTCCGTGTGAGACAACGATGACGTTACTATAGGCTCCACCCACACCTCTCTCTCTCTCTCTCTCTCTCTCTGGAAATACGGCCACTTGAGCCTTGATTTATACTTCAAAAATTGATGTGTATGCTGCATTGTATATTTCCTTTTGAGAGTAACAGATACATAACCTAAAGGTTTAGTAAGGCAACTGGTAATATGGACACGAATTTTTTGAGGCATTATAGTTTGGTGATTTTTCGGAGTTTCCCAGTTTCCTTTGTTTGCGACATGGGACGATGGCAGCATTCAAGGCTATACCCGTCCCGCAAGGGAATTTGACTTGAGTAATTATGGCGAGTATGCTACGTAATTGTCCACGGGGTTGTAGGAATGCGGTTGCATTCAGACTTTTCACCCCATGTAACAAGGAGAAATGAATGATTCAATCAATCAATCCCTGACTGAAAGTTACGGTGGCGCAGCAAGCACTTCAGTCACTGACGTCAAAAAAGGAGAGTAAAGTAGCCGATAAAAGAAGAATGGCCAAATTAAAGTTAGCTTTGACACCACCTGAAGTGCGAGGTTCCCGAGGGTATCACTGTCTTCACCTGACCTTTCAATCTATGTTCAAGGGTCTGGAAACTGGGTGGGTATTCAAGAAGAAGAAGAAGAAAATAGAAAAATGAGACGGGTGGGTGAGGCTAATAACACCGATTATGCGTCCAGCATAGCTGCACTGTAATGTCCTATTAATATGGTTACCTACAGCTGGCTTTAGTTTCATTTATTGCCAACTGAATAATAAGAGAGAATTTTTAGCTAACTCTATAAAAGTTTTTTTTTCTTTCCTAATTGAAAGTTCTGGGGTGTTACTAAGGCTTTTAAAGAGTCTGACGAAGATAATATCTTTTGTCTCGAAACCATGAATTAAATATGAATATTTCAGGGCCAGAAATCAACCTTAGAATATTGAAGGACGTCCTAGTCGTTCAGAACGACCTACTCATGTCAGATATATGCTGAATTTAAAGAAATTTCTCGACTTCTCTCTGAAAGCATACCAAAATCCTAACGCTCTGCTCCACTCAACCAGGAGTAATAGAGTAGAAGAGAGAGATATCGAAACTAAAAGGGGGCGGTATGAGGAGAGTAACTTTGCCTAAATGAAAGCGCAGGTTCTTATGTTAACAAAAATACAAATTTCTTTTAATTCGATATTTGTTCCGTCACGTATGCACTCACTTTTCCTTCATAATGTAGCTGACGACGCCTTCCTCTCCTGACGGAGCTCCCGTAGGGCGCTACGTCGTTAAATGACTTATTATGCAACCACCACCGGACCCAAGGTGAAGGTCTCCAAGGACCAAGACCCACCACTGCTAACGACTTGTGTACTACATCTTTGAGGTATACGGGTAGGAACAAATGAGGAATTTCCTGGTGCTTCCAAGTCATCTCTCAAAAAACTGAATTTAATTCAAACATGAATATAAGGCTATACATTTTTCCATTCTATCCTCTTAATTTTCTGTATTCAGATCACAACAAGCTGGTACGTTGGAGGAAACAAATACCAGGGATGAAATATCAAGTTCATTTTAGATGAAAGTAGTGATTAAGTCCGTCCAAAGGAACTGAAGGACTTATCTGTTGCTGCAGATCCTTTTCAAAAGCATACCAAGCATTTTTCTTGGAATGCGATACACAGTATCCAATAGAGTTACTAAAGGACAGTTTAGCCGGAACACACAATGTATACAGTATTGGCATTTTCAGTTACCTCTGGCATGTGCTTAATATTCTTGCCTTCCTTACCTTAGCAGGATAATATATAAGGTTGTACTTTTGGTCTTAACATGATGAAGGAATTATATTTAGCAACCAAATGAGATTATAAGTAAGTTACTAAGTTGGCAGTGATGTGGCTATCTCATTTACATTCACTGTATGTTTTACCTTTATAATTCAATGATTATATATTCTTTTAACATCTTGTGTTCCGAATGGTTGAAGATTTCTGAGGCCCATACAACTCCACTAACAGTCTCCAGCTTCTCGCGTCGCATCCATTCCGTATTTTGACCAGCTAGTGATAATATGGATTGAGTTTTAACCCCTTCTTCTGCTGATAACACACTTTTAACACACCCCCCCCCCCCAACCAAAAAAAAAAAAAAAAAAAAAAAAGAAGAAGAAGAAGAAGAAGAAGAAGAAGAAGAAGAAGAAGAGGACATTACCACATTCGCTACCAGCTATTCGATAAATATGTATTGTGTACTGTATCTACCAAGATTTTTCTTTTCAATAAAAAAAAAAGTAAAAATGGCCAAATATATCTGATATAGCGTTAGTATTTCCAGTACCATTTATAATCCTATTTCTTTTTTCCTGGTCCTCATATACTCGTATGATGAAAAACAAGAGATGAAGAATAATAAATGTTTTGTAAGAGGAACGTCTCCTAGGGCCAGTGTGTGTAAATTAGGTACATCACGGCATGCCAGCTAGATATTTTGCCAAAACTGGCTCCCAAACCAATGTCACGAAGCCACAATCAGAAAGTGGGGTCCCCACTCCGCGAGTCACCTTGGGATCACTTCTTCGAGAAAGCCCCCCCACCCTACCTCGAGAACCATCATTGTGTCCAAAATCACACCAAAGATTGAAGGTGAGGTTAGATTAAGTTCTTATAGACAACAGTGCTACAGAGATGATATGGATGAAAATGCGTTACTTTATTCAATGATAAAACTACTTCCAATCTTAATTTATTTCCACTGTACTACTTTAGAAACTTCCAAACATGAGTTTACAAGTAATTGACCAAAAGCAATCGCTACTCTATTGTCAAAGCTACTCAAACTCTAAGATTCTTCTTCAAAAATAATGACTTAATAAGTCATACGACAATTACAACTGTATATCTCCTTTGTGGTCACTACTGAAGAACTTCTTACCATCCTGTGGGTTTCAATTTTCCTAAAGAACCACTCTAATTTTGTAGGAGCGGGCCATTCATTGCCTTGAAAAAAATAAAACACATAAGTTCTTTCAACATTTATTGAGTTATTAATCTACACTAGACAACTAAAAATGAGAAAATAGAGTAGGTGGATGAGTCATGTTTCATCCTGATCATTTCAATGCATCCTCTTATTAAAAATAGTTCTCACCTAGGCAATATTTCACAGGCTCTTTATTTTTAAGAGAAAATCTGACATCCTATCGCTAAATTTAATATTAGTGGACAAGTTATAAACGCTATGAAAGATATTAATTATAAGTGATGCATATGAAAACAATGATTGGAGTTGTTGCATAAGTTATAAAGCATAAACTGTTCACGTTCCCTTCAAGAGTGAAAACATTTTCCTTTTTTCTTACATGCGCTGGCACAAAAGCTGTAAAACACACAGCGCGCATTCCTTCCTCCTCTTTCAGCCTCAATGAACATGTCCCAACGCATACATACATATTCCTCCACTTACCCAACACTGGCCCTCTTGAGCCTTCGATCTAACGAAATCAAACGGCCAAAACATTTTTCTTCTGTTTTCTTTTACTCTTGGGCTTGAATATTTCCCCTTTGCAAAATGATTTCTGATGACATTCTTTGATGACGTACTTTTGATCTCGTTTTAACGACATAACCGATATAATATAAAAATAAAGCTTCCTCCTCCCTAAATTTTTTAAGCATATTTGATGCTTTGGTATTTAACGGACCTCTGGAATTCCGTTGTAAACACCGTAACAATTAAATACGTGACATCTCTTACATAACGGAGATGCCAGTGTTGGTAGGTATACGGTTGTGGCCGAAGGAAACGAGGCGGCAAGTTATCGAGAAAACCACTCATTGACGATGGCCCCCCTTCTATTGACAGATGGAGGTATCAGCGGCTCTTATCTCGCCTACTGTTCAGCTATCTGTGATAGCGACAGTACAGTACCATAACCCAATTTCCAGTAGCAGTAATATACTCCGGAGAAACAGAACGTCCGTCATCATTAGAATAATGGTGCTGATGTAAATTTTCAAATGCTATGGGACAATAATATCTTAATGAAATTATTCTTGAAATTTTCTGCAAAAAAAAAAAAAAAAAAAATCATTCCTAGATAGTGAACCCAGGGGTTTTAACCCAATATGTACTATGCACCTTTGTGGCGTGTTTATAGTACAAGCCCGTTGGGGACGACCGTAAAAACATTAACAAAAAGACTATAAATATCATGAAGATAATGACTCCAAGAAATATTAGTCCTAGATAACAACCACCCGCCCTTCCCCCGGAGTTTAAGTATCTAGAAAGATATTACAAAAAAATCTGGTAACAACCAACCACCAAAATAACTGTTAGTAACAATGAACATGATTTGGAGGGGGAAAACATCCAGAAACCGACAAATAAAATCTATTGTTTATAATATTAATCGGAAACAGAGAGAGCAGAGGAGAGAGAGGAGAGGAAGTTTGAAGGAGAGAGAGAGAGAAATAATAGCCCTCGAGTTCATGACCTAAACCCATTCGAGCTAACCTCGTTACATTATGATTAACTTTATTAAGTTCTTTCCGTTATGAAGTGCTTCCCATAAACAATTCTTTTGCGAGTAAGATGACACAGCAACGCTAACCATTTTCGCCCCAGAATAGAATCATCCTACATATGTAAAACTGCATTACTTCGCGTCTTACTATAACTTTCTTGAAAATGTTTCAATTCTCTCTCTCTCTCTATACATATATATATATATATATATATATATATATATATATATTATATATATATATATATATATATATATACTATATATATATATATATATATATATATATATATATATATACACACACACACGCATGTATATATATGTGCGACCTTTTACGGTATGGCAAATATGAAAGCGGCAAGACATCATAGCTACAACATACTACATATCTCTGCTTGTAGTCGAAAATATAGAAGAAGGAATAACTAGCGGAGAGATCCTAAAGACTCATGTTGTTCAGATGGACAAACCCTGAAAACGGAAGGGTAAGAGAGGCGAAGTGAAGCGAAGCGAAGCGAGGAGAGGAGAATTGAGGGCAGAGATGTGTTAATGAGGAGGGGTTGATGGCACGTGGCGCGATTATCGCATGGAAGCAAACAACGGACCTAATCAAAAAGAGAGGCCAACTACTTCATTGTCATCCTTTTTATGTTCGGCCACATTTCGCCCCGATGCAAGGTTCCAGGCCACGCCAATGACGCCTTCTATCACTCTCGCTCTCTCCTGCTCCCTCTTCCAACACTTGAGCAGCAGCAGAGAATTCAAGCCTCGAGGCGAGAGCGTTAAAAATGTTTCCTAAATAGAAATTCTTTGATAGAGAATGCATGTAAAAGTTGGCGTGACCCACGTTCGGGATCGGGCCGTGAAAATCCCATATGGTCCTCGGTAATTATGCTCGTCTAACAGCGACTGGCCAGGCGCCCACCACACCCACATACACACACGGACACCACCACCAACTCCCCACTAATACGGCCGCCCAGGGATGGGGAATGAGGGGAGGAAAGGGGATGGATCTGGAAGGGGGAGAGAGAGAGAGAGAGAGAGAGAGAGTGTAAGTGTATCATGGGGAAGGAGGTTGTTGTTAAAGCATGAGAGCGTAAAGAGTGAAAAAGAGGGAAGGGTGTTGAATGAAATTCATAATAGAAGTAGCAGTAGTGTAGTAGTAGTAGTGTGTGTGTGTGTGTGTGTGTGTGTGTGTGTGTGTGTGGAGTCCTAGTGGAAGGAGGAGGAGGAAGACAGAAGCAAGCAAAGTGACAAGAGAGAGAGAGAGAGAGAGAGAGAGAGAGAGAGAGAGAGAGAGAGAGGCAAGTCCACGGCATGGAAAGCCTCAGCTCCAAAAGCCGAATCAGGAGGAGTGAGATCAAACGGATTTTAAATTTAATAGTGGCAGGAAATAAAAGATAGGCGGTGACAGGGGGAAAGAACAGAGGGAGGCCAACTAAGTAGAGGGAGAAAGGGGACGCAGTCAAAGAATGTGATAGGAAAGGAAGAATGTGAATAACAGCGGGAGAGTGAGAGAGGGTATACAAAGTTATTTATCGTGCATCATAAAGCAATCTGATTTTTTCCCTCCAGGAATAAAGGGGACTTTCGCTTTAATTCTGTTTATTCATGAATTTTATCTTACATAATCTCAATGAAAACTTGTATTAACGCCTCTAGTCACTCCTGTGAGATGTATTCCTGCAATTTATGAATACTGATACTTTTTTATAAAGCAGCCATGCTTAACCATTCAGATATGCAAACCTTCTTCTTTACCAAACATAAACTCTTTTTACAACAATAACTGTGATGTGACAAAACTACTTCACACATAATATAATACCAGTAATGTTACTCCTTACTGCCAATAACAACATACACCAACATACACGCATTTATATACATACACACATACATACATATATTATAGTGTGTGTGTGTGTGTGTGTGTGTGATCTAAGCAGTGACTTACGAGTATGTACCTGGTATCTGAAGAAATACGTACAGTTGATATGTGTGAGTGAGTGTCTGCGCATACTTAACGCAACCAAATCTATATTTCGAGAGTAAAAAAAAAAGTAAAGAATATCTTAACTATACCTGAATCAGAAAAATTGGGTGGCCCTTGCCAATGAAGAAATGTGTTACCTAATGAGCTCCCATGAAGTTGAAAATAAGGAGAAAATTAAAATGGGTACATTTTTCTTTATATGATGCACGGATGAGTCAGTCTCAAAGGATTTTCATGAACTCTGTAATAGCCTCATGGGTTGCAAGTAATCTCTACGCTCAATCACAGACAAGATGTAGCATGTCATTAGTGGTGGAGGCTGGGCACAGATTGGACAATGAAAACCTAAATGTAGAGTTCATTGTCCTAGCCCTCACTGTTTATATACATACATATATATATATATATATATATATATATATATATATATATATATATATATATATATATATATATATATATTACTTCGTTATACACTGAGCCTTATCAAACATGCAGTACTTGGAAATGACAACATCCCATGTCTTTGTTCTCTCGTTTTACAGGGAAAGTCGGACCTGTTTCGCCCAAACATGACATCCGAAATAATCTTCCAATCTTGTGAAATATGACCGAGCTTTGGTACATATGTACCCTAATATTTCGGTAATGTTTTACATACATCTGGAAAATCAGTCCCTATGATACCCTAGGGCAATGTCTACACGTACATGTCAGTACCATTAAAATTAGCACAACAATAGATCAGTGATGCGCTAGTCCTTGTACTTTACTGTTATAATACACTATTTCAGCGTCGCGATAAAGACAGAAACCCTTACCAGTACTTCATGGCTGCCATAAGGAAAAAAACTGAGCTGTGGGTGTTTAAGTTGCCAGTGACTTTCGAAGAGATGATGATCAAGTTACAAAATTTACGTTTGGTCCTTCGGGTGAGAAACATAAAGAAAAAGATACAAAGATATGTAACTTAAACTTCAGTCAGTGGTAAAGGATGAAACAAACGGGATGCCTGTCAAAAATGTTCAGAGGGATCCCTCCTTTTCCCTTTAAATTCATACAAACTTTCATAAGGTTATGATCACAGACATCTCCCAACGTAAAAACGAAAGGGGAGTTGGGCTGCGTGATGACATAATAAATCAATATTGAGGTCTAGTGGAAGTTGAGAGAGAGAGAGAGAGAGAGAGAGAGAGAGAGAGAGGGGGGCATGAGAGAGGGGAAGAGAGAGAGGGGGGAGAGGGGGAGAGAGAGAGAGAGAGAGAGCTGACTGGGGTGTTTTCTTTTTACTTTTTTTCACAACACTGCATGCTGCCTACAGAACTACTGCAACTGAACGGCAAAGTAAAAATCTACTGAAACCATAAAACACGCTGATTTGACAGTGACTGAACAATGTTTATGGTTCAAAATGTTTTATCATCCGATCTTCAAGACGCTTTTAAAATCTGATTGTATACTAATACTTATCCCTTTAATTAAAAATGGTAGTAAGTCAAAGACGTAAAGATGAATTCTATGCGACAAACTTATGATACAACTCACAAATCGAAACAACAACGATATTATGACACTTTTCATTTCACTTCCTCGAGACGCAAAGAGTCAACCCTTCTAGCTCTTTCAAACTACTTCAAAGCAAAGCTTGATTAACAAAACAAACACAAATTCAAAAGATACGAAACCTACTTAAAACACCAGCGAGCGACGGTTAATGGCACCGTTGGACCTCAGGTAGACCTGGTTTGCCATTATTCTGCAAAGGGAGTGATTGGCTCTGCAACTTCTCGCTTGCTAGAGTGGATGGCGACGCAGAGGGATGCAACTTTTTTTCCGGTATTTCATGGTAGGATTCTTGCTCCCCGTAATTACAACAGGTTGCACCATACGTACACGGATTTGTATTCCATAATTAATTATTACTATAAGGTATACCCAGTTATGTATAGCGTATCATAAAGCACTCTGACGTTTTCCCTTCAGGAATAAAGGAGACGTCTTCCTTAATGAGTATGAAGATCAAAATAATAATTTCTAAATACGCACAAGAATAAAAGACAGGGTGGTAACCAAGCTTGCCCAAAAATATATTGTGATCTCAGAATTTAAGCATATGGTCCTGAGCAAATTGTGAAATTCCTCACGGCTCTTGGAGTAAAACCAGTGTCTAAGCAATAACGACTGATACATTATCTATATGGTTAAAAGACGTAAAACATATGGAATTCTATAATTCGAGGGAATTCTCGTATCGCTGCGACTATAAAGATATTACAAGAGCCAAGGAAACAAAACACACGCTTGTCTCGTATCCACTTTTGAACTCCATCTGGTACATATTTCAACCAAACGTTTCGCCTCCATCATGAAACCGTTTATAAGCTGACAAAAACCTATCTTCTGTATCATACACCATGCACATTGTTTGCCAATTATGATTTAAGTTTTCTGTCAAAGTATGCTTCATACAAATTTTTCCCTTACTTTCAGATTTCTTAAGTATCCGTTTCATAAAAAAAAGTTCTTTAAACTCACACTGTTCTTCCCCAATAAAGGCCTCAGGCAAAAATCTTCATCACTCAAGTACCTATCACACGCCTTCCTAGATGTTCTAGGTCATGCTATGCCCCCATAATTCTTACAATCTCCTTTACCACTTCACCTTTATACAACAGACAAATTATTTCCCTCATCCATTCCTTGAGAACCTTTCCCCTTACAAACACCTTACAAACCTTGGTCAGCCACTCAATCACACCACTGCTACCGTGCACCATCATCCCGGATAAATCCCAGCAACTCTTAAAACTCTTCTGTCAACCTGGTAATTGCAATCTTCACATCCTCAACAGTCACTTCTAAGTCACCGTCATTTTGAAACCAAGAGGAGGAATAACTGGAGAAAATGGAATGTACTCTATTTCGAAAAGTGCAAAAAAAATAATGCATATGTATTGGAAAGATCAATGTTTACTGAGCCAGTAGTAATGGAAGTCACACTGTGTTGGTTTTTCTATTGAAGGAAAGGGCTTAATGTGTGTGTGTGTGTGTGTGTGTGTGTGTGTGTGTGTGTGTGTGTGTGTGTGTGTGTAACCCAGAAGGCGAAGAAGACAGCATTAAACATAACTTGGGTTACTTTATTCCTACAACGACGTTTCGAGACCAGTCTCTCATCATTCAGGCTAAAATTAAAGATAAAAAACTAATATACAATACAGCATAAAAAATTATTTTTTGTTGACATGCAAAACAAATTGAATAAAGCAATACAAAGGAAGATACAACATTGAAATACAAATACTCTATCAAAAAGGAAAAAACCGGTATTATCAAAGTAGTTAAAGACACATTGTCTCAACGACGTTCGGTTGCTGTATGGAAAATGCACCGTAAGTAACCAACAAGAAGGGCGTGGTTTAATTAAGCAATGTACAAGGGAACAGATGAAGAGTGGTCGTTTAAATCCTTTGGTAAAATAATATTAATTAAAAGGACTTCAAGATGATATCATCAAGTCTATATGAACACCACCTTCCAATATTAGAATCTCTAGCTATAAAGAAACTAGTTCCCACCTTCAACAACCTCTCTTCATCTGTTCCCTTGTACATAGCTTATACCACGCCCTTCTTGTTGGTTACTTTCGGTGCATTCTCCATACAGCAACCGAACGTCGTTGAGACAAGGTGTGTTTCTAACCACTCTCAACTTTGATAATACCGTTTTTTTTTTTCTCTTCTTTCTTTTTGGTAGAGAAATATGTATTTCAGTGTTGTATCTTCCTTTGTATTGGTTTATTCAATGTGTTTTGTATGTCAAAAAAAAAATTTATGTTGTATTGTATCAGTTCTTTTATCTTTCATTTTCGCCTGGATGATGAGACACCGCCGGTCTCGAAACGTCACTGTAGGAATAAAGCGACTTATTTTTAATGCTGTCTTCTACGCCTTCTGATTTGCAATGCTGAAAAATAGCCTAACCGTCATGTTGAATTATATATATATATAGGTGTGTAAATATATAGATATATATATATATATATATATATATATATATATATATATATATATATCTATATATATACATACAAAATTTACATATATATATATATTTATATTTTATATTATATATATATATATGCTATATATATATATATATATAATTTGTGTGTTGTGTTGTGTTGTGTGTGTGTATTGTGTGTGTGTGTGTTGTGTCATTTCCCAAACAGGGAATGGCTCCAGAATGTTAGTGGAACATTTATTAATTAACCATTGTACCAAGGATGAATGCAATGTGGAGAAAGCCCAACACATTAGTCGTCTCGTATAATTGTAGCACGTGCTCATCAGCAATGCGCAGAATGCTACACACACCATACCATATATCTTTACCTTTATCTAGAATCCACTGTCTCACTAGCTCAATACCTCTTCTATTCCATTTATCCACAACTTACCAGGTTTTCCTTAGCCCTTAGCACCTCCAAATTATAGACTTCTCACCACCGTATCATCCTGTGTTCTTTCCATATGACCAAAGCATTTAAAACCACTGAACCCAATAACTTCAACCCTTCTTATCTTTCACTTGCACTTTAGATCAACTTTTGTGTCAATTTTGAATGCAAGCATTTTTCCTTGTATTCAAGACATATTAAATATAGCTTGAAATAATGAACATTTTATCGGAATTTTACTCTAGTGTAATAGGTACTACATTATTATAATTATAAAGCATTAGTTTATCCAGACCTAATCCTTTAAAATAATAATGTCGTGCTTATTACACTAGGGTGAAATTCCGATAAAATGTTCATTACTACCGAAGCTACCATTACTAAAACTGGCAAATATCTTTTCAATAGGTGTTTCTCTGGTAATGTATTGATAATATCAATAAACAGATGATAGAACATACTGCAACCATAGAGGACGGTAAAAAAAACAGGGTAGATAAAGATAATTTCGCTGTTAAAGGTAACCGCAAAAGTATGAGGTGTAAAAAACTTAAATAACCGTTAAGTTTACAGGATGTTTAAAGGGAAAATTTCGGGAAAAAATGGGAGATTTGACGTGCTTAATCCGTATATTCAAGGAGAAATTGACCCCAAAAATATGACCCTGTCTGGATCTTGGGAGTAATTAGCCGTGACCTCCCAACCTTCCACGCCTAAGTCCTTAAGCTAATTTTCAATAGCGGCTTAATTTTAATCCACTGCATACACTCCAGTTTTCCTCTAATATTAGATTAGGGCTGAAAAAGGTCTTCCCTCGGTTTGCACAATGCCTATTCAAAGACACGCTTACCATAATCTTCGTCGCAAATTAAACATCACTTAATCTATTGTGCAAACCAACAAACACTGAAGGAGAATACATATCAAGCAGTAAAATAAATATTTATTTACATATACATATATTATATATATATATATATATATATATATATACACATATATTATATATATATATATATATATATATATATATATATATATATATATATATATTGTATATATATAACAATAAATGGCTAAAACTTTCAGTAGAACAACAAGGCTATGGCTAAATCTTATCTCATTTGGTTTGGTGAAATCACCGTCGGGTTTAAATAAAATTTACTTTGATGTACACTGAACTTCATTACACTGCAAGTTGGGAGAGCAATATTGATGACCAATACTTGCTCTTCCTCTGAAAAGATCAGATCTAATAGACTAAATGTTTACTAAACAATAAAGGGCTGTGCAACATTCAACCACGAAGGAAATAAGTAAAAATAAGGACACACACCAGCCATAAACACTAGGAATCATCTGAAAGATCTATTAAAAACAGCTGAAAAAAACAACAAGAGGAACCTAGGGGAAATGACAAGGGCTTCTTTTATAATCGCCTTTTCTTCCCATTTCGTATCCTACAAAGTTAGAGAAAGAGAATCATGAACAACTTCCTACTTCCACTGGCATTTACTCAAATTTTGCTTTACTTGCATTACATTTCTTTTAATCGTAATTAATACTGCGATTAGACGAGTGAATGCTTCGTTATATTCTGAGCCTCTTATTTTGTGTATATCTAGTTGCCTTTTAAATATTTAAATTTGCAATTCTGATATACTACCGTTAGGAAATGTGACCCTAAGTGAGCGCTGGGATCAGAGTTGGTCTAAATGAACTGCAAGATGATAAAATTTAATATGCCTACTGCTACCTTTCCAAATAAGGGAGAGCAGATCTGAATTGTTTGTGTATAAGAGGTAGAAAGTTGGAATGCCATTAATAACATGAATTTTACTAATTTCCTTTGGCATACAAAACACCCGCATAAATAAGACTTCATTTAGCACCATTATTTGAAACAATTACAGGAAAACAATCAAAAATTAATTATTCTCTTTTAAAGCCTACAACGAATGTTCTTTCTAATTGCTGTTACCAAATTAAGTATTCACTATGCAAATATGAAGTAACTATAGCATAACGATCAATCTGTAATGATCATCTGAAGCACTCCATTTAAATCGAGTAATTGAAGATCAATATTCCAATATATAATTATAATCAACTGGTGATAAGGTGCAACAAGTTCACTAGATACATGTGGCAACGACATTGCATTTACACAACAGCAATTATGATTCAAATTAAATTGCTCCATATCACTGCCAGTTTGATCTGCATCTGCAACACTGATATCCAATAAAAGGCGATAAGCATTCAAAAATTCCTACTACTCCAACGAGATGAACCTCCGGTAAGCAATCTAAATTGTTGATTTTATTGGAATAGGATCTATAATAAAATTATTCTTTGGATACCTGTCAGAAACACTTCCACTCTTAATATCCGAAACATATTGATGAAAACCGAGGTCTGTTACGGGAATACTTTTCTCATTTGCTCAAGAGGAGGAAAAACAACTGCTAAACGTTTTACATTCATCCTTCCCTACTCACTGATATCAACTAGCGTTAACCGTAATGTCATTTCGAATACAATCGTTACTTTCGACATATGAGTGAAATATACTATGTGTAACCTACTACAACATGGATGAAATAAGCTTTGCATTAACTATATTGCAAGTTGAAAGTTAATTTAGCATTTCAAAAATCCCATTCTATTACAGGAATCGTTTTCACGGACTGCTCGTAAAGCCAAAATGTACATAAGGTGAATCACCTTTCTTTCTTGTTATTACAGAATAATCGGACGTCCTTCCCATCTACAAACTTTTTCTAAACGATTTTACTTTTGTTAAAAAAAACCCACATACTTTCGATGGGCTATCTTTAATATCTCCTTTGACTGGGTCCCATTCTGTAATTTTCAACCCAATCAGCAGCACGAAGATGTTCACTAAAACCAAGAAAATATGTTATCAATAGGCTGCTACTGATTAGTTCGCCGCTTTTGATTCAAATTTCTATCAGATACCTTAGTAAAAGTACAGCAAAGTATCTGAAGACACAACAAAGAGGAGAAATACTGAGAGAAATAACGGGAGAAGAAAAAAATGAACATTATCTCATTCTTAACTCTTCAAATATTTTTCTGTTGCATATGATGAGTGGTTGAAAGTATTATTGCACGACTCAATAAGGAATGTAAAGGCAAGCTGGTTCTTTACTTTCCTGTCACTTATACTCGGCTATAACTTCGGTAGCGTACTAATTCAGCTAGTTCCCACATTAAAACAGAAATACAGTGAAGCCTAACAATTTCGAACGCACAAATCTAAGCCTTCTTCTAGAACACCATTACGGCTGCTGGAGGAGATGCGATCTACTATTCATCTTGCAGGTATTAGGAATATCATTTGTCTAACCATCCTCAAGTTTCTGGGTCTTCACCTAACTATTGCAAAGGGGTCTGCTAGCCATTCTTTCTTAATTAAGCTTTAGTCTCTTAAATTTAGCAATTTTCATCAAACCATTCTGTATTAGTTTTTGAAAGAAACATTAGCTCCCTGCATTACTGTCGGTGTTTCTTAGGGCTGGCCCGAAGGACTTGAATAAAATGCCAGGTCTAGGCCAGAGGCCAAGCACTGGGGAATATACCGAATAATTCGGTATGGTGATGAATGAGTGAAAATGACATTAAAAACTACACAAATGCATATGCTCTCATACTGATACACAAACACACACACAATAAATACAATTACACATGTTTCCACATACACACTAAAAAGGTATATCAAAATTCAGAATAAGTTAAGTAACATTTTAAAATTTTGCTATTTTAAAATTCATTACACGCCCAAAGGGTTTTCGTATCTTTCTTATTTACCTATCTTTATTATTCTATTAATTAAATCACAGTTCATCATGAACATTAAAATCGGAATTACTGAAAATTAAGAAGATTGATATAATTTTCTTCATCGACGTATTTCCAAATTTTGATTATCGCTGTTGGTTACATTTAGGACATTCACACAATACATGCTCGACTGTTATCAACACTACAATCTGCGCATTCAGGAGGAGGACCAAGTGGACTGTTCATTAAGTATCCATGTGTCAAACGAGTGTGGTCTCCTACACAGGATTTTCAGGATATGATGAACTCCATTTTCTAACACAGGATTTTATGTTTCAATTTATTACCTATAGGTTCCTCATTCCATATAATTTGCCATGTATTTAGAATTATTGTTTTTATATATCTTATATATAGTGACTAAATGGACTGCTTCTTTAGCTGCCTTATCAGCCTCTTCGGTTCCTTTATTCCCTACATGGGCAGGGATGAAACATATTTCAATATTTTTAAATATTTTTGTCCATTATTATACAACTTAAGGATCGTACCTTTGAATGGCTTCAATACCACTTCTGAAGTCGCTATAAATCACGAAAATATTAAAAGGACGCTTCTTTTATTATCTTTATGGTTGATGCTATTGCACAAAACTCAGCTGTTAGTACCGAGGCATTATCCGGTAGAGAGAACCGATAAGTTTTGTCTTGGGACAAAATTTAGGCCAAAGGTCAAGCGCTGGGACCTGTGAGGTCATTCACCACTGAAATCAAAGTCTAAACAATTATTAGGAGGGCAGAAACGTGAGGTGCACTGACTGCACTAACAGCGCCACACCAACCCCCGACCCCCCATCAATATATGTTCCATTGACGTGAATCCTTTATTGAGATGCCTTTCATGAAGAAAAAGGTCAAGCAATTCTGATATATGTTTCCTTTTAAACTCAAGGACTGAAAGATCTTTATCACAACATCCAAGTTTCATGCCTTTTCCCATCTTATAACGTTAAAATATTTTGCAACCAATAAAGAAAAATACCACCAAATAACTTTTATTAATTTGACTTTTTACGAACTATAACAAGAAAAAAAAAGCAAGACTTTTCCTATGAATCCACAAAGCAAAGTTTAAAGCAATATTATCAGCAAGTGTTTTCTAATTCCCTTATCGAGCATTTCCGGCCTAAAATAAACAGTATTACCAAATGAAGACATGCTCACCTTGAAGTTACAATCTCCATTAGAAATTAATGCCAGATTACAGATACAATTAGAGTTAATTAAAAAAATCGAGGAAAATTAATTTTCAAACACCAAGAAAAAACGTTCATTTGGAAAGGAGTCATAATTAGCAAAAATCAAAGACCAGTGTTTCCCATTAAGAGCAGAGAGAGCACTTAGCGAAATTACCGTTTAAATCTATTCTATAACAGCATCGTCGAACTTTCCCTCACAAGCGTCGAACGTTCTAGTAGAGCTTGCAAACACTTACATCTGCTTTTTTTTTCTCTCTCTCTCTCTCTCTCTTTTTTGTTATGCCTATGCGTATGGGTGGTGCACATGCATATTTATAGAAAGATATATACTGCATATATATATACATATATATATATATATATATATATATATATATATATACACACATATATATATATATATATATATATATATATATACATACATACATACATACATACATATATATATTGAAATGAGCACATGTTGCACAGAAGTAAATTTCTGTTTTACATCAGGATAGAACCTCGGTCTCCCATGTAACAGGTTAAGGCAGTACCAATTGACTTAACAAGATCATAAAAGAAGTTGGAACCTACGTAAGTGCTTACTCGGTACCTGAGGTTTTTCCCGGGCAGGCTTCTGAAGACTAATAAATACACCAGTGAATTTTACCCATCAGCCAGTCAGTCATTACCTTTTCATCGAATTACCCTTCACAGTGAAATGATGGGGAAAAATGGACACATGGGCATGTGTTTCACAAATAAATCTGACTCGCATCAGGAACAAACCTGGGCCTATCGAGTGATAGGCCAAGGTGATACCTCTGAAGCCTACCGGGGTAAAACCACAGGCACAGAGTCCTTAGGTTCTTAACTTCCTTTTATGACATCGGGAGGTCAGTTGCTATCGCTTTGACCTGACACTCGGGAGACCGAGGTTCGTTCTTGATGCGAATAAGAAATATATTTTTGTGAAACACGTGCTCATGTGCTCATTATCTCCACCATATTTCATGGTCATGATTCAGCAGCCTGACCGGGAAAACCCTCAGGTACCAATGGAGTACTTAGGCTCTAACTTCTTTCATGACCTTGCTAGGTCAGAGCAGGTACCGCCTTGGCCTGGCACTCTGGAGACCAAAGGTTCATTCTCAATGAGAGTCATAAATATATATAAATATACATACATATACATATACATACACACACACACACACACACACATATATATATATATATATATATATATATATATTTATATATATGTATAATATATATATATATATATATATAACATACATAAGATTACTGTAAGAAAAGGAAGATACTCCTACTGCAAATTCTTCATATATTTGAAACTCCTAACCAAAACTTAGGGAAAACACGAAACACTACACGACAAAACATTTTTTGAAAAACTATTCAGTATAGAGACATTTGCCTCACCCACAACTTTTTCTCCCATCACGTTAGAGCACCCAAACTCGTCACAACACATTGAGAAGTGAACCAAAATGTGGTAAAACTGGCAACCACCAGTCAAAGAAAACAAAACGGAGCACCGTTATTCTCGTTAGGATTAGGCACTTGTAACCACCAATCCTTAAACCGTAAACATAGTCCAAGGTGTGTTATTTGTTTTCTATACGCATCGAAGGCCCACAGCCAAAATTCAGAATAGTACTTCTTTTCTGTCATTACTTTAGACAATATCTTTTACGATGCTGAATTCCTAGGGATCTTGCCAGTCTAATGTGCACCTGATCCATTATATTCTTACTTTGCCTGAATCCCGCTATGTACCGAGGTTCATGTGAAAGGATAATTTTTTCACACCAGTTCTACAAAGCAACTCATGAATTCCCTGAATTTGTGGATACACAGAGGTAAATTACTTGAATGATCCCAATGCACTTCAGGAATCAAGATGTGTTTTATTGTTATTATCACTTAATAATTAAAATAAATCCTGTATGAAGAGCTTCCGTCTACGACTGTATTTTGTTATATATATCAAATGGCACATACCATATACCATTATATATTTTCCTTAAATATCATACATCAAGTATCTAGTCAAAGAATGTTTTTCTGTGACTTAGAAATAGCCCAAATTTCCAGAAAAAATTAACAACTCGGGAAGAGTATAATTATAGACAATCAGTTACAATTTTGAAAGAAGTACTACGGCACAAACAGTTATATCATTTTCCGAGTGAAAAGAGGTTGGAGTAGCATAAGAATTTGTTGGACGGATCGCTCAAAACGAAACTGCAAAATTAAAATTGAGCTGCTGCATGTTTCTGCCATTTCTGGAACAAAAAAGGATTTTGAGGTATTGGTTCGAGTAGGTCTAGATTTGTTCATTTGTTGCTTGTTTTTCATATATTAGAAATAATGAAAGAAGAAGGACTCTTACTTTCAATTTTGTCACTTGGGTCTTTATCTCTCCGAGTGTTCATCTCATATTAGGAAATGTACTCATTTCAGAATTCTTCAAATAACTAATGACTTATTTCTAGATTTGTTTTCATGATGGTCCTTTAACTCAAAACTGAATTCTGAGGAGTGGAAAAGACATGTTGACAAAAGCCTGACCTCGTCTATGAGGAATGGATTGGCAGGAATTTGGATGGGCCACTCTCATGAAGGATCTTTTTCCAACTTTAGTTTGCCCCTTATCTTAATGGAAGTATGAACAATTATAATTTGTCAACTATACTGCTCAAATCTTCTAGCGTACTGGAGAATTTATTCACAGTGAAAAGAGCGTTTTAAACGGTGACCATATGGTGACCATATCATCCCTAAGAGGATTACCTCATATACAACGAATATCATTTGAACATCTGAACTTTACATATCCATTTCCCAGACAATATGTTACCTCCATTCTCAAATGCAATCCATACATTAAGATGTCTGGGATTCTTTGTATGCCGAGTCTCAAAATGATACCACAACTGGCACCTTATGTCGAAATTTCAGTTTTATTTATGCTAATTATAATAATATTCATTCATAGGTGAATATTTCATTTAATTTTCCCATACGTTTATACAGATACATACATGTACATAATACGTTACTAAGCTATAATGCTACTTGCTGACAATGAGTAATTCACAGCAAGTCTTCTTCTCACTTCAAACCAAGCCCTATCGTTCAAAAAGCTTAGCGCGAGACCATTCAAGCAAATTACATTACCATTAAGCAAAGTCGAAAAAACAAGCAAATGAAGTACTGAATAAACCTTTTAATTTACTAGGCCACAGTTTATAATACTGATGTTATTTTCTTTTCCATTACAACGTTTGCCTAAGAATGGTTGATAAAGCGAGAAATGTTTAGATAAGGTTCTAGTTTGCCTATACTTCGGATTATTAAGTTTGTTAGTGAGTTTACATAAAACTCTGACATCAATTTTCATTGCATTTCTTAAAAAGTCGGTAAGGAAAAACCTAGTTAATTTCAGTTGTGATTGGAATCCTGACGGAAGTACGTTTTATTGAGACGACATCAAGTTAATACAGTTTCCAGGTGTTCAACAACCGTCACTGCAGTATTTGACATGTTAACATGAAGCATTCTGATAATCCCACATACCCACCCTTGTTGTTTCTAGACTCACACTCGAAGTGTATTGATTATTGATAATTACTAATAATATCGGGAGGTTAATCATGAACGTCGGCTGAATAAACATTTAGGAGTTGACACTTTTCAGTTCCGTAAGGCAATGCATGTACAGAATGTAAGTGTATAACACATACACATACGTACATATATATATACACACAATATATATGTATATATATATATATAATCTATATAATCTATATTATATATATTAATATAAATGCACGTATATTACTTAGACAGAGAGAGAGAGAGAGAGAAAGAGGAGAGAGAGACGAGAGAGAGAGAAAAAAAAAAAGAAGAGAGAAGGGGAGGGGGGGTGGGGGAGGGGCGGGAGGAGGGGCAGCGTTCATGACTACTGAATAACAGTATTTTATTCAAATAAAGAGGTAAGTCCATAAAACGTCAAAGTATAAAATCTAGCAAAGTTTTCCGCGGATTCGGTACCGTTTGAAATAACAGGTTATTTTATTCACGTACTGTTATTAGCTACTATATTCAAATGATGGTTATTACAACGGGTACCAGCAACTATGCGTCGATCCAAATTAAATAAAAAGGGATTACTGATAATTGGAAACAAAGGTGATTAACAATACTAACAATTCCGGTGTTTATTCTCCTTATCCTCGGGAGCTTAAGGTTGAATTGACTTAACTGCCCTTTTCCAAATTTGTCGCTATTAATGTATTCTTTTCATTACTCTTTACTGTGTCACACTAGTAACAAAAGGCAAAAGGCCAACACAGCCGATAATTAAGAAAATTATAAATAAGGATTCATCAAACAAAAATGACGACTATCTGTCAGCTTTACAAGTAAAATCCCTATACTACTACACATAAGTCTCATGTTTCAGATATTGAAAACTATTTTCTTAATTCATCAGAATGGAATAAAACACAGTTTGTGAGGTCTAAATATTATGAAGAAGGTTACCTTCAGGAATCTTGGAAAAGGGCCTTGACTATAACCTGCCATTCTAATTTCTATCAAAACGATAAACATTTCTGCTATGCCTAGCAAGTCCCGGGTATTTGAACATTCTGCCAACCAAATGTCTCCAGAGACACATTTTGTAACCCGGTTACGGGTGACCTGACATCAGAATCAGAGGCGTGTTCAATTCAATGCATCTGAGAGCAGTCGGAAATCTTTTCATTCTATTCGTATACTTTTAAAGGAAAATAAAAATATGATCAACATCACCAGAGTAAACCCCCTCCCCTTGTCAAGCTCTCCTTCTGGGCTCTTAATTTTTCATATTCACTCACTGCAATAATAAATGTTCTCCACATCCTACAAAAGACGAAATATATCTTCACTAAGTCGATCAATCCAACATCTACAGGTAGTCAATGAAAATTACCTTACTGAATTTTAGGAATCAGTCACTTTGGCAGTAACTTTCCAATTAAAACAAGCACAATTACTTAGTGGATAAGCATATTTGAGTGGATGTATAATGGTGCCTATTCTGCACTGGTTTTACCTGGACTACGGCAGCACAGATATGGTGCCAATGGCTTAAGAAATTTACAGAAAGTTCTCAAACTGTACACCAAGTTATCAATTCGCTCTTCTGGCAAACTACATCAACTCCATGGGTAAGATGTGCAAAACCTGTGAGGATGCTGAGGAAACTAACAAATCAGAAATGGAGCCTAAGAATAAATTATTTTCCAGGAACCCGCTGGCCTCTCGTTTCATAGAGTCAGTTTCCTCAGACATTAAAGTGCCTTGCTAAGGACTTTTATTCATTTTAAGACAACCATTGCTGTGGAGGTATATTAAAAGGCATGAAAAATGTCTTTATCACTAGGGTAGCTTCAAACACAATCAAGACCTATATATAGGTTGACATGCAAATTGGGAGGCACAAATACTAGGACACAGATAAAATTCTAATTCCTACTTCTATTTGAACTCACAAATTAGGGGAAAAAACTCTGAAGAAAAGATTCCATAAATAAAATGCAGCTTCTACAAGCAATGCATAGTTTGGGAATAAACTTGACACCTTGACAGTCAATGTATCTAGTGATTTTTGATCAAAGGTGCATCGTGTTAACGTGTGTACTTTAAAGCCTTGATTAACGGATCCGGAACCAAAGGACATAGGATTCAACGAACAAAATCCAGCTGAGGGAAGTGGTTTTTTTTTTTTTTCTTTTTTTTTTTTTTACTCACGCGGCGCATATATTGTTACTCCTTGGCCACGTTACTCATGCGGCGTGCATATTGGTTACCACAAACTAAATTGCGCATCATACCACGCATATTTTAATGTACTGTATATGTACACAATGATAGTCATTAATAAACAAAGTGTGATAGTTTCCGGAACTGTCCGTTCTTGTTCGCGTGTAACTGCAGGAGTCCGTTCATTGCTTCGCATTGTTTTTTGTCGTGCCCTTCACTATGCCTTCTATGCTAGTGAATTTAAGGCCAGTAGAGGCTTGTTTGAAAAATTCAGAAAGTGAATGGGCATACATAATGTGCCTACTTCAGCGATAAAGGACATGTTTGCAAAGTGGAGTGATATTAAAAATTTTGTGTTGAATTATCATCTCAACAAAGTTTTTGTAACCCGTTTCTCCAACATCTTTAATGACAATGTCGTGTTTAACTTTAGGCAAATTTTAAAGAAACACTAGAAACAAAAGTCTCAGGATAGTTTTGTTGTGCGACAGGGGTATAGAACTCTAAATCTGGTCCTATTGCCAATGAAAAAAACGAAGAGAGGAAGTAACCTCATATAGTGCCAGTAAAAAACGAAGAGAAGTAACCCCAGATGGGTCCTTGATACCTTAAGTCCTTCTGAAGGGAGATTCCCTTTCCAAACAATAAACCTCCCCTTGTCCCTCTCCCGTCCTCTCCATCTTCCACAAGCTAACAAGTGTCTTCCATATAGGTAGGAGTGATGTTAAATGTTCATTTAATAATTTCATTAGTCATTTAATTTATTTCCCAATGTTTTCTGTATGCAAGACTGTGTTTATTCCCTATAAAATGTACTTTTAAAAATATTTTTGGGTGTCCGGAAAACATTAATTGTATTTACATTATTCCTTATGGGAATTATTGTTTCGGATTTCGTACATTTCGGACTTTGTGGGTTTCTTTAAAGGCTTTTAAAACTACATACAGTTCTGCTGTAAAAATAGATGTAACAGATGATAATCTCCCACTTCTTTCTACATCAAAAAAGATCAGTCCAAAGCTGATGACCACATCTGACTTTGATCCATCGGTGGAAAATGCAACGGAGCTATCATGGTAGGAAGAATGATCTAAAAATATTGATTTCACTGCTTTATTGGACATTTCTATTTACGTCGAATTGAAATTTCTATATCTAGCAGCACGCAAAGTTTCCATCCTTCGGATGTTTAATTGACTGCTAATACAATTAACTCTTAAAGCAAATAGTTGGGGTTGCTTGGGGAGATTTTCATAAAATTGCCACTGTTCTTTCATTTCGGATACAAATGCTGGTTACGGACTTAGGGAGCCTCTGCAATCTGTACCAGTTCCCCGCCCGCAGATGCTGGTAAGGTAGATCCAGAGGCATCTTACAAACATTCACACGCATGCTTCTGTAGCCAATCTTATTCCTGCATAATAAATTGACTTTAGCATTTGAAGGCTATTACGCTTTGCTGAGGTGTACACCTCACACCCAAAATTAATTTTGAAAAGACTAAAGCTTTGTACACTCTCAACATCTGAGTTTGCTTTCAAGCATTTTATCTTGATGTATTTCAGATGAGGAATCCAAGTCAGCTAGCTACCAAAAACGCATCTCAGCCCACTATACTATGTTATCAATGCAGAGCTGAAGGTGGCATTCATCCATTGTCATTCTTGCTGTTGCTAAAGATATCAAATGTTCAACAACAAATACAGCAGAATTTACATTCGAGGGAATTTTTTTTAAATACCCCCCCTGATTGCTCAAGCTAACAAGGTTACACTTATAACACTGCCTTGTGGCACTCCTACATTTAATACATCTGACATTGTTGCTCCAATTTGACCCTGAAACAGCTTATTTTTTCAAAATGCCTGAACAGAAATAGGCAAATTGCCTCTCAGGTTACATTCATAAAGAACCCTAGGAATGCAAGATCAAATAAAACAGTGATTTAATGGTGTTTGTTGGTAAAAGCTTCATATACAGAACATTCCACTCGAACCAACACATCAGTTGTAGAGTGTAGACTTCTAAAACCACAATGAGCAGGCAACAATAGATGTCGCATTCCAAGTACCGCATCAAACGAGTACTCACCATTTTTCCATTATCTTTCACATACATGGTGTCATTGCAACAGAACAGTAATTCTCGGTCTTGAAAAAGTCTTTCCCTGGTTTCACAAACAGCAGTAATTTTAACATCTTCCATAGATTTTCGAAGATATGTTCTTTAAAAATTCTTTTCATACTGTTTAAAATGCGGATTTTGTTTTTTTCTGGTGCAAGCTTCATTACTGGAAGGGTATGTTGTCCAGTCCAGGAGCTGATTCACTACACTTATTTAAGGTGATTCAAATTCCCTCATAGTTAAAGGTTCATTGTATTGTTCATTTCTTGATGTATTAAAATTAATTCTAAACTGTTCCATTAGCCTCCACTCAACAGTATAGGATCTATCATAATTTTGCTTTGCAACATTAGCAAACACATTAGGAATCACTGGGGATCTGTAACTTTATAATCACTGACCTTGATAACTGGAGGTGGATAATGAGCAAGTTTTCCTGCTATTTTTCTACATCTCTTTCAAACTACAATCAGAGGTGTTTTTTAATATGATGATATGAAAATTGTTCTAGATTTCTTTTGTTCATTTTTAATACCATGTGGAAATGAGCTCTTGCTTTTAGAAATTCAGTACTGTAATACTCACATTTTTGTTTACAATATCTAGTGAAAACTGGCCACGTAGGACAATATGTTCCCTGGTATTTACAAGTCCGCCAGGGAACTGGTTGGTGGATAATTATGCCTGAAGTCCTAAATATTCACTGAAGACCAGCCGAGAATATAACTATTTTGTAAAAGTCAAGCACATCATCTACAGAGGGAAAGTCATGTACTGAGTTGTGTTCCTGGAATGCTCCCCAATCAGCTTTATGAATTTTCCATTCAGGTACTACTATTGGAAAAGGGTCGTTGGTTAACTATCATTTATTACTCTCAAATGGAAGTTAATAAGATAAATCAGGTGTTGACAATGAGCCCATCTGAAAATGTGAAGACCACTGCATTTGAGATTCCCACATTTTCACTTTCTATGATGGAACAGAGGCAGTTTCCTTTTTGACTGGTAATGATATCACTCCACAAGAATTAGAAAGAGACGTGCTTCTGTTGAATAAGGAATTTAAATTCATCAGTGTGGAAGACTTCGATAGGTGGTAGGCAGAGAGACCATATTGTATATTTTTGCTGTAAATGGATCTGCACACCTATTACTTGTAGTGGAGACTGGATATTAACAGGAATTTGCAGGGTGTCATTACAAATATACAAAACTGTACCCCACAGGCCTCTTATAATTATGTTATAACGGGAATGATAGGCGGTGTACTCCCGTGGGCTCGGATATGTATTAGTACCAACCATAGTCTCCTGCAAAGTTATACATACATACACTTTTGATATAAGCAACTTTAGTTCTTCCCATTTAGCTCTTAATCCTTGGCAGTTCCACTGGAAAAAATAAAAGAATTTAACCTAAATTTTGGGGCAGGTAAACATTTCTCCAGAAAGAAACTGGACATTGATGAAAATTAGGGAGCAGAGTCCAGTTTTCCAGTTTTCCGTATGAAACAGAAATACCTGGAAATGTAATACTTGATAGAAGCAAACAAAAGTCAGCTAACTCAGGAACCAAATGCTGAAGATATAATAGCTAAGATACTAGTACTTGGTAGCCCCTTCAACATTGGTAACCACATTATTTCTAGAAATACTTTGATGGTCAGACAGAGCAAAACAATCGAGAATCAAAGATAAATGTTTTCAAACAAGCTGTGTCTGCTACAATATGCGGAGTTCTAAGATATCGTTAAAGCAGTCACTCTTCCTAAAGGCTTCAAAAACAGCACATCTGATGTTGTGCCTGTCTCCTCTATCTTTCAAATAATCTAGCATTACTTGGATATTAATACCCGTTTATCACAGCACTTCCGTCTCACAGTCAAGCTTGCACACCTCTCTCTCTCTCTCTCTCTCTCTCTCTCTCTCTCTCTCTCTCTCTCTCTCTCTCTCGTTTGAATACAGTACTGTGTAAGGTAAGGTGACCAGGTATCTCGACCGCATCTATAAACACTGGCATTTAAAAATCTCGACCGCATCTATAAACACTGGCATTCTTCTTTAAAAAATACCTGTCAAAACTATTTTTGAAAAGTTTTGAGATATCTTTAAAAGACCCCAAAACCGATATTTAGAATCTCTAGATATAAAGAAACTAGGCTATATATATTATATATATATAATATATATATATTATATATATATGTATATATATATATAATATATATATATATATATAATGTGTGTGTGCCAATTAGTTTTCCCTTGGGAACACTGCTTTTTGTCCAATAAACAGCCTAGTTTCTTTATGTCGAATGTTCTGATATCGCGGATATCAACAACGATCATTGTTATAATACTTCTTTACTTTCCTATCTTGAACAATCAGTGGTTCGCTCTTACACTGGAATCGCTTACCTGAAGTAGAAAGGTATTCTTTTGATGCAGGTACGGGTTACCCGAAAAAGGAGAAATATTCCTCATAATTATATAATTAAACATGCAACAATTACCCCTTTAAAATCATAAGTATATTCTTTTAAATCTTAGAACATACCGACATGAATATATATTTGCTCAAACCGAGGATATTCTTACAAGGTTCTGCTAAAATCCAAATATTATAGTTTGAAAATTTCCGTTACAATTTCTTAGCGTTCATTATCCTAAATCTTTTTCTTTAATAGTCACCGTGGTATTTAAGACTACTAAACCGGAGAGAATTTCGCGTGAGCGTGAGCATGCATTTATTAAACTGATATAATTTTACATAAACATTCTTTAAGCATTAATTATCAACATAATGTTCCTGTGTTTGCTTTCCCAAAGGAAAATTCTGGAAAAAAAAAAAAGGTTTCCAGAAGCATACACCAGCAGATACACCAAATTAAAAACTACGTTTTAAATGGTTCACAAATACGCACACAGGTATACATAGTATACGCACTTACAATAAATGAAAAGCCTTACCATGAATTCCAACAAAATGTAATGAACAATAAATCCAGTTAGCGCAAAATGCTTTACTGAATATTAAAAACGATTCACACTGAAACAACACAATTAGGATAAATTAGTGCCGTGGTCAAGGTTTTATAAAAACACGCCCAATAGAAGCGCATACATTTTTCAAAGTTATAACGCAGAGGCTATCTAAGATAAAAGGTAAATTTTTCTTAACGTGAACCAAAACAAATATCATTACAGAAAGTAACGCCATATTCGCCCATACTTGCAATGCTAATGTTGATTAAAAAATACCAATATTTATGCAAATGAACTCGGGACCATTTAGGAGGATGTGTCGTTTGCCTAATTTTATATAACTAATAAATTCTTGAGTTTGTATGAAAATATGGTAAGTAAAGAAAGCTCATATTCAAGGCATTGCTTCCCTTCCAAGAATATGTAAAACGCCGGAAAGAACTCTTATTAAGTAGTGTCCGGTGTGCAAAAATATGAAGGGAGAAAATCAACAGTTACTTTAAACGTATGCAAGGGGAGCAACCCGAAGACTGAGAGCCAGCGAGTTCTTTCTTTTTAATTCCCCTCTTCTACGAGAATCACACTGCAAAAGACGCAGAGTGCAATTACAAAATGCCCTCCTCAAGTGGTCACATCTATTTATGTCAGGCTATTTGTGTGCGTGCGCGGGTGTATGAGGCCGTTCGTTTGATTTATAAACCTTTGCATAAGATTAATTATATTTTTCTTTCATGCTTTTTTACTTCACATACAAATCACGCACACAGCCAATCAAACGATTTCCTTGCTTAATGTAAGTATGACCTGGAAACTGAGGGAGAAGAGGGTAGAAGCTCAAAAGGATTTTATTCCTTGTATACAACTTTACTCTCGATTTCACAGTTATCCTGCCTGTGCCACATCTACATAACGAAGTACCGGTATCGATAATACTAAACCTAACCATTTCACTAAGCAATGGGCTGTAAGAAATATGATGAAAATATTAGGAAGAAAAGATTTGGCATGTCCACTTCTAAAAATGTTGGGATTTGTCAAATACACAAAGAAATGAAGTTTCCACTGATATTTCCACGTCCAATACGGATAAAGTATACGGGTTTGGTATTACATAAAAATGCAAGAAGACGTCATTTTACAAATACTATAACCCATCAATCTGGATGAAAAGCTACTAAAACAAGGCCATAAATTTAGGATGAAAAAGCTGTAAAACCAATATAGCGCTCCAGAATATCAAATTCTGAAGGTGCCGAGTTCAAGAATCAAGCCAAAATGAGTCAAAACCCTCTGTTGTGTTGTGTTGTGCTCGGCATCAGAATAAACATAGTACATCATTGGACGGCACCAAGTTTACAAACAGTAAGAGTGCGTCCACACTATATAGTAGAACATGTCATGAACACAAATTGGCAATACATTGCACATGTATCACAAACGGGTTAAACACAAGTCAACGACTTATTGGCAGTCCTAACTAGTGTTTCAAGTGATTATCCAAGATTGGCCAAAGATTCATTCTTCAAAGGTCGTTGACTTGTTTTCAACCTATTTGTTATACGTACATGATAAGCTTCTGACATGTGTTTATAACATGTTTTGTTGTGGTGTGGATACACCTCTACCATATCCAGAAAATTTTGTAAACTTTCGATAAAGGGGCACATCAATGCCACTAAGATAACTGCCCAATAAAAATCCATAAAATTCAAGAATATCTAGCTAATCTAGAGATACTTTGCCCTTACTACCCTGATGACACATCAAAATCCACCTAATGTTCAAGGAAGAACTACAAAATTTCTAGGACACTTACCTCTATAAATGTAAGATACATTCTTATTAACACAGGCTGCACTTATGACCACCTTATTTATAACATAGTGCTCCTGTAACCACAGGAAGTAAGGTTCCGTACATAAGTTTAAACACCATACCTGAAATAAATATATTCATGTTATCTTTGGCCCCCCAAAAAATGTTTAGATCCCCAAGACATTTTTATTTTCGAGCCCAGCACTTACCACAAATATTGCAGTCTTTTAACCTTCACTCATAAACCTAGGAACAAGAATGACAGTTGTAAGATAAACACATCAAACACATAAAGAATAATGAAATACTACTTTCTGTATTATTCTAATAAGAAGTTGGGAGAATAAATGATCCAGCTGATTGATAATATAACAGTTAAGTTATTCCTAAAAATTCACTGGCAAACTATGGCAACACATGAAAAAATAATCAAGTTATAAACTAATACAGGCACTCTGATTCTCGCCATCTAACGATTACTACATACTCTTAGCCCAGCGTTCTACCAATTTAGTTTAGTCATAAAACAAAATCACTTGGAGATAATCCTAATTGGGCTACTTTTTAACAGCTCAGTAAAGCATCCACAAGAGGTTCTATCGTAGAGCGCAACTCAGAAACGTCAAATATTAAACTTTTTGGGATTATAAGCAAAAGAAATAGTTCACAACAAAGAAATATTAATGACTTTTAGCTTATAAAACCTATATTAACAATGTTGAAGTTTCTTGTCTGAGAGTTAATTTGTTTCCTAAAAACTTTGGTTCCATGATACTCTATTAATACTTCTTGCAATACATTTATAATAAGAAAAAACTATCTATACCATGATACCACTTTTCACAAAAATCTAAAGTTATATAAGGAAAACTGATATGAACCTTGCTAAAAAAAATTTTGGTACTAAACTATCCAGTAAAATAATCTCTCTCGTCCACCAGCGTGAATTGAAACTAATATGATAATCAACAAATAAGTTATAATATATTTCTTTAATAAATATTTTTTGCAATGCCCTTTACTGCCAACGTCACGTTCAACGCCAATTATGCATTCCTATAGTTATCAAACTGATTTCTTGCTTTGCTATATTCTATTCTGTAAAAGCACTTATGAATTCGATATATCGTCCTTGCTGCTCTCATGTTCTATCTCAGTTGGCAAACATATCTCTCTGCAGCTCTGGAAAGCAAAAAGTTGGTTTTATATAAATAGAGATTGGTGGTCTTTGGGTAATGTTCATATTACACGAAGGCCTGACAGTTTATCTATCCCGGCACTGAAAGGTACCGATCATCCTGTACTAAAATTCATACTTGTAAATTATTCCAATACTGAGGATGATTTTTTTTCGTTGGTAATATTAACTAAATCACCTCAAAGAGATTTATAAGCGTTTACTTCACTCAAAATTAGAATGGTGCGAGTAACAGGCAAGATTGTAAAAAGGAGTCATCTTAAAGACCGTCTCGCCGATTGAATTGAATTGAATTAGAACTTAGGCCAAGCACTGGGACCTATGAGGTCATTCAGCTCTGAAACTGAAATTGACAGTAAAGAACATTGGAAGAAATACAAAAAGAATTATGTATGTTCTTTCAAGAAGGATTCGAGCTGCCATTAATTACTAATTAGAGAGTAAGCGCGACGGAATATACGAAGTGGGATACCAGGATAAACCAGGAGTACTGTTTTCCCTCCCACGATCCCAGTATCAGGTACCGATGCTGTGGGATAAGAAGCATAATGATTCAAGCAAAATGAAGTTGAATGTTGCCATGCATTTCTTTCAGAGCAGCAAAAGACGGAGAATGTTGGAAATCATCACCTACGCTCTTAACAATGTACCATTAGGCCGCTGGCAATTCCACTGGATGGACGAAAATTTCATGATCAGAAGCCTATAAAATAATTAGCCTAAATACTTAAGTTTCTTTTCTCTACCTGGAGGCACCGGAGGTGGTGTTATTTCATTTTTTACAGCATTTAGTGTCAACCTATCTATATACACGAAAGGCTCCTTCCTGTTTGCACAAAAATCTTTCTCTCGCGGGCCGGCGGCGTTCGCCCACCGTCAGGCTGTCTACCAGTGGTTACCACCATGAGTGACGTCATGGCGGGGAGTTTGGGTTACCTGGCTGACGTCCACCCGAGAAGCAATAGCTTTTGGGGAGGACTGAAACTGACGACTTTGACTTTTGACTTTTGGACAAGAGACACAAAGTGTGATGAGGATGAGTTTCATTTTTCTTGTGATTGATGAATAAATTAAAAAGACGCTCTCAATCAAACCAAGGGTTACTTAGATGTTTCTTTAGAGACGGCTGCCTTCTAAAAGTAAACTGACTACAACTATACATAACAGATACATAACTGCTTAATTTTTCTTTGGCATGCATTTCTTCATGTCCCTGACTCCATAAGTGAAAGATTCAACAAGATAACACAAATTACTGTACTTGTAGTTTTAACCAAGCTGCTCGGTTTATATTTGGTAACTGGAAGTTTTCGAAAAATTAGGCTGTTACTTATATTTTCTTCATCTATTTCACGTTTGCAAATTCTTAACTATTACCATAATAACCCGAATCTTTTCTTTTAAATCACTTGAATAGTTAATCTAACCTTACAGTTTCATTGACAATATCCAATTTCACGTGAGGCACAGACTACATTGCCTCAAGCTAGAGATGTGAAGACGGCATTTTAACATTTGCCTCTGGTAACGAAACTTCCACCACGAGAGTGCCCTCATTTACTGATGTTAAATCTTTTTGTTCTGCAGTCTAAGCAAACTCCAGATGACTGGCATGAAATATAGATTGCATCCCACAGTCACTGGCTTTCTTATCAAACTATAAAATCTCGAAAGAGGGCCATTTTGGAATTAACGTCAATACCGCTTTCAGGAGGCTTTCGTTTTAAAGCACAACTAAAATTTTGTGCCACTTATTACCGGTTAAAGAGAAAGGGACCCTCCTCCTTGAACAGGTCACCACAGAGGAAATACCGAGATACAATGAAGGCACGGAACTTTGAGAAATGCTTCCCTCCACTCAACCATGTCCAACATTATAATTGTATGGTTAAAGGGATATGCTCTTCAACTCCAGCCACTTCTAGATCAAGATGTGCAATTGCATACCGCATCCAGTTTCTCACCAAGCCGTCAACAAACGGTCAATCTTAACGGATTGCGAAAGTGCGGAAAATTTTTTAAGTAAGTATGGCTATCTTATCTTGGACAGCAGAAGATATCAACAGAACACATCATTTGACCAAGGTCTTCTCCTACATGTGCTGCCATCCTTTAAGCACAGGTCCAAGAGACCTCAGCACAATAGAGAGAGGATTAAACTATCACTTAGTTTTCGATGTACCAGGTCTCATGAAAAGCCAGCGTGCCAGTCAACAACTAACAGTTTTACCAGACTAGCCTAACGCATATATACATGAGGCCTTTAAAGAACTCAGTACATTTGACCAGTGATAATTCAGTTAACCTTTGGCCATAAAAATATTATATCTTCTTTTTTTACACAAAAATATAAAATAGGAAACCAAAGACACCAAAATCAGTCTCTTTCTTGGAGCTAACGGTAAATATCTACAGCTGACATAATTCATGTTTATAACTGATTGACTGATGTGTTTGAATTGTCATTCTGAGCATCAACCTCATCGTTAGGTTCAGTTATATGGGCGGCGGATATTTAGTAATACAAAACAGATGTTTTTAGCTCCGGAAGAACCTCTGCTACAAATTGTAGTTTGGAAATGATTGCATAAAACTACTGAAAGTCTCACACCCCTGTCTTTTCTCCATTTAAAAAAAAATATGGAAACTTACTCGAGAATTAAATTGAATTACTATTCATGTCAACTGAATGTATTTGAAATTACATTTTTGTCTTTCCCGACTTATCAGATGCCGTTATTTCGGATACTTTGTTAAATTCTATATTTTAATATGTATTTACATTTACAAGAACCTCTTCGCATTCGATATATTTTACTTTTTGGATATTAACAATAATGATCAGATGTAATACCGTTCGCTAAACACCAGTCGTCCAAGCTTTAAATCATACGTAATAAGTCATTACCATAACCAGCAACGAGGCTAGGAGCAAACCCCGCCCCCCTTTTTTGAATTTCATTGTTGTAGCAATGGCGAGCCTCAGTTTGTCCATTTAACTGCGGCCTGCAATGATTGATAGTTGACTGAGTGATGCCTTTGACGAACAATAAGGGACCAATACTGAAATTCAGATCACGTCGGTCGAGCCACTATTGTACACCACAAAATATCGGCCGCAGTGATAGAAGCAAAAATGGGAGTTGTCAATCGGTCTCAGCCCACCCAAATTAATACAAAGGAAAATAAATTCCATTAGTCTAAGAACAATATAATATATATTAGTATATATAGTATACATTGGTATGTGCAAGCATGCAAATAAATGTTGTAATAACTATAAAATAGAGGTAATTATGTGTGTTTACATTAAGTCTGAAATGAATCAAGATAGAAATGTAACAAATTAATCAGACAATATAATGCTAAAATAGCGATATATATGGGGTAGCGGTACATATATGAAAATATATCATTTGGGAGGTAAAGTGAATTTAGATATTAAAGGACATTTGTAGCTTGAATTGATATATAAATGGATCACGGTTCGATGTGATAATTATTCATATATATACATATACATATATATATATATATATATATATATATATATATATATAATATATATATGCTGAATAATACCTGATAATTAGGTGAAAACTTCACTCTTATCGTTCTGACATTTAAACTTCAACTGTAAGTGTAATTTATAAAGTTGTACCAAATTCTGACATCTCTAGTTTTCGAACATTCATTCAGCCAAATTCCATCTTACACAAAGAGTAGCCTCTGTGGGATGATTAACACCAGAGGCCTGTCATAAAACTGAAAACGACTTCGTTCTACTTCCTCCCTCCTTATCCTTAACACTGACACTTACTGAACCGAGCGATTCAAGTTAATTTACAGCGTATTTGTCCTTTAGTATATATTAGTGTTTGAGTCATTCTTTCTTCATGATCAGCATAGTCATGAAATATATTTGAGCATACACAGTCGTGCATGGAAATATACAATATGGCATATATCCATTTCCTTAAACATGTAACTTCTGTAGCTCATCACATCCACTCAACCGCGTGATAGGAATGACGTTCATCAAAAGCAGCTGCAACAAGATTGAGTTCTCCGCTTTCACTTCCACGTCTTAGGAGGTAAAATGGTAATGATTCAGTTTAATTTAAAATTCTCAGCGTCCCACCAAAATTTTAATCAACTTCATACAAAATACTGAAATTACCCTCAGTGGCAGCAGTGGTGTGACCAAAATCATAATTCTCTAATGGATACAGTAACATTGAGTCTGTGCCTATTAATACATTGTTCATAAATCAGAACTTTACCGTACTTCTACTTGAAATTATAATCATCACTCAGCCACCCGTTTACTTTGTCTGGAAACAGACTGCCTTGTTGACAGAATAAAATATTAATGTTGCATAATATGTTCTAGTAAAAAGCAAGGACAACGGTTCTCCCATTTCATTTCTCTGTTAGAACTTGCATCTAGTTCTTTCATTTCCCAGAACTTTTAAAAAACCTAAGCATTGTAGCACAATTAGGGTGCCCAGGTAAGTGGAAATTTGCCTTGTAATTTTGTAATTGTTGAAAAAGAAAGATGCTTTGTTTATATGTGGAAATTCTCCTTTGGAATATTAATTTTGTATTTAGGTCGCTTTCTTTGTTTGGCCTTCACAAGGCTTCACTAAAGAAATTTGGTTCACACACTGATCCCATCCCTACTACTACTTTCGATATTTTTAAAAGCTACCTAAACATTTTGTCATAATCTAATGAGCTCTATTTTACCCATCAACCAGTTGAACTGCAGAAAACAAAAGTCCTGTTTCAATAAGAACAGATTTATCACCACCTATCAGGCAACCCTAGCCCATGCTTACTACGAAAAGCCGATTCCCAAGTAATTTTTCTGGCCTATTTTTCCCTAATTCCTTTAGTTCTCTATCTTACAAGACAGGGGACTATCACTGGTGAATTTTACCAAACTTTTCTTATTATCTCTCTTGTTACATCAACCTCGGCTAACTGAACTACACTGAACCTGGTGGTACTGATGTTGTCTACGTATGAGCTAAGCTACGCAATGACAGGCCCGATGTGAGTCACAAATATATATATATATATATATATATATATATATATTATATATATATAATATATATATATACATATATATATATATATATATATATATATATATATATATATATATATATAGGACCCTCCACCGGCCTTGGCCCTTGGTAAATGTAATGCCTTTCCTAATGAAATCAAATATCTGATTATTTACTTCAAAAGTAACCTACTGCATAACTGCCATAAGTTTCTCAGTCAACAAGAGGAAGGAAAACCAAGTCCTCCGGAGTCTTTGATCCTTAGCTTGAACGACCGAAAGTGATGGTAAACCTTTTTGGTGATTGGTAGGCCATTCCGAGATTATATACTAAATACAGAAAAAAAAAAAAAAAAAAACTAATGCAAGCACAATTCCTGTTGCGGAAATATTCACATTTTTGTCCCCAGAGAAATTTAGTTTTACTTACAATATGAAGCTGTTGAAAAAAAAAAAAAAAAAATAAAAATAAAAATACAAAAAAAATAAAAAAAAAAGTCATTTGGGGAATGCTGTTCTTTAGGGATATCGTAAAACACCATCTAAAAAAAAAATGTTGCTCTCAGTATGATAAGGCCAAAAGGCAATACACCCGAACTTTATAATTTTTAAAGGAGAAAACACGTGGGTCTTCCGCCGTTACCATACCAGTTATCATGCATTTTCACCTTATCGGTTCACAAATATCATTCTCTTCTTGAAACACACAAATAGAACATTCTCCCGACTACTTGGAATCGCTAGTAAATCACATTCCACAACCAATTTGTGAACTCGTACAGAAAATATGAGGATATCACCAGATTTACATCTTTCTAGTCACGCAATTTCATGAAGTATAGCATGCCTTTATTCTTCTGAAACTGCCTGACAATTCGTTGTTCTATAATTCCTCGCAAGCCAGCGTATACTGTCAAAAACAAAGAGATCAGCAGCCTATTAACTGAGTCAAGTTGCATTATTCTCATAAGGATGAACGCTGTAAACTACCAGTTACAATATGGCAAAAACACCGACTACTCCCTCTCTACCTCTCTCGCTAAACTAATAAAAAAATTCTAGTGAAATTCGAGAAACCCAAACGATTGAAAATCTGCTTGGGAATTAAAAACGAAAAGGCCAAAAGGGTTTCCTCACTCATTTCTGATCATTAAAAAATTAATGGACTATGTAATATTACATATAAAGGCTGTGCTCCACGCTCAAATACGAGTGTCAATCAGAATACGTCAGATACCCCTGATATAACACAGAGAAATAATGCGCTGTTATTAAACGTCATTGAAACAGTCACAATAAACTACCCTTTAATATTACGGATGCAGTCTGAATTCATTGTCCGCTCTTGATCATTTTTTTCGTTTTATTACTTGAACACCGCTTTTAATAATCTTTTCCTCCTTGATTGTCGTCTCTATAAATGCTGCATTTCACTAAGAGCATTGCAAGCTAATTTCGTATGGATCAAAAGCCAAGAGTTACTTTCATGCTCTTCCCCTTTTATATTAGAAGGAGAGAGAGAGAGAGAGAGAGAGAGAGAGAGAGAGAGAGAGAGAGAGAGAGTACTTCCCTCTCCCGACGACCACCTCCTCTTGTGTCATTACCTGTGTTATGGGGATCGCTTCTGATCAACATATATATTTTCACTAGTTGGGTCGTCCATTCCAGGAAGGGTCGAGGGGAATTTTCCATTAAGAACTTTTGACCTTTGCCCCAACCCCTCCCCTATGTGTTGGAACTTGTCTCGAAACTGAATTTGCTGACCATAGATGTGTGACCACAGGAATTCATTTCGTTCGTTTCTCCTTTTTCCTTTTTTTCTGGCCTGACTGCAATGCGTGTTGGAAGATTTTAGGTCATTTCAATCTTGGACATGATAGAAAAGATTTGGAAACAAAAAAAAATTATGATTTGAATTTATTAATTTAAAGATATAGCTGTAACTGGTAACTGGGAAATATCATTAATGTGAAAATAAGATTATTCCAAACAAAGATCTTACAGCATTTTCATTATAATCAGAGATATCCAATGGATATTCCCTAAATCTTTAAAAGAATAAGCTCTGTAAACGCATAGTTATTTGTATCCATTTATTTTTCCATTACAAGAATCTCTCGTCGCTTTTAAACAGAAAAATGCAAAACATTCATACATCTACGTTATCTGAGCTAGGTCTTCCTGAATGGCAAGCAGTCTCCAAACTGTATAATTCAATAACCGAACACAATCTCTCTATATAAAACTCTACATGTATCTCGTTATTCTCTGCGTGAAAACTAACAGTAGACCAAACTCTTCCTCACTCAGTTTGTTTTAAACAAGATTTTTCTTTGACTGGCCTCGTAACTGCGAATCAATATTTACACAAAATACAGACCTGTGATTCTTTACTGAGTTTTCTTCAGGAATAATTTTCTTTATCAGATCTCTGTAAAGTTAGTATGCCTACTGGCTGGTGTCACTTTGAAGTTGAACAGCTATACTTTGCCTTATGTTTGAAAATAAATAGGTAAAAGGTCAAAATGACAACTGAAAGTTTGCAATAAAAAATAAAAATAAAAAATCTATATTCGCGGTGAAAAAATGCCAGTAAAATAAATCAATAAAAAAATAAATACGATAAAGTAATTTTCCAATCATATACTACACTTGGTTACTATTTATTTCATGCACTGCTCAGTAAAGATCTTCGCCGTTATTTCTGGTGATGTGAGTAGAAACTGATTTTGCAGTTTTTCTTTTCTGCATAAATTGAAAACAAACCAACCATGGTGACAGTACAAATTTTCCCAATTTCAGTCCAAAGTGCTCACAATGCGAGAATTATCACAATACTGTTCCACAGCTCTTGGTGTTTGTCACACAGGGATTTGGAAAAAAAAAAAAAAATTCTGACAAACACAGGCATTTGGAAAAAAACTTCTGACAAATATAAGAGAATTATTTAATTATAAATTTCATTAGTTTGAGATGAGCCCACCCATATAAATGCAACGACAACTTACCCAAAAGCATAAGTCTGAGGCAAATCACCGAAAACAAGGAAATGTCAAAAAGTATGTGAAGTCTGTTAGCAACGGGAAAAAATACCTCCTATCTATATATCATTAAAACATATTACTTGAACCCAAACCACTTGAAAACACTGGCTTCAATGTTTTTAAATTCAATAAACTGTCTTTTCTTTTCTCCTGAATCTTTTCTTTGCTCAGAATCATCATTCACTGAGATGGGCTGACCAAAAAAATCTTTCCATACGAACCAACCTTGGTCCCACTAGACACTCTTCTCTCCCAAACTTTTTAAACAGCCCATTCTAGCTTCCTTGATGCACCTATTCTATCTATGCTATAAGTTTTTCTTTTAACCTGTGATCCTTCATTACATTTCCCCGCAAAGCTTCCATTTACCTTCATAAAATTATTCTCGATACCATTCATTTCCTGATATTTAAAGTTGTACCATCCGGTAAACATTCCTGATGTTCTATCCCACAAACTGCATCTACCTACCTTTTCTTTTCCTTCACTTCTCTGGAAAACACCTCCACACAAATAAAACAACAGTTATGGACACAAACACCAATCTTAGTTTACAGCTTTGTATTGCACCAAAAAATATATATTTCTCATTACTGCAAATAAACTATCATCCGCATCCTCACCAACCCTCTATCATTTCTTCTATAACCTTTACCTGTGTCCGTTTGCTGAAAACAATTTGCTACTCTTCTTCTCAGCTGTTTCAAAATAATTAGCTCTACTTTCCCATCCTCTGTCATATCTCGTACTTTCCTGATAAAATTCCTACAATTCACTTTCCAAAGAATACCAATTAAAGTGATGTCTCTACAAGTTTTATAATCATCTACCTTTTCCAAAATACAAATAATCCCTCTCTCCCAATCCTTTGGATCAGGCCTTTCATCACAATGTCGTCACCATATCTCACACCCCTACTTGGTATCCTCTCATTCTTCAGCCTTTTCACTGCCCTCCGCCAACTCTCTACACGCCCATCCACGAATATCCTCATACAAATAAGGACGCCTTTCACTCTTGAGAAATTTCGTCTGTATTCCATTCAACAAGTCTTCAAAATACGCTATTGAGTCTCTTTAAATATTTTGAAGGAGTGCATTAGCTTCATGCAGCATCTGTTCATTCGTATCTATAATCCTGTAATTCATTTGGTCTTTACTCTTCTCGATGCATTTACACTCTTGCAAAACAACTTATATCACTTGAATTCCTACTAAACATCTCTTATTTTTAATACTTGCTTTCGTTTTCTCATTCACTTTCCTCTCAGACAACTTAACAAAACTCTTGCATTCCTATACCCGATCTTCCTCTATAGTTTTCCAATGCACCTTCAATAAATGCGACTTTTCCCTCTCTATAACTGTAATTTACTCATGCCTCTTCTTTACTATACCAGCATACATACCTTGTTGGGTCTATGACCCCTTCCTGGAATTTTACACGCTCGGCAAATAATCTTACACCTCCGCGTTGTCAATTATAAGTGTCAGGTATTTCCTTTCTTAAAACTAGAATCTGAGTGTTGGTTGTATTTTCATCCAATAGATGGCGTTGGTTGTCCATTCTATCATCATTGGGTGTTGTTTGCATTCGCTTTAATAGATGGCGTTGGTTGTTCTGTTCGTTATTTTAGTGTCCTTGGTATTACTTATTGTTTACTTTTGATTTACTTTCCAAGTGATAGCCACTACCTTACGAACCTCGCAACCTTTCACATGGTAAGAAGTTATTTGCTCTTTGTTGTATACCTTATGTTCTATGTAAATAATTATTATGTAAAGCTATTATGGTTTAATAGTGATATGTTAACAGTGACCTTTTGTTCTAAGCTATTGTTTGTGTATTTATTTTGCAGACACTCTACCTTACCTTGCCTTGCCTTGCTTGACATTATCTTGCCTTATGGTGTCTTGTCTGTTTGACATCTTGTCTTAACTTGTATGACCTGTTGGAAGTACCATTTTACTTACCTGTCATCATGGATCTACCATCTTCAGCCATCTAGACAATTTCAAGAATGTACCCTCATTCTAAACCATTACGTACCATCTTCAGCCATCTAGATAATTTCAAGAGTGTACCCACATTCCAACCTACGTGTCATATATTCTATTATAAGTTATTCTATTTATTGTTAATAAATTAATAATTTTTATAATTCTTTTTACTTGATACCAGTCTAGCCAAAGTGTTAGGTAACAAGCGCCTAATACATTTCCATCTATGCAAATAAAAGCTTGACAATAAGTTTTGTTTTTTTCTTATTATTATTTGTTTTTTAGCCTAGATTTCATCAAAATTCTCTCTAATACATTTCCGCAAGGCTCACCATTCTCGTTTGCCTACCTTTGCATTTAAATCGCCCAGCATGACGACCTTGTCAGATTCGCCAAAGCCAGCCAGGCACAAACTCAGAATCCAAACAAAACTCGGTCACTTCATTCTCATCAATCCCTGCCCATATACACTATCACAACTCTACCCATAAAATCTTCTATAATCCTGAAACTACAAGCACCAACCCTGCCCTTGTCCTACACCTTCAGGTACCAAAGAAACAATAAATTTCGTCCTTCCTTTTCCTGCACACATTGCCTTTTCGACACTGTTTCACTAAATGCCAAACATTCAGTTTTCCCTCCTTGGTATGTCGGCGATCAAACGATCAAACACCTCTTCTGCTCCATATCCACAGACACTCAAATCCCATTCATGTATCGTAAGTTCATGGCTGCATTGGACTGGAATATTGTGACTGAATTCTTTCCCATTTTTCGAAGCAAACTACTTTCATCGTGGAATAATGTAAAACATACAAGAATATTGGCTGCAGATATTTCTGTAAATAAAGATCAATTATCACTGAATGGAGCCTTATCTTGTAATAAACAAAATGACATCTTAAGCAGCCGTTCGTGACACAAAGAACAAAATTAGGGAAACGTGGTATCTACACATACGTCTCTCCTGCTTGGAAATTAGGGTAATCTTCTAAAGCACTCTGTCATATTTAATGCATCAGCCTAATCACTATGTCACTGAGACGAGTATAAGAAACTCATGTTCCCTAATTTTGTTCAGTGTCACAAAACCCTGATGAAATAGTAGGGCCCTGCAACTGAAAGACAATGAAATAAAAATAACCTTATCAAGTGCTACCATCAGGCATATCAGGGAAAACACTATCTACCACACACACACACACACACACACACACACACATATATATATATATATATATATATATATATATATATATATATATATATATATATAGTATATATATACTAACACACACACATATATATACATATATAAAAGAATGAATACAGAAGAAAATGGAAAGAAAATGCCAACTACAGTTAATCAGAAAGCGATAAACGGTATACAGATTTCGTTTTTCACGTTAAGTACCGAATAGTAGGTACCATAACGAGACCTTCACGATGATCTTTGTTTAGAAGATGCATAGAAGCATAAAAGATTAGAATTTTGACTTCTTTTCGCTGATGCCTTGGAACTGTATGATTCCTCGAGATCTTTTGTCAAGTTGTCAAAATGAAACTGATGCCCTGAAAAAAGTTTTGGTACTGAGAAAGTAATAACTTTTTATTCATTTCTTGTTCTTGTGTATTCGGCACAACTAACCACAGGGGAGTATTATAAAAAATTAGGGGGGGAAAATTTCACTGATACGGTCTGACTAACGCTATACTCATCTCTTTATCTAGTTACTAATCGATACGGCTGAAGCACTGTCAATAAAGTCTGTTGCGATAGGCGATATCTCTCTCTAACAGTTCAAGGTCTACATATCTGTGTGCGTGACGTTACAATTTCATAAAAGAGAAAGGTTAGGCTTCAGGTGATTTCAATTATGAATAGCATGCATTCGTTACACTGAAAAAAAAAGGCTCATTCATCCCTCACAATCTACATTACTTACACTCTGCTCCTCTAACCCTCTGACTAATAACCCTGGCCCTTTCTCATCCCATCTGTTCTTGCTCAAGCTATTTCCCTTTCTCATTTACACTCGTGGGAATAAATTCCCTCCCCTCTAATCTTAATTATCGTTTCCACATACTAATCTATCTTTTTTTTCCCTAATGGTATCATTCTCATTCTCTCCTGCTCTTCAAGAATTCTCTCCTTATCAACACCTTGCTGCCTCTTTGCTATGACCTGATCGTTTCAATGGTCCTTTTCAACCTCATTTGTCGCCTCTCTTTCAGATAATACATATTCTCCTTTCGCCGCTTGTGTGCACATTTTCAAGTTAGATGTGCATAGCTCTCCTGTTCTTTGTCAACATACTCGTCAACTCGTCAAAGTCCAGTCTCGAATTCATCGGATACGATGAGATGAAAAAATATTTCATATCTATAAATTGGCGTAAATAAAATAATTGGTCCACTACTAAACTAAAAGAAAAGAAAAGAAAAGAAAAGAAAGAGAGAGAGAGAGAGGAGAGGAGGAGAGAGAGAGAAGACAGAAAAGAGAGAGAAAAGGAAAGAGAGAAGGAGAGAAGAGAGAAGAGAAGAAGAGAAGGAATAGTAAAGAGGAAAAGGAGAAGCGAGAAACAGTAAAAAGCAAAATTTTACACAAAAATGTTCTAGAATAAGGTAAATATAGAATAAAACAAAATATTAAAAATAGCTACAAAAGAAGCAATATCTTGATTACGGCAATCGACAGTTTATTTCATCACGTCCAAATTATCTTTCTGCCCACCATCACGATACTTCTATCATCCTTAGCATACATTTCTTACTTCAAAGGAAATTTCTCCTCATTTGTCATCATCTCTAAATACGCCACCGAGTTCTATTCCAAGTTATCCTCCACCTACTAAAAGTAGGTGTTCCCTGTAGTCTTCATTTCAAGCAAAATCATAATTCAGTTTCATCTGCCAAAGGGGGAAAAACAATCATCAAAGGGCCTACTGGGAATAGGCAGAAATTGGAAAAAAGTCAAAGAGGAGGAAGAAATACAAAAGAGAGAGAGAGAGAGAGAGAGAGA